>NW_026889761.1:11800000-12225000 GCF_033153115.1 Saccostrea echinata
CGAATCTTTCACTCGACATCCCCTCATTTTTGTTGGTCGATGCGAAGTTGTACGTTGAAGAACGACAGAACAACCTTTTCGCAACCGTTTATCAGCCAAAGTTTCATCCGATATCTTAAGTTTAATCGCCTCTGCCCAGAAATCTACCTCTGAGAGTGGCATGTTCTTTCCGTTTGTCAGCCATGGCTTAATTGGATCAACTGGAGCAAGTGAAAACACAGAGTTAATTTGAATGGGAGATTCACTGATCTCTGTATGTGCCTTTGTGGTTGGTTGTGCATCATCTGCAGAAATGACGACGTTCTTTGCCACTGTTGTTGAGATACGGCTCATTTCATTTGAGATTTGAGATTGTGTCACTGACGATGATGGAACGAATGGAAAAGATACTGTTTGTAATTGTGGTGTTTGCATGCTGGGCTTAGCTGATGATGATACTAATCCTCCGCGATTAAGCGTGGAAAAGGATGTGGAAATGCCTTGATGGTGTCCTGTTGGAACTACTTGCGTTCTTGGATTTTGTGCAGTATTATTGAAATTTGAATTCACAATCCTGGCTGCAGGAATTGCACCATTAGTTGTAAAAGACAACTGTCCACTTCCAGTAATAGATTGTAAGGGTACCTGTACAGTAGGTCTTGATGAGACGCTAGGATGCTGTTGTAAGTAGGTGGTTACGGTTGGTAAGTAATTTTGAGACGCACTAAATGTCTTAGATGGATAAACATTTGATGAAACCAGTGTCTGACTAATACCTGTGTTTGAGATGGTTCTAGCTGATGTAACAGACGGACTATTTGATTGCACTGTTGCACGTGCTACAGTTTCATTCTGTTTCACCCTCTGAACACTGGATCCTATAATCTGCGTATTCTTTGAGACACTGTGAACAGATGGAGTTGTATTTTGAAATGTTTTTGAAATGGTCGAATCTTTTAGACTCTGTGTTATTGCATCATTGATTAAATAAGCATTGGCAGTTTTTGAAGTGCTGGATATGGTTTGGCTATTTAGAGTTTGTGAATCTGGAGTCGTTTTTGAAGACGGTGTAACAATCATTGACTTAGAATTTAATTTAGCTGCACTGTCCTTTGTGAACAACATAACTGGGGTTGGTGCAGTAGACTGAGTATGCTTTGAATTATCATTTTTCTGCGATTCAACGGCGTCAGTATCATCACATAGATCTATAACAATAGGCTCACTTGAAGGAAGTGAAGGTTTGGCGGATTTTGAAGACAGACTTTTTGAAGCTGGTGTAGCCTTTTTATCTATCATAGGCCTAAAGACTGGTCGTAAGTAAGTACTGTCACCGGACACGACATGCTCCCATCCAACACCTTCTTTTCCAGACGGTCCGTTTGGCAAAACTGCAAACATCTTTCCACTGTTGGGTCCTTGTTCAGGTATCATAAAAACACCCATAGACCCATCAGGCTTAAGTCTTGCCATGAGACGATGCTTAAGATGATATTCTCCAAGAATTTTGGAATCTCCCTTAAGCTGAATGGTACCATCATTCCGAATCAAAAGAATACCACTGTCACTGTTAAAATACATAGTAAAATAATAATTACTAGCAACGTATACCATATATTACATTTAAATGTTTGCTAAAAATTAAATTTCAGTCAAGGCAGTCGTAATGTGTCGTAGTTGTGCCAATGATCACACCCTTACTGAACGTAAATTATTCCTTGAAATTCGAAAAAAACAAGAATATGGTCCTTGATAGGGACGTTTAGATTCACAACGAAAATTAAGATATGTCACTCGTGACATGAGTTATATCAAGAATTTTTTTGAAAAGTATACTAGTATTGTAGATAGCTACTCATACAGTACGATTCAAAACCACAAAGAAAACTTGGGGTCAGTGCTACTGAGCAACGGTACAAATAATTTGACCTTTTTGCAGTGAAATTGTAACACTCTTTTAACCTTTATCATATTTTACCAGAGGTAAATATGATCTTATTTTATGTGAAATACACTGTAGTTTGAATAATATTGAAAATTTTAAAAATCCTGTAAATTAATGCGCATAAAATATCTTGTGACCTTTTTGCATCAATAAAGTATCATATTTGGGGTATTGAAAATCTTAACAGGCAATTAAATATTTTCTTGTATCAAGCTTTTTATGACTTTAGTGCTGATCGGTTGAAAGTATCGTGTAATTTTAAATAGTGAAAGAAAAAGTTGGGGCCAGTGATGTAAATTGTGAGATACTGGCCAAAATATGGGATCTATAATTTGATTTGTTTAATTCAAATATGCTATAAAAATTGAACTGTAATTGATAATTTTGACATGAGAGGTTACGATCATTTTTTTTCATAACCTGACGAGTGACATACCTTAAAATGTTTTAATGAAAATTTAGATTACATGTGGGCAGTACATGGGTGGTTTTTCGTCACCATCCTTTGTAAATTTCTCATATTAAAGCTCAGAACCACTTCAATTGTTTTGCATATAGTAATTAAATATAGAGCTGAAATTTGTGATTGTGCATCTGCATGATGATAAATATACCCGGTATCCATTATTACTAGTAATTTTCATGCAGATTCTACTTGAAATGGGAACTGATTTTCGAAATTTTGTTCTTTGAAGATATTCACTTTTAGTTTTAATTACATGTTCTTGTGATCAGAACCCTCTCCCCCGGATTATATACACCTTGGTCTCATGGATTTTTCATTTTTTAATGAATTATTTCTTCTTGAAGATACTCAAATGTAAGAGCTCAATACGAAAAAGAAAACCTAGACTTATGTTCAAATGACATGAATGCACCTTCCAGTGGTACATTTTGTATTGCAACGTGAAAAAAATATACCTTTCAGTTAAATATGATGATTGAATGATTTATTATGCCCCCGTAATCGAAGATTCGGGGGCATATAGTTTTTGCCTTGTCCGTCCGTCTGTCTGTCTGTTTGTCCGCAAAAACTTTACCCTTGACCATAACTTTTGATTGGTTGAAGCTATGGCTTTCATATTTCACATGTGTATTCTTTGTGACAAGACCTTTCTTTGGGTACCATCACATCTGACCTTTTGACCTTGACCTTGGAGTCTGACCCACTTTTGCAAAATTTTATGAGACTTTAACCTTGGCAATAACTTTTGACCAGTTGGTGCTATGGCTTTCATACTCCACATGTGTATTCCTTGTGACAAGACCTTCCTTTGGATACCAACAACTTTAACCCTTTGACCTTGACCTTGGAGTTAGACCTACTTTGAAAAAACTTTAACTTTGGCCATAACATTTGAACGTTTGGTTCTAGGGCTTTCACATTTCATGAACATGTGTATCACTTGTGATAAGACCTTCCCTTGGGCACCATTTGACCTTGACATTTTACTTACTTTTAAAAAACTTTAACCTTCGCCATAACTTTTCAACAGTTTTGTGCTAGGGCTCTCATATTTCACAAGTATATTCCTCGAGACAAGACCTTTCTTTGGGTACCAACATTTTTGATTTCTTGACCTGGAGTTTGACTTGCATTTGAGAAACTTTAAACTTCGCCATAAGCTGCCATACGGGGGAATCAGTGTTTCACAAACACATCTTGTTGTATGTTGTTTTACGTCCCATTCGAGAATTTTCACTCATGGAGACGTCACCACATACCGGTGAAGGGCTTTAGACCTATACTCGGCACTCATGGCCATTGAGCAGTGAGGGTTCTTTATCGTGCCAATGCCTACCGAATCGGTTTATAAGGTCTCATCCGAAAGACCCGTGACTTTCACTTATAGTGCCGGGCGCTTGGCGAAGAAACAGTCACTACCTATGTTTGTCCCCCGCTTTCGCGAAAGCAGGGGGATATTAAATCTCATTCGTCTGTCAGTCTGACACAAAAACTTTAACCTTGGTCATAACTTTTCAATGAGAAGAGATAGGGCTTTCATATTTGGTCAAACTTCAAGGTCAAGGTCACGGGATCAAAAATAGTGTATTTGAAAAGGATTTGTTACAGGTAATGTACATGTGAAATATGAATATATGAATATCTCTCATTCAAAAATTATGACCAAGGTTAAATTTTTTGTGACAGACTGACAGACGAATGAGATTTAACGTCCCCTCGCTTTCGCAAAAGCGGGGGACAATAAAGAGTCTATATATATATATATATATATATATATATATATATATATATATATATATATATATATATATATATATATATATATATATATATTGCTTTTGTGTTTATGCTGAAAACTAGTGGCCAAAACTTTTTCATGGGTTTGGCAAAAATGGCCTATTATACTTTTATTTTAATTTAAATTTAGTTTCTCTGTCCTATGAGATTGCTTTCCAATATGAACCACTGTGCTAAACGCAAAATGAGAAAAAGTTAGATCACAGTCACAGTGAAGGCCAAGGTCGGAAAAATATAACTTGACATAACCAAAATGTAGTAGCGTATGAATTGACAATATTGAAGTTTCCTTGAAATGAGCTTAACGCAAATTGAAGAATAGTGAGGTTAACATAGGGAAGGTCAAGGTCAGAAAATTAAGAAACAGTATACACTTATTTCATGACTACGAGGGGAACAGTCAAACTGTTGTCCCGAGGTAATGGGGAAGACCTGGGAAACTGTTGCCCGAGGCCGAAGGCCGAGGGCAACAGTTTCCCAGGTCTTCCCCATTATCGAGGGACAACAGTTTGACTGTTTCCCGAGTTGTCATGAAATAAGTGTTTTATTACCTAACCTACTATATAATTTCTTAAAGTAATGATATCGACATAATAATCAATGGCTTTTAAAATACATTGACAAAAGTTTGTATTATTTTTTAAAACCAAACTAAACAAGATGAATATTAATCAAATATTCACACTGATTGGTGAAAAATTAATGGGTGTGATATTATCATGCGCTAATAAATTGGGAAAAAAAAGCATGTAGTAAACAACATAATGATGTCTTAAAGATTTGAATATTGCACGTTTATGGCAAAGATCTATACTGAATGAAAGGGGCCTACATTTTTCCCAAACTACCCTCAGAAAAGGTGTTCATGGCCTCTTCTTTGAAATGATATTAAATTGAATATATATTTAAATTGGTATCAGGTTTACTTTTCAGATGATAATTTCAAATTGAATAAAAATGCTTCAATTTATATATAATTCAATATTATAGCTGTAAAGTACGGGAAATTAACTATGACGTCATAATGGAACAGTTCAGTCATGCAACAGTTCATTCTGTGACCGGGTAAACAGTTTTGACTGTTTCATGATTTGCAAAAACATTAAAAAGAATCAGGAAACAGTTCAAAATGCCTAATTACAATTTATATAGTAGGTAAGGTAATAAAAAAAAATAGCTCCCACCGATATGTTTCAGTGAAATACATGTATCGGGAACAGTTACTAAACGCAAACTGTGACTGACAGACAGGCGGAAGGACGGATAATACACAAAACAAAACAATGTGTCCCCGCCATATTCAAGACAGGGCATACAAAGTCTTAATAACTTTGGTTTACATTGACCCAGTAGTAAAGGAGAAGAAGTTGAATAGAACGTAAAAACGATAGAGACGGGCAACGGCGGACAGATAAAAACTTTGATCGGAAAAGCTTACTATTGCGTTTGGTACAGGTAAGCAAAAACTTACTAAGAAAATGTACAATTCTGGGGGAATACTGGGAGTCATAACGATTTAAAACTCATTAGATTTTGGGGTTTTGGCGTTTGCTTTCAACTTTATTTCTGTTTTGCAATGCAAAGGGAAATGGGTAGCAATTATTTCTATTATATACCCAAGCCTATATTATGTTTTTCGATATTCAGAGGTAATAAAAATTTGAAAAATCAATACGTCGGTTGGGAAAAGGGTAACTTTTGACACTGAGAAAGGGGTCTTTGAAAGGCCCAAATTAAAGAAAATCGACAGGGCCAACTGTAAAATAATGTTTGTTTGCCCTTTCCCGACTTAGGATGAAAAAAAAAAATGGGTCGGTAAGTAGGTGGGAAATTTTCAACATCAACGCTGAAATTTCAATATCTATTTTCCGAATAGCATAAAAAAGATAATTGTTTCCTGGAGGTTAAAAAAGTTTTGAGTCGGGGCTTTTTAGCCAGTCGGTCGGAAGAGGACAACCAAACAATTTTTAAAGATAGCCTAGCCCTGCAACCATGATAGCAAGGACAACAACCATTTAACCAAGTGCCTAACAAACATGGCTCGAAACGATATCATCCATATAGACACTAGGGAAGGGAAATTTCCAAACTAAACTCAAACTGCACACGTTAAAACTAACACAGTATCAAGGGGTTGAGGGATAACCATCGCCTGTTGAACGATCATATTTTGATATCGATACGACAGTAACGACACCGACAGAGGGGAAAATCTGAAAGGTATTCAAGCATAAACAAGTTTTTTTATTCAGTAAATAAACTACGGTATTTAAGTCTTAAAAAATATAATGAATAAATTAATACAATGCTGAGATGTAATACAATACTTCTTAAAAACCTAATCACAAATTCTTGAAGTTCATTTCACAGGGGATGTATACTCCTTCTAGGCACCCGATCTCACCTCTGGTGTTTCCAGGGGTCCGTGTTTTTTGCCCTGTTCACGATATGTTTTGTTTACTTGGTTTATGAGATAGATCTCTGTTCGTTATCTCAGTTCAGTATAGCGCTAAATAATGGTTACAGTACACTCTAAGTTTAAAGAACGACAGTAAATCTATCACCGATGTATAAGTTACATCGTGTCTTGTCTATATCTCAGTCAACCTTTTTTTAACATTTATGATTATAATATGTGTGAAAAAAATTCCATCAACTACAAAATATTAAATTTTCTGTTCATTACATTTCCTTTGATTTTCCATTTGCCTCTGTTTTTTCGTAGCACAGTGTCATAGGCTGTGACGTCATAGTTGAGCGGTTTAGAAGTCACAGCTCAGCGATTGTGAGGTTGTAAACATATATTTCAACAACACATTTATAAAAATTTGGCAGTTTTAAACTCTGTCAGAATGGATTATTTACTCTCTCTCTCTCTCTCTCTCTCTGTTTTAACAGGCCAGGGATTTTTTTAAACGCTTCGTGAAGGGAAGTTTTGTCACACTTCTGTTATTCTTTCATACTGTTACAAAATATAATTTTGATATTCTTTCACACTGAGACAACTATCACTTTTATTCAGTAAATAAATTACGGTATTTAAGTCTTGAAAATGTAATGAATAAATTAATTCAATGCTGAGATGTGAATACAATACTTCTTAAAAACCTAATCACAAATTCTTGAAGTTCATTTCACAGGGGATGTATACTCCCTCTAGGCACCTGATCCCACCTCTGGTGTTTCCAGGGGTCCGTGTTTTTTGCCCTGTTCACGATACGTTTTCTTTACTTGGTTTATAAGATAGATCTCTGTTCGTTAGCTTAGTTCAGTATAGCGCTAAATAATGGTTACGGTACACTGTAAGTATTATACAAGTAACATGATGACAGGCTCTGAAATCGATATGACAACGATATACAATAAAAAGATATAAATCAGAAAGCGACATTCTAAAAAGTAAAACTTAACATCATTCATATGATCATATCTGCGAAGATTTGTGTTTTAACTCGTCAAAAAAAAATAAATTAATTAATTAAAAAAAATTAAAATTATACAAATTTTCACACGGCAAAATTAACATGTATTATCAAAATTGCAAGCTTACCTCTCTTTAATGATTGGGGAATATAAGGTTGAATTTTTTTTCATGTTGAAATAGATACAATTTTTTTTAATTTTATATCCATAAAAATTTTCGGTAGAATTTCATGATTAACATGTTGTGAGAGCGCCATTATAAAATTGTATTCAGAAACTTTTTCTCAACCTGAAAGTTGTCAACACTAAGAACTTTGGATGTGTTTGTAAGATTGTCATTTATCCTTGAACTTTCAACTTTTTATTTGGTTGATAAAGAAAAGTGGGAATTCTAGGATGTAATAATAATATATATGAAACTTAAATCAAGATAAGTCACAATATAAAATCAGAACACAAGTGTTGTCAGTTTGTGTTCAGTGATGTGTTCAGCTAACAAATCGAACACACAAGGTAAATCGTAACCAAAAAAGGAGAAAGCTCGAGCCAAGCTATTTGGTGTAGTTACGAAGAATGCAATGTCATTGAATATTATGAATCTTCTTGTAATTCCAAATCAGTCAACTGAATTTATTTCAAGAGAAATTCAGAATTTAAAACAAACATCAACGCAAGTTGTCTATGTCCCTTTAAACGAATCAACATTTTTCGAATAGACAACCTTTTAAAAATAAAATGTTTTAGTTATACGTACAGAATCTGTAGTAATCTTGATGGAAATTTATATAAATCACTTTTAAAATTCCTTGAAATAAGAAATTTTGAATTAGGTGTTATGCATCCTTAATTACTAGTAATAATGGTAGCATTGGTAGGCTGAGATAAGATTATTAAAATGACGTCATTATGACACGCCAACTACTTCTCCCTACAATGACTTTAAAAATGTTTGCTTGTCCTCTCCAGATTTAAAAAAAAGAAAGAAGAAAAAATTGGGTAGGTAGGTAGGGAGGATTTTTTTTTCACAAACACTTACGAATAAGAAGTTAAAATAATTATTTAATGCGATGAAAAAACTTAGAAATAAATTGTTTCCTGGAGGTAAGGTAAAAGAGTTTTGATTCGGACCGTTTTTGTCAGTCGGCTGGGAGAGGGCAAACATTTTTTTTTAAAGATGGTATTATTCTCATATTTCTGGTCTACACAGATAAAAATTGAAAGTTAACAACTATATATACTATGTTAAGGAAACGTTTCTTAAAATAACCGCGTTTATATCTCGAGGAAAAGTCTTACCTGCTCATGTTGCCTTTTAAGCATGCCTCTTCAAGAACAGACTTTTTTTATCAATCTGAAGAAAAACATTACTCTAATAACTACTCCGAATAGATAGCTATGAGATAAATTAGAATTTAAAAAAAAAATAGATTTTTTTTTTAAAGTGAGTGAGAACTTACCTCAAAAGTTTATTCAAAATAACTTTTTACTTGTTGAAAAATGTGTAGGCCTAGTTATAAAACAGTAATATCGTTTGCTCATAAATATGACGTCATTTTGCGTTAAATAACGTCATAATATTTTTCATGACGTAACAATAAAACTACATCATTTCCAATAAAATTTAATGATATTTGTATCAAAATTCCTAAAAATTCAGTTTAAATCAAACATTTCTAAAATTAAATATATTAAACAAATTTTATCATAAATAATACTAATCATAAGATTTTTTGATCCTTTCTTCTCATGCACTGCTGAATCGCGAAAATCTAGTTTCTGAAATTTTCAACAACTAAGATTAAATATATACATACACCTTTTTTATTCATATAGACCCGTTATCTCACAGTCAAAATAAATAATACAATTTACATTTGTAAACATATTTCTTAATATATACATTTTTTAAAAATTTTGCCATACCGAACTTTCAACCAATCAGAGAAAAGAAAATTTTGCCTCCGTAATCATTAAACCGCCCGGATGTTTGTGTTCGCGCCGAAGACAAATCGGTATTGCAAAGAAATTGCAGAATATTATGAAATACTTACTTCTCAGAACAATATCTGTATCAAAAAGTATCATAAAGAGGCATTTTCAATCATCAACATTCATCCATTCTCCTGAAAACGGCGATTTTCTACACACCACGTTTATTATCTCCTCTTTGAAAACAAGAGATGCGTGCGCATGTTCATTACCCATGAATCCTACAACCCACGTGATTCGGCTATTTTTAATCGAAAGGATCACAGAATGAGGTCATGTGCGCAGTAATACAAGTGTTGAAATGTAAAATATAGTTCTCTCGAATTGGGGAAACTTTAGTTTTGATCTTGTTTTTTCTATTGTTAGGTACCTTTGCTTGTTCATTGAATCATAATTTTGAATGGAAAATTTTGTTTATGTTTTCTAAAAGAAGAATATTACTGATGTAGATAATTGTTCGCTATGAAAATGTCTTGGGGTACACCACGGGGTAATAATGAATAAATTTGAAAAATTCAGACGAAGTTGTAAATGCCGTGTTGTCATATATTATCTTAAAATAGTTAATTCAGCAATGTTGACGTTTTATTAAACAACTACATACACCTTACACAGTCAGTCAATCAAAATATGTGTATAACAAAAGGATTCTTAAATAGGTTAAAGCCATATATTTTATTTTCTCCACATAGTATGCATGCAATCCTCGGTAGTATAGTGGTAAGTATCCCCGCCTGTCACGCGGGAGACCGGGGTTCGATTCCCCGCCGGGGAGGCACAATCTTTTTCTCAAGTTCTTTTATTTTGTATTTTTTCCCCTTTTAATTTCTTCTTCATTTTTTAAAAAAATTAAAATGCATTTTTTGTGATTTCACTAATTTCTTTATACTAAGTTCAGTTCTTTTCTTATAACATGCAATTCAAAGTGAAAAAAAAAATCATGCTTTAAAAAAGATCATTCAGACCAAGAGTATACTAGCTGCAGATCTGTAGTTCGCCGGTCTGAAAAATACGGGTGGACGACCATTCCAATCATTTCCAGACCAGCCAGCTTCAGATCTGCAGCTATAATGAGTACATACCTGCAAGGTATGCTTCTGATGATCTGTTGTTTTTTTTAAACTGAAACAGAAAATCACAAAATTTTGATCCAGAGATGCTGGAGGGGGAGGCATATCGGCCCTTCGTGACGTTCAGCTTCAATTATTTTAATAGGGACATCATAATACAATCATTGACATGGCCCAATCATTGACATGGCCGTAGGAAGGGGGCACGCCCCCCCCCCCTCCCCCCAATAATTTTGCCGATATATAGAATACTATAGAAAACATAGCTACTGTATGCTCGTGCCCCCTCAATAATAATGTCTGATCCCCCCCTTTTTTTTTTTTTTGCTTGCTTGTCAGGGAATTTTGGTAGTGGTAGTTGATAGTGACCCCTCCCCAACTGAAAATGTATGGTTGTGCCCCCTCAAAGTGATATTGCTTCCTACGGGCCTGATTGATTTTGTGCAAAACTCTTGTATGCGTGATGAAATTGTGAATGATGACATAAGTGAATTATCATATTCATCATTTCAGGCTTGAATACACAATATATATCAATGAACAGACAGGTAAGATGTTTACTTTTCAATTTTCTTGGTGTAATGGGAATTTATTGATTTTCTTTTTCTCAAATTCAATTGATTTGATTTTTTGTTTCTGCTGGTAATCTGTTAAAAAAGTTTGTAATTCAACTCCCAAGTTATCTTTAGTGCATGGGCATTCAATTTTCTGTTATAGTAAATATTTATACAAACAAGATGTTACAATTTTAAACACTGCCATATATACTATGTTATTTGAACAACTCAAAATCTTTTTTTTATTTCTTCTCGTAAACTTCAATTCTGCATAAAATTTATCATCATACATAGTATACGTACAGTATAACTCATGAAATATCTAATTAGCTTCATTAATATAGTAGGTTGTGTGCAGTGACGAATGCAAGAGTTCGTGTATGGGTGTGTCGCGCGGGGGTGGGGTGGGGTGGATCTCTCACTCCCTCCATATTTTGAGGGTTATGGTCGATAACACCTCCCCCATCAACACCACCACATGCTCCTGAAATTAGGAAAAAAATAAATATCAAACATCCGATTACACATTTTTTGTTTTCTTTCCCCTACGATTTTTTCCAGTGAAAAGAGAAATGTCTTACTCAAAGTACAGTGAATTCCGTTTCTAATGGTCTCCCGGAAAGCACTGCATAATTTTGGATGAAAAAAAGAAGGAAAAAACAGCATAAAATTCCCTTTTGCATTTTTAAGATACCATTAAATTCTTACTGTCATTTTTCAGGATATTCAGTTTGATTTTAGAAAATAGATAAATAAATTCATGCATGAATTAAGTTACTTACATTTGCATTCGCACTCTTACAGGAATAAGTCACGGAAAAAGTGCATAGTATGATCTCACTTGTAAATGGTTGAATTTTGTTTCACAGCATTCTCCTTTTAATACGAAGGGATGAAAAATGGTTGATTTCATATCCTATTGTATGCATGATATTTTTGTTTTCATTTTTGATTTTGATGACACCTAGTGTTAAGAACCGGTAATTTAAACTTTGATCAGTTTATGTAACACCAAATGGAGACAGTAGAAAATACAAGTTGATCCATACTATGTACAAGTATATTTAAATCAGTTTATTCAAACAATTTTAATACATTTAAACACTCCATTTCAAGTTTTCTGCATGCATATAAAGTTTAAGATATTCTGCATGGAGGAATTAAGTGTCTCTGGATATACAGCCGTGCCCAATTATAGCCACAATAAAGTTTTTCTTAATAGAATTTCCACGTACAGTGTGCAGCGTATGCTTGATCCACCCCTCAATGCAGAACCAGAACTGCTAGTCGTTTATATTTAGACAAACACGTGGATTGCATTTTTATACGCACGTCACTACAAGCAAGATTTTATTCAGACTTTAATATTTACTGTCAGAATCTTCATCAATCAAATAACACAAAGTGTAAAATAAAATAGCTTTAAATGACTTCAGGTACTCTCGAATAAGTTACACTATAACTTCCTGTGTTGTCATGTAAACGATATCGACCTTTGCTCCTCATTTGCATCGTCCGGTATTTTTATTTCCTTGAGCGTAGTATGCACATGTGTGAAACCCCCCATTCATATCGCAATTTGTTGACGAACCACTTCTAGATATGAAGCATATGGTTTAACTGTTTCCGATACTCAAAAAAACCCATCTGATCTTATAGGATTTTGGATTTGTATATATATCTCCGTTATTCCTTTTTTTTCTAATGACTTGTTGACACACGTGGTAGCAGAGAGATTTAAGTATGGTAATCTTGTATTCATTCATTGTAGAACAGGTCATGCTGAATGGAAGAGATCTTTGAAAATTAGTGTAAGCAGAGTGTACCAACTTTTCAGACACAGCGATGCATTTTGACGAACTTTTGAAAGTATTGGGAGAACTTGGACACTATCAAAAGACCCGTCTGTTCTTGATATGCCTTGTGTCCATCGTGTGCGCTTTCCATGCAATGAATATGGTATTTGTAGGCGCAAACCCAAAGAAAAAATGTCAGATTCCGTACGTGAATCTGTCGTCTTTCGGTGCTGAAAATGTGACGTTTGATAGTTGGATCTCCTTCTTGAGAAAAGCAGACGAAGACGCATGTGAAATCTACAATTCAGACGAACTTCTTCGTTATGTTACTAACGGGACATACACATTCCAGGAACTTATATCCTCACAAACAAATGTTTCTTTTAGCAAGGAAGGGTGTAAAGACTGGGAATTCTCTCGTGATGTTTACGGACCTACAATTGTAACTCAGGTACGTCGTATGTGTGCAGCATTTTGTATACCTAACTACCACCTAGTCCTTGTTATGCCCGTGGGCACAGAGAGAGAAGTGGAAAAATCTAGTCCCTGCCCTATGTGCCCACGGGCATAACAAGGACTAGGTAGGTAGGTAGGTATAGAAAATGCTACACATTTTTTTCCAGTTCTCCCCAAGTTAGTTTGTGCTCTCTCATCTCCTTTTCCACAGTCCTTCACCAGGTGTTCTTTGGCCGACCAGGCATGTTGTATAAAGATATAAAAACAAATTATATACACTTAATATTTTTCATGTCTTATTAATCTAGTGCACATAGTACACAAAACTTCTATAAATAAACCACAATTGGCTAGGTTTTTAACATGTGATATAGTAAGTGTAAGAAAGTTATGTTATCATTTCGAATCAGATCAAGGTTTGAAAAATTCAAAGTGTGTGACTTTAATTTAATTATTCATATTTACAATTCCTTAGTATTGCAAAGGATAAAATGACAAGAGATTACAGACGCGCGGTAACATGATATGTGTGCATCATGTAGCATTATCCACAAGATCTTTATATAAATGACATTTCCGAAACTCGTGGTCTTGTGATGTGTAGTTACACACTTGCATACTTTTTAATCTATATTATTATCCGTCAGTTCCCAGAAAGTTATGTTTACAGAATATCAAAAAAAGTGTATTGATCGTCGTTTTAATGAGTTCGTCCGAATCACAGATCTTGATTTAGTATTGATTTTTTCTACTATCAGAATTCATATAGTGCATTCAGGTTCACTTCTGGGTCACAGAGCCTCTTTTATTGATGTTTGAAAAATAATAGGAAAAAAACTGTGGAATTTATTGTTTTCTAACATACATTAAGAATTTAAGTTACTGAACTTTTTGTTATAGAAATTACATAGAAAAAAATGCACGTCTTTTTTCACGTTTAAATACCTTTTACCCCGTTAAAAGGTGAAATGGGTTAATAAAAAAATGTAAAAACCAATAGCGAAAATCGGGAAAAAAATCCAATAGTTCGTTATTTGATTGCATAATCATAGGTTTAAGTATATCTCAGTCCGACCTTGCGCTTTTATTTAAATCCCTAAACCAATAAGTTTTACAGAAGTAATGAGTGCGTATTGAGAAATGCCAGGTTCTTTTATTACATTAAATTATCCAACGAGTTCACCAGATTTCACATGGCAATGATTGATTTTGAAGTGTTTTGAATGTTGCTATAGAGGTTGATTGAATGATAATTCGTTTGAAAAAAGAAATATGTGAATGCATACTTAGATTCCTAGGCACATGAATATTTTTTGCTAAATAAACAAAGAACGTAATTTTGCTCGAGCATTTCAGAGGGGATAAAAAGAAAGTGGAAAAAAAACCTTCCAAACCTTGTAATTTCAATTCTTCTTCCTCTAAGCCTTTTTAGTTTATTTGATTTATATTTTCACAGTTTTACTTAGTATGTAATTCAGCATGGCTGCGGAGTACTTCCAAAACGCTGTACTTTTTCGGCCGGCTCCTCGGTGCCGTTATTTTTGGTCAGCTCTCGGACATGTGAGTATTTTATGTACAGTGTTCCTCATTTATTGAATGAAATCACAGCACTATATATAGAGCAGATTTTTATTTTTTATAATTAATGTATCTTTTTAAGGGAAAAAATAGAGGAAACGTCGTTAATGTAAAATGTACGAGTATATATATACAGAACTTTGACAATTTAGAGACAATTGTTACCCTTTTTTCCCGTTATATGCATATTTCACTGCTTCTTTTGTAGATTTGGTCGCCGTCCTATGTTTTTTGCTGGGTTGCTGATGTTGCTCATTGTGGGCTGTGTTGCTGCTGCCTCTCCGTCCATGTTTGTCTTCATTCCGTTCTATATTCTCCAGGGAGCAGCCCAGACCGGACTCTTCTTGGTTGCTTTTACAATGTGTATGTATATGGCCTGTGTATGCTACATTAATGTCCTAATATATATACAAAACTCTTGTATGCACACACACACACACACATCAATTTTCTTCAAATCAACACGTTCATATCAGGAAGCTATTGCAAAATTAGTTGATTCCAAAACTTCTGTTGACTGATAAAGCATTGGAGAGAACTTTTTACAAAACATATAGTCCAGTATAAATATGAAAAATTCAGTAAAGAATTTAAAAAGTAAGTGGGCCCTTAGATTTTCAGACATAAAGAATTTGAACCATCAAGAATTTTATTTTTCTAAGGCTCTGTACATTTTTATTTGTATAAAAGAATAAAATGAAAGTAAGACAATTCCATTTTCGTATGCTTTGCACATGCAGTGTGAATACTCATGTTAACCCAGGATTAAAGTTTAAGAACATAGATCCATCATCATACAATATATAATTCAGATTATTAAAAAATATGGCAGTAATATTAATTAGTATTTCCCCAAAACTCAACTGATTTTTTTTATTCCTTGACAAATTAATATATTGTACAAATCCTTGTATTGCTAAAACATACAGAATACTTATAGGATATATTGTTATATCCTAGTATGGTGCAGGATAGGATATGTTGTCATTTCCTTGCACTAAGTTCAGCCTTGGTTAGCACGACTTGTATGTACAGAAATTGTGAGATTTGACCTATATACCTGAGGTTACTGGAGGATAACATAAAGACAAATCGACCAAATTTTGATTTCTTTAAACTATGTGATTAAAGGAGCTCATTATATCATGAACGACAGGAGATGTTCAATTTTATCATAATGATGTTTGATTTTAGTTTAATTTCCAAATACTACCGATTTATTTCTTTGTTTAAAGTAGATAAGCGTAATAAAAAATTACGACCCTGTCAAAGATAAAAAAAAAAGTGTGTCACCACTGGTTAATGAACCCAGAGTCTTTGTAAGACCAAACAAATCTAAATGGTTTAAAGGATTGAAAGCTATCTTTCTCAGGGATATATATCTTATGGAAAATAAATATTATGTGATGGGATCATACTTCAAATCTAACACATCCTGAACAAAAAATGCCAATAATATAGAGTTTATTGCCAGAGATCATGGGAACTAAACCGATTTTTGGGGATTTTTGTTAATTACTAGTACACCCTAAAAGAGAAATTTGGATTAAGAATGACGAATGGCAAAGGCATAGTCACATAAATGTTTAATCTATAAAAACTGTGACCTTGAATATTTTAACCGATGTGCACTCTTTATCACACTTCAATGGTGGCCTTGTAACCAGAAATCTGGGTAACTTAAAAATATGTGATAAAACAAGATTATTTTGAGCCGCTCATTGTCAATGACCGATAAGACTGCACTATGAAGTACATTCTTAATCAATATTTTATTTTTGATAATGACTTGGAATTAACAAAGAAAAAGATAAGGTCTACAAGCACTCAGACCTTTGTATAAGGTATTTATTAGCAATCCCCTCCCTCCCCTCCCCCTTGAATTTACCTTTAGATGCATTACTTTTACTCTGTTATTACTTATAGTAAATGGGAAGTCAAATACTTTTTATTGTTGTATAGGACTAGTATGTGTATTAAAGCCGTAAGCTAATGTGAAATATTTTTTCTATTCTTACCAACAGATTTCCATATCTTTACGAATGACACATAATCTATTCATACATACAAGTGTAAATTCCACTCATTGAAGCTGATAATTTTATATATAGAAAGGAATAGGGTTTAAGTCACCACAAGTGGTAAATTGTGTAGAAAATACACTAATCCTATTCATTCACACATTTCATGCAAGATGTATTGTATTGTTGATAATACAAAGGGAAGCTTGAGACCACTTCATCAACTAGAATGTCATTATGGAGCGTCTTTATTCAGTATAAAAAAGTTGCTGTACAAACGCCACACATTTACAAGTTTCAGTATCTTTCATATACAATACTCATGAAATAGAACACATAATGATAAACGATCTCTCCTATTATTGCACAGAGGGAGAGCAAGCGATCAGAATATATTTTTGGTGCTACGTAAAATTCAAATTTAAGACAAGGGTAGCTGTATACATACTTTACACTTTGACTACTGCTGTCACATTATAGACAGTTCTGACTTCATTGGAAATTATCACTTATATAAACGATTCTTACCAATAGTGGTTCAGATTAAATATTTTCACTTCGAAATAATAAAGGTCCATTAAAAAAAATTGTCACAGGTACTGAACTGGTTGGGCCGAGTTACCGTGTACTAGCTGGATTTTTGGTACAGGGTTTCTACAGTATCGGGTACATGGCCTTGTCAGGAATTGCTTATCTCATCTACGACTGGCGATACATAGAACTTGCCATTACGGTACCTGTGGTACTATTTTCCGTTTACTTATGGTAAGCTAATTGCATGTAAAATCATTCAATTTTAAAATTTTATTAAAAAAATTAGCGAGTTTAACAACAGTAAAAAAGAATGATGATTTAAAAACTCTTCATTAAGTACCTTAATTTACGAAGAAGAAATGATGTTAAAAAGGTACGAAGTAGACACTGTTCTTATCTTTCGTAAGTGATGAAGAGTCCAAATTATCAATATTATCATTATTTATTGTAAGTGTACTTCCTGAGTCCATTCGATGGCTGCTTTCTAAAGGCCGAGAGGAACAAGCGAAAGAAATAATTAAAAAGGTCGCCAAAACCAACAAGGTAACAATCACAGAGAGCATGCTGGAGGGACTGGGTGTGTCCAAAGAGAATCCGAAAGAGGTCATAGATGACAGGAAGTATACATTCGTAGACCTTTTTCGACCCTTCAAAATGCTGACCCTTTCTCTTAACGTCTGGTTTAACTGGTAGGTATAAGAAAAGATGATAGTTTTTATACAATGAACACATATTGCAACTCAAACATGTATTGGCACCACATAGAGTAGATCAATGTTCATATACGAAAGTCCTTCTTCAAGGAAATGAATCCTTAAAAAGTACCCATGAAATTAAAATTAGAGAAAGGAAGGATTTGCTAGGTCTCTCTGTTATAAAACGCGTTGAGTTACAAGACAAGTAAAGTATTAAAAGAAAAAGAAACATACTTTTGTAAAAGCAACCCCATCTAAAATGCATTTTAAAAGTGGTATATGGGTGCCCCAAAATTCTAAAAACAAACAGCAAGCTCAATTAATGTATTAAGAAGGCAAAAATAATGTAAACACGATATTTAGAGAGTAGATAAGTCATTCCAAGAATGAATTGATTAAATATCGTCAATGTATTGTACATAGTATAATTCTTTGAAGCTAAACAATAATGTAAAAAGTATTTGAGGTAGAGGGGACCCTTATTCAAGGTAGCATGGGCGCATATATAGGTAGGGGTGCTCAATAGGATGAATACAGTAAATAATTTTCTAATGAGTGAAGATTTACTTCTAGCTTTTCTACCTGTGATTTTATATTCTACTTATAAGCTACTCATAAACTTCTTTTGTATACTGTAAACCAACTATTATTCGCGACATTTCACTTTAGAATCCATCCGCGACTAGTTATGTTCGCGACTGAGGCAACATTCTACATAAATACATAGGCGAATAATTGGTTCGCGACGAGAAATATTCGAGAATGAAAGAAAGTCGCGAAACTCGCGGATATTTCTCGCTCGCGAATAAAAGTTGGTTTACAGTATGATGTGAAATCAGTGGTGATTTATGGTGTATAATTCAAATTTTTTATATGAAAACATCTGAAAGATAAAAATATGACAGAGCACATTTTTTGGCTTAGGTTGGTTAACGCCATGGTGTATTATGGACTGGCTCTGGGGACAGATAACCTGGGAGGAGATCCCTATATAAACTTTATGATAGCAGGGGCTGTTGAAATTCCCGCCTATATTATGTGTGTATTATGTCTAAATCGAATTGGGAGGAAAAAACCATTGACCATTACCATGATCTTCGGCGGAATAAGTTGCATAGCATCGGCTTTTATACCGAAAGGTAGGAATAATCATTCTGTTAAAATTTACAGTTTACATTTTGCTATTTCACGTTTTTGTTTAATTATTCTAAATGAAATGTTATGACTATGAACAGTAATCATTATCAAAAGTCCAATTAAACAAAAGGCATTGAGAACAAAATAATTTACACGGACCTTTGAAAACAGAGATCTGCTGTGAGCACCCCCTGTCGAGTGTTCACACCAAAAGTGAGCCCTTTGTCTTAATCGGGTAAACGGGTGATTCGTAGACATTTCAGTATGGAAATAATGGTCTAATAATTTGAATATGTCAGTCAACATTCGACCTTACGACAGGTTATATCTGCAAAAAAGTCATTATATCGACCATAGAACTTATGAAAAAAATAGTAAAACGAGATTTTTTTGAAACCCTTGTAACATAAACTTATTTGTCAATAGCCTGACTTAGTTTAGAAATTTTTGTAGAACATGCTCTTATGAATATAATAAACTGGGAGATATAACACCACATGCAAGTGATGATATAATGCTACATAAATAAGAAATGTTAGTTATTGCGTTTTTATCATAAAGATCAGTTTTTAGTTTGCCATCAATTTCTTTCTCTTGTAAAAAATCCAAATGTGAAACAGACATGTAGATCATTTTCATTTTATTCCGAATCTATCATCTGATATTTCATTTGCATCTTAGTAAAATAAAAGGATTAATTATGTACATTCTTTGAAATAGTTTAATTTCACAATCTGTAACCTGATATATCTTAATAAAAGATTATTTTTATCTATTTTTAAACAACTTGAAATATTTATGTTGCAAAGAAAGAAAATATGTATCTATTTGAATAAGTGTTACGGGATGATAAAGCCAACGAATATATGGTATTTTTTTAATATTTTTTTTTCTGAAGATCTGGTTGCTCTAAAAGTGACGTTAGCAATGTTAGGGAAGTTTGGTATAACAGCATCATACGCTATAATCTACCTCATGGCAGCTGAAGTATTTCCTACAGTAGTTAGGTAAGCAAGATTTAATTTACTTTCTTAACATAACTTTTAGATTGTGCAAAATCTATCTTATCTTGAAATAACTGGTTTCCGTAACATTTTAAAACTTTACAAATTCATGACCTCTTTTTCTTTTTTTTTAAATACCCCTTATAATATAATACTTTAAACTTAACTGATAGACTTGAAATAATTAGAACAGTTTTTTTTATCAATTAATTGCTGTGTAAGTTTATGAAATATGTAAATGTAAATCATATACGGTACACATTTAAATGTAATTTTAGTCATTTGTTAGTTTGAATAAATGACAATTTCACTTAATATGAGTTTTTTCTTCATTTTATACGTAAGGTTTTTAGCAAAAACAAGCTGCGAATAGCCAAAAATGTTTCCTCTCGTTACAGAAAAATTTGTGGATATAAATAACAATTTTAGGTATTCTCTTTGGTATTGTTCAAAGTTATTTGTTACAGAAATATTGGTATGGGGATTTCGTCAATGTCCGCCCGTATAGGGGGTATGTTAGCTCCACAAATTTTAGAACTAGGAGTCTTATGGGCCCCACTCCCTCTTCTCGTGTTCGGCGTCCTGTCTGCCGTTGCTGGTCTATTGGCACTAATACTTCCGGAAACTAATGGTAGACCTCTTCCACAGACCATAGATGACATCTTACATCCGGATAAACTGTAAGTCACGTGATTATTTGCATCGCTGACATCTTACATCCGGTGAACTGTAAGTAACGTAATTATATGAGTTTACTTAGAGCACATAATATATATTTATTTTGGAATCAATGCTCTTAAATATTACAATTACCTTTTCAGAAAACATCGAGAAGATATGACATTAGATATAATACCAAACGAAAAGAAAGACTCGGAAGAAAGAGTCTGATCGGTTGTGCAGTGCCTCCTTTTATGCTCAGTGTCATTCCAGGGTTACATTGTTCAAGCTTTAAAGTTTTTTTTTTTAAATTAGATAAATATTTTTGATGTGCAATGTTATAAATTATTCTACACTGTATTGTACGAAATGGGACATTTGAGTCGATTTGCTTCCTCATATACTGTAAATGTATTATATTACACGATATTTGGTGAAAATTGATTTTTAAACATGTTAGCGCAGATTAGATTAGCGCATTTATGTGTTAATGTGCAAGACATTTAGCGTTGTGCTTGAAATAGGCTTTAGGCTTTCCGCCAAAGGGGTATAAAAGAATACACAGCCAAATGTAAATTTGAGTAAATTTTTAAACCAACGTGTAGCAAGATTATATTTATCTTTTATTTGACCCATTGATGATGCCAAAACCATTTGTTCAAGTATTTTACACTTTAACATTTTTATATTGTAGAATTACTATGAAAAGTACATTTATTTTAAGAATATATAATTGTGTCGATGTCAGGAAATAAATTTTCGAGCCAAGAAATTGTTTTCTATTTCATCAAATGGTATTTAAAAAAAGATGCACAAAACTGAAGAAAACAGAAAAAATGGATGCAAAAGTTAAAAAGCGCAGATAGGTAAGATTTAACAGTTTTTAACTTTACGTACTCTTGTAGAGATGTAAGTTCTTAGAAATTATGTTTGTCATGTTTGATCCAAAATATTATTTCCATTAAATTGAGCCAGTATCATAATTTGAACACATACATGTTTATAAATGAGAAAGAATCCCTTCAAATTTGTACAATATGATTACAATTTCAGTTCGAAGGATTTTGCTTTTCTTTATCAAAGACTAGTTAAGAAGGCTATTAACTAGCAATGTAAACATGAATGTCTGAAAAAGATAAGATCGACTTGCATATTAAAAAAAGTTCTTCTAATGTTAATGTGATCCTTGTAGCTTAGGTCTGGAGTATTTTGATTATTTATTTAATGATATTCAACATCATTTCATTTTGCAATATTTAAATTAATTGGAATTTAATTAGCTTTGTCCTCTTCAGTTCCGGCTCCAGGGTCATAAAACGTACATGAGTTTTTTTTTCTGATCTCGCTCTCACTTTTTACAAGAGGAATATACAGAATGAAAGTTAAAATGAGATTTTAAAAAAAGTGTACTCATGTAAGTTTTATGGCTTCAGATCTAGTTATAAACGCAAACTTATGTGATCGTAAAATCTCGGTAGAACTTTTTTCGTAAATTTATCGTTTTTTTAATCTAAATAAGGAAATTTTACGGGGTTTTTTTCATTCATCATCATTTTCTCATAGATTTATATGTTCATTTACATTCTAATGATGATTTTAGTACAAATATTTGTCATTATAACCCTTTAATTGAAAGAATTGTTTTAAATCACATTTTAATGATCATTCGGCCTTAAAGTCTCGTTGAACTTCCAATGGCGCTTGAAACCTCGTTTTATAGAGGTATCTATAACGATGTTATGAAATTCCCACAGTTGATAATTTTGGTTCCAAATCCTTCAGTATGTTCCGAATAATCTGTCTCCACAGTCAAGCCTTTTTGTCAAGAAAAACGGACTGTTCTTGAAATATAGCAGAAAAGTATACATCCTGAAGGGCCCCTTTTTCTTTCATCAATTCGGTACAATTTTATAACATTCAGTAATATATTTTTGGAGCACATGCAAAGAATTTGTAGGATGAATACTAAGAATAAAAATGCATTAGCCAACACTTGTGTATAATAATAGATGTTGCATTTATCTTGTCTTGTAAGTATTTATCGCGTTTATATCATATGTACGTAAATATGTATTTTCTTCATATATAAAATAATGACAAAGGAAAAGGGATTCAAAATAAACAAGAGTTATAGAACATTCCCTGCCTTCTCTTTCCCATTTCTGCTATGCAGGACAAACATACTGAAATAGGAAAGAGAAATATGTAAAGTAAAAATGCTTTGTAAGTGAATTTTAAAAAGCAAATGAAATGTAAAGATAACGAAAAGAGATGCTCAAAATTCAATTTATGAGCCAAGCCAGCACAAACCTTTGAAAACAGAGGTTTGATAATGTGCCATGGAGGAGTAAGCATCCCATGCCTTGTCATGATCGAGTAAACGGGAAAAATCAATTATGACAATTATGGTGTAGCAATTTGTATGAAAAACGCCAATAAACAATCGTACAAACGACAGATTGTCTTTGTAGACCAGTATATCGACCATAGAATTAGTGATTTTAAATGAGATCGTTGAAATTTTTGAATCATCAAATTATTTGTCAATAGCCTGTCTCGTTTTAGAAATTGCTCATTCGTAGAACATTTTCTTCTGTATGGAATTCACTTGTAGACATAAACTCCATTTGCAGCTAACAATGGTATATTGTTACTTTATATTGCTACTTTATATTGCATCATCATGTTTGTCCTAAATTTTAGTTTACCATCAATGTCTTTCTCTAGTAAAATATCCAGATATGAAGCAGATGGGTCAGACTCTGTAATGTCTCTTATTTCGAGACCAATGAGATATATCGAACTAAGGTAGGAATAAAAATGAAATAAGAATGAATATTGTTAATTGATAGAACATCGTCGGTATCTAACACTCGAATTGAAAACCACAGCGACTTCTATGTACATGTGTATGTAGAAAATTTAGAATAAATTCTGTTTCTCAAGAATACAGAAAACAGGTCGGCTAATAATCATTACCCATAAAAATTCAAACAGATTGTTAGAAGACCTGGTCTCCAAAAACTACAAAGATATTGTCAATGAGAGACACAATCACCTTTTTAATATCACCTCGGAGTACCTTTGTGTAAAATCAGAATGTTTATAAAGAAAACAAGCTTGCACATTACCAATGACAAGGTATGTAAAGTTATGAGTTTTATTTTTAATGAAGCAGTTGTCTATGATGTAAAAAAAAAAAGTCTGGGTCCTGTTTTTCAAAAGAACTTAACACTACTTCCAAATGTAATTTTCCTAATAACCTTCTTTATTTCATTTCTTTATTTATCTTTTTTCAAAAGAAATATAAAACTATATATTTATACAAGCAATTTTTAACAGAATTATTCATTTTACTTGATTTTACAATCAACTCAAGCGTTTGGTCTAAGTCGAAAGTTCTGTAGTGAATGGACTACTGGTCTGTAATTTATGGGGAGTGCTTACTCCTCCCTAGCACCTGATCCCACCTTTGATAGTTTTAGAGATCCTTGTTTGCATTAATGGACTTTTGAGCTTGAATACTGTTCGTTTCTTCATATTTCTTTGTATAAAGCGTTGAAAAGTCGTTCGTTTTGATGCAATTGACTTTGGTAAAAGTTTGTGATTTCAAATTTTCTAAAAGTTCCTTGGAGTTTTTGGTTAACGCTACTTCTCGAATATGTTGTTGTAAAGTGTTCCTGAAGCTTTTCCACCACTGTAATAAGTAATATCCATGAAGCATATAACATTTTCTATATAATGAGCACTTAAATACATTAAGGATAAGTGATTTTTTGTATTATTTAGAAAAGCAAGTAGAAAGAAGGTAGGAGCAAATAGCACAAGTTACATATCCTAAAATGTTCAAAATGAAAGTTTTTCTAAATAAGCATAAAATATAACGCTAATGTTCATATAAATTATCCCAAAAAAATGTTCACATTGCAGGAGTGAAAACTTATAACAGAATATTGCAAAGACTACTGATTTTCATTTGGTTTTCTTGTGGTTTTCAATACCACCTTCTACGTCCATAACACTTGATTCTAATATTTGTAAATAACATACGTTTAACACTTTATCAATCAACTTTAAAAAATGTTATAAGTTAGAATAACGACTCTAAGCCAAATATTGGAAATTCGAATGTTTAAACTTAATGACTCCCTATCTAAACCTTTCAAAGTTAAATACAAGTTAAATCTAAGATTCTTACAGATGTCAAACCCTGACACCAGAGATGTGATTCTTGCATGCTGAAATCTACATATAATTAAGAATGCTTTCATTTCTGAGTTAAATAATGACCTTGTTATTCAATATTGGAAGATAATAATATTATGGCATGAAAAGAGCTTTAACTTTATTAGAATGCTGAAGTATTGGTTAAAGTTAAAAAATAGTGATAATTGCATTTTAAGAAATATATACCAAGAAATGTTAGATGTGTGTGAATCAAATACTTTTCCTTGTTGACTGTCACATATAAAAGACCTTGTTGATACTTTAGGCTTTGGTTATACATGGAACTGTAAAGACTACCTAAATGAAAAACTTTTTTTGTTTGAGGTGAAACAAAGATTGGATGACATGTTCATTCAAGAAGCACGAAGTAATTTTGAAGCTTCCCCTAAGTGTATTTTGTATAGGTATTTAAGCGATAGTTTTAATTTACAATTATATTAAATTAAATCAATATCACAAAAATATGTACAATATATCAGTCAATATCGTCTATCTTCTCACCAACTAGAGATAGAACGAGGGAGATTTTTTAATATTCCTAGAATAGAAAGATTGTGCAAATTTTGTTCAATGTCACAAGTTGAAGACGAGTATCATTTTATTCTGGTTTGTCCGTTTTTTTTCCGATGTTAGAAAAGAGTATATTAAGAAATATTATCACCAAAAACCATCTACCTTTAAACTTGTTCACTTGTTGTCGACAAAAAATGTAACAGAGTTATGTAAACCAGGAAAATATCTTTATAAATGTACAAGATTGAGAGCAGAAGTTAACTCACATTGATATAACGAGATTATCCTCACTATTACTATTACCAACTTTTATTATGGTGCTTTTGTCTGCTTTATGGATCAATATATATCATGGTGCTTTTGTCTGCTTTGTGAACTAAGAATGAATAGTATGTAATACTATGATCCTGCCTTACTTAATGTACAAATGATAATGAAATGTTATATATATATAATGTACAGATTGATTTATGTATATACTTCAAACCTATGAACTGTATGGTTCTTGGTAATAAACAATACAATACAATAC
Source organism: Saccostrea echinata (assembly GCF_033153115.1). Classification (NCBI taxonomy): domain Eukaryota; kingdom Metazoa; phylum Mollusca; class Bivalvia; order Ostreida; family Ostreidae; genus Saccostrea; species Saccostrea echinata. Next base: position 11,826,380 of record NW_026889761.1, read on the forward strand.
AATTTTTGCTAATTAAACTTCCATTAAGTCACAACAATGTCTCGAAAATTGATATGCTTGTATTGACTTAATTTTGATTTCTCTTGATTGTAAATTTCAACCCAATTTTAAGTTCCTCTTGAGGAAATAGACCCGTGAGTTTTTAAATCGAACACATTTATATAAAAATTGCAAAGAACTTATAGAAAATTAAATTTGAAATTCCATTATTCCCCAAAAAGCAAGAATACAGAGAGGTATAATGTTTTCAACATTTTAAAGATAAATTCAAGACCGGGCCTTTTGACATCATTAAAGTGCTTCTTTAATAAAAATGCTACTTGGAAATTTTTTTGTGATTGGTCATCTACAAAATTACTTTGTTAAAAATCATTCTGACTCTTCATACAAATTTGTTTACTTATAAGAGACTTTGAAAAAGCAAATCAAAATCCATTTTTATTAATTTACCAGCATACTTATAAATAAAACTAGATTTTACAGAATGAAAATGAAACATAATTTTCCATATGGAAAAATAACATCTAGAATGAAACTGCTGTCCACAAGCTGACCATGCGGAATCACCTATATATTAAGTACTTTAGACGATTCGAATCACCTTATGGTTACGATAGACCAATAATAATAATGTTATTAATAAGTTTTTCTGACCATACCTAGTGAACTAGTCATGCAGAAACAATATCCTCGCCCTTATAAAAAAATAAGACAGATGTTTTTCATCATCAGATTTTAAGAACTGTCTATTCAAACCTAGACGCAAAAACAAGGTTATAATGCACAGTAGACAGACATCAAATATGTATTATAACATGGTGAACTTCTTTCTCCTCTATCATTCTTAGGAATAAACTGCTAAGTATTCGTCTGACGTATGAGATTATTATAACCCAGAAACATTACACATACATAAAACAGACCTTAAATTCAAAATTAAAATAGAATCATTTGATATTGTAAGCTTGCAAATTGTCTCTTAAAACATGTCATTTTTGTCTCAATTATTTTTTTTTTTAAAATATACGGATTTAAAAGTTATGTACCTATCTCCTGTAGTACTTGATAGTCGTATAACAAGAGAAAAGATCACATACTGAGAATTTCACGTATATGTCTTATTTTCTTTGTGTTTGAGAGTACAATCTAAGTTAGTAAAATTTGTGTTTAATGCAGCAGATTATTTTTAATAAATATGTTTAAATAAAAAAATGTTTATGGAAAAGAAAAATATATATATGTTCGAGATTGCAAAAAGTATTTCAATGAATTTATATAAGAAACGAATGTTTCAAATGCATACTGGAGTTTATAAGAAAGCATCTAACATAGAAATATACCTAGGGTAATACGCCTTAACTTCTTCTGTCGTTTAAATAAATAGGTCCCTAAGAAGTAAAGCTGCATGTATTACACCAATTCACAATACGTTCAAGGATTATTATAAAAAGCGTGATGGAAGAAGGGTAATTTGGAGAATTTAACATTCAATGTTAACAATGACATTTACAAAGTACTAAGTCTATTTACTAACTGCGTACTTTCTATAAATACGTTTAACATATTAAGAAATACATTTGTAAAAAGCAAAAAAAATCTTTGATTTAAAGTTATAACATCCTATGTCAATTTCTGATAAGTTTTTGGCTACACTAATCATAGCACTTTCTTGATCTTAGTTACTTAAGTATTCCTATGCCATTCTTGATATTTACAACTGAACTTGCAAAGTTACTATCCAAAAATAATTTAGATATCATATATAAAGCGTTTACATTTGTTGGTATATTTTCCGTTATATATAGCATGTTTAATTTCGATGCTGTTTTTTTTTTTTCGAAGGGGTACTTTAACAATTTCAGTCATGCGATAGTATTTAAACCCAACGTTCCTTGAATTTCCATACCAACAAAATTAACATTTTTTCAGGGTGTCCTTGAAAACTTGAGAAACAAATTAAAAAATATGTTGATAAAAACCAAGATATGAAGCATTTGCATTGTGGAGACCATAGTTTTTCCAGAGGTATGTTCTATACTGAATAATAGTTTTTAAAGATTAGTCCAGAGGAAGAAAATTTGAAAATAAGGAATATACGTACAATTTCTACTTTGCCATTAGCTTGTAAGTTAAAAGAACTCATTAAATTATTTTTCTGAAAATTCATCATTTACATGTAAAATAAAAAATTGGCGGGGTGTTGATTTAAAAAAGAAAATAATGAATTCCTTTTATGGAAAAGGTTCGTTCGTTTTTGTTTTTGTTTTTTTTTCATAAAAAGACAATACTAGTATATATACTCACAAAACCATCACTTTAATCAATATGGACAATGCACAAGAAATGAGTTTCTTTAAAATATGTTTATTCTATTAGTATCATTTTTTGACATTTGTCCATTTTTTCTGCATCTAATTCAAACAAATATGAGAATTTCAATATTTATATGTTCACGCTCTGACGGGTTTTCAGCTGAAAAGACTGTAATTGTTTTTCACTTGATATGCAATTGCACATCAGTGTTTCTGAAGTATAGTTGACAACACAGGGATAAAAAGGAAGACTATCATATCAGGTAAGTTTTTAAAACTTTATTATTTTTTTTAAAAAATATCATTTTGCCATGTTTCATCATTGATTTTTTTTCCCTCATATTTTACGTACATATATTTACGTTACGTATATTAGTTTAAAATAATCCTTTTTTAACAGTATGGCTGAAATATTTTATGTTTCTATCCGATTCTATAAAAAAACTAAATTAACAGTTCATAAATTATGAATTAATTTAAAGAAAAAAAATGAAAGGGATAAACAGGAAAAATCCCTTTTTTTGTATTTGTTAACATTAATAAAACAAAACCAATGATTAGGAAAAAATGAATAAAACGAAAGCACAGAAAGAAAAATAAAAGGAAAAACAAAAGTCAACATCCAAATTGAATTAATATTTACAGTATTTATGTATTGAAATACTTCAGGAGAATTTCGAATGTCTTTGAAATATACATGTATCTTTAGTGACAAAACATTTATTATTGAAACAATTTTATTAAAGAGGCTTAAACGTCTATAGATGCATTATCATTAGGAAAAAATAAATCATAACTGTAACTGATTATATAGTAATAGGAAATTAAGTTTAAAAATTAATGATATTTAAGCGCTTTCATCACTCTCCACCAGGTGCGAAACAATGACATGTAAATAGACTTCAAATTGAGAATGTCCCTCAAATACAAATTGAGAGAGGGCAGAAGCAAATGGATATGAAATAACTCTTTATAGAGAGGAAACCACAGGATAAATAATGTGGAAAATACGTTAATTAAAGACAAAATAAAATTATTGTAAATATGTTATTGGTGCATCAATGCTGAAGGTGGTGTTACTAATTGTAGAAACAGTGATCACATGGATTTGCATGTGTAATAACTTCAGTTATAAACCTTCACTACATGTTGTTTAGATTCAAAGAATACCAAATTCATGTCTAAATTTCACTAAGAAAAGTATCACCTCTGCAGGACACTCGTTTCTTCGTTATGCTAGATAAATCAGAAGTAACAAAATAACATAGTTTTTGTTTTAAACATTTTTTTTGAACTTCAACTAAGATGCAATTGGATTGATTTTGCTAGTGTTAATGCAATTTGTACGTTTTTTTCCTTTCCAAAGGAAGAAAATTTTTGAAGATAACGAACAGTAATCAAGCTCAAAAGTCCATTTAAACAATACAACTTATGACCTCAAAACACTGACCTCTTAAAACAGAGGTTGGATCAGGTGCCTTGAAGGAGGAAGCCCCCCCCCCCTTCCCCCGGTCGACCGGTCACATCTGCCGTGTGATCTTTGCCATGATCGAGTAAACAGAATTCAGTGTCAATTCAGTTTAAAAATAATGGCCTAACAATTTGTATGAAAGACGTCAGTCAATATTCCACTTATAATCATACGTCACCTTTCATTTCGAACACAAAATCGTTACAAAGATACATAGCGGAATCTAGTAAATGTTCTAATAAGCTTCTCTCTCTACTCCTCATGAAAGAAATTACAAAAGGGATTGAACCAACTGGAAGACATAAATACCAAATGCAGAGGATAATGGTATAATGATGTTTCATTAATGAGGGAAGTTGACGAAAGAAAATTTGGAGTCATCACGTTTATCATATAGTTTATATCAGTTGTTATCATATAGTCTAGTAATCCATACAAACCCATACGGTTCATAATGCTACATATTCACTGGATATGAGGCTGATTTGGCACGTAGTTAGAATGGTTGCATCAGTCGGCACCAGCTGTGTATCTGAGCAGGGAAAACTTTAGGCAAGCAAATCGCCGGATTTTTATTCGAATATTTCGATTGGAAATGATGTTTGACACACTACGAAAGGAAAACAGGGAAGTTATGACTTGTAATCTTGACATTTTTGGAAAACTTTCTGCGACAGAAGTTCGTTAATGAAAATGATGTCGTCGTGCAGCCTTCAATGTATTATTTATTCGAATCCGCACTATATCATAAAATAACTATGGATTCTTTTGGTTGGTAAATATGGTTTGATATTCGCCAGAAAAAATCAGCATTGGCCAAGGCGAAACCTTGATATTGATATTTTTCTGGTTAATAACAAACCATATTTACCAGCAAAAAAATCCATCGATATTGATATTTTTCCTGGTGAATATCAAATCATATTCACCACCAGAAGAGTCCATAATTGTATATTAGTTTGCAACGAATGGGATTTGGAACAGTCGTGGTGTCTTTTATTTCGGGTTCAGAGGGATTAATTTTTATCGATCATCAATATATCTGAATATTCCTCCATGGTACCAGATCCCACTCTGATGTTTTTAGAGGTCCGTGTTTGCTCTGCCCCCGATTGTATTGTATCAATGGACTTCTGAGCTTGATTACAGTTCGTTGTCTCCATATTTTATTGAAGGCCACAGACACCTTGTTTTCTTATAGTTTCTGATTTAATTCTGCCTTATAAGAATGCAAAAACAGGTTTGTTAATAAAGGAGCACAATAACAACTAATGGGAATTCCAGGAGATTTTAGAAGGTCTTGTTTCCCAAGACTACATCTATTAGATAATGTAAATTATGAACTCCAGCATCTTTTAAATGTAAACAAGAATATTTGTGTGTAGAATAAGAATTATTTTTAATGAATAATTTTCAAAATGAATAAAAAAACATTCGAAATTTCCGAATTCCATTTTTAGTTAAGAAGAGCAAGATATGAAAATCTGTTTTAAAATGAAGAAGCAGTTGTCTATGATGCCATAAACTTGTTCTTTTTGTGATTTCAATTTTTTCTTCGGTTCTTTGGATTTTTTTTCGTATCCACATAATTGACATTTGATTAACAATTTCAGCCTATATTTGTGTTAAATCGGAATGGTTTTAACAAAGTAAGTCTGTAGATGAATATAAATAAGTAGATAAAAGATAAAGTTAATAAATAAATAAAATGATTAATTTAAAATGGATAAATGAGTTGCAATGACGTATATAACTTCTCATTCAGGCTGAAATTTTATAAGGTATGCAAGATTTATCTGGAGGAAGCTACATATTGGGGAAAAGAAAACAAAGAATAACAAACAATTTGAGACATTTCCATTTCCTTTGTAGTAGTCTGTCTGTGTTTCCTTGATAACTTTTCGTGTTATCAAATTTCAGAAAATAAATCAAAACAGATGGAATGCATTTGTCACAAGTGCCTTTTGTGTGTCAAAGTATGTGTAACATCAGTATTAATATCATGAATAACTGGTTAATAAAATTTAGGAGTCTGGACCGTCATACCTCCATATTTCATTATACATGACACTATCTACATCTGGCATTTTCAAATTAATCATGTCTTTTTAAAAATAAACTATCCATTACCTACCTTTGAATTAGACCTAACGAAAGGTGTCCATCTGTTCATTTTTCTGTCGGACCAGCGTCAAGTACACAGGAACTCTGAAAGGAAAAAAAAACTTTTACTCTATAATTAGAACTGAAATAGCAGCATTGACCTCCGGGAGTTACGTAACCGCGTGGTATCTGGAATGAAGTGTATCTTGCAGTGATGTAAAGTGCCTTGAACTATATCTAGTGAACTCCTTCTATAGTAGACTAATCACAGACTTCTCAATATGTATTAATCATTTCTCATCTTCTTTAGACGGGATTGATTTCACTTCTGTAAAAGGTAGGAAACACACAAATTTTTATTATCTCGTTATCTCTACGTAGCATGGATTGTGTTTTGCATGTCGTTTATGTTGTTATGTAATAGTGTATGGACGACTATAGGATCTGCTTCACTGAGAATTAAACACAAATGCTAGAGAAGATTGTCTCTTTTACCTTTAAATGTTTTATTTCATTGTCACATTGACACTATAAACCAATCTTATTAATCGATGTTTTATAAAACATTACATTTATATAGGAAGAAGACATGTATTGCTTTTTTTTTCAATTTCCCACCTATAACTAAATATAACTAAACTGACAGATAAATAACCTACAAAGCGGAAGTGAAAATAACAAAAAAAAAAAAAAAAATAGAGATTCGCTACTACAGGATATTCAGATATCCATCCTTGATAAAATATTCGTCCGTGATATTGATTGCACACATAAACAATAAGCTTTAAAGCTTTCTGATACATTTACTGCTGTTACGTTCCTGTTCATATCGACCTACTAACACAGAGACCGTCATTTTTCTAGGCAAGATCTATCATTTCTGAAATAAGTAAACAGTTATTTTCTAACTTTATTTTCAAGCAAGTGTACAAAGTTTCATCAACATTTTAATCTGTGTCTCAATGAACTCTCTCTCCACACACACACACACACACACACACACACACACACACACATATATATATATATATATATATATATATATATATATATATATATATATATATATATATATATATATATATATATATATATATATAATATTGGCCTAATGCTCAAATAACATGAACGACAAACCTTAACGCTTGCATTGTATTGTATTGCAGCATTGTATTCTTACAGGAATCAAAAAAAAAAAAAAAAAAAAAAGAAAGAAAAAAGAAAAAGTTTAAGTAATTGGTGTGTCTAATGAGGATATGTAGGTTTTCTTAAAGCCTAAATTCTTAATACAAGGAATGAAATGATTTCTAAAAAAAATATTTGAAATGATTTCTAAAAAAAATTTTGATAATTTCGTTTAAAAAATTCAGAAAGGCCATTCTCGTGTCTTGAAAAAAAAAAGAAAATCAATTTTAAACAGCTTATAGAGTGAATAGTGCAGTGGATCATAGCCTTTGTGATGCAGACAAGGGTAAAGATCTAATAAATGAAAGGCACTATAGCTTATGGCACTGATGCTTATTTCATTAATATAGTTTTGTTATATATATATATATATATATATATATATATATATATATATATATATATATATATATATATATATATATATATATATGATGTCGCAGAAAAAAAACATTAACTAAATGTCTTAAGCGTTTGCTTAATTCCTTTTCACCTTTGATAAAAGACATTAATAATGAAAATCCACGACATGTCTGTAGTTTCCTGATCATAGTCTTTAGGCAATATTGATTCGTGGAATTGCAACTTTGCAAGAACAGTGATATTTCTATCACGAATCAAGCACGATTCTATGTATTTTCAGCAGATGTTATATCAAAATGAAATTTAATATAAATTGTAAAATAAACATTTTATATAAAGCAATATAGGTAACAGATAAAGCAAATTCGGATATTATTCAGACATTACTCAATCTCAACTACAACACTTTCAAAATTGATTTTTAATTTCATAATCAATGCTGAGTTTGTGGATAATCATGCTCAAAACAGATTCTTTAATAAAATAAGAGACATAAAACATTAAGTAAGTAAATAAAGGAAATTATTTAAATTAGACCCCAAGATATCAGAAAATAATTTCTTCGTAAAATTTACAAATTGTGTTTGAATTAGATTTTTTTTTGAATTTTGAAGAGTTAACAATTTATCTCAAAAACGCACCGAAAAGAGAAATTATGAGTTAGACTGCCAATGACGGTAAAATATTGAAAATGTTTTGCCAGGGTCATTAGTTCATATCTTTAAGAAGATGGGATTGAATGAATAAGGATGAGTTTTCAAAATTTAAAATTTAAATTATCTATCAGATGTATTATTTTTCTATAACCATGACATTAAATGAGTTTATACGTAAGAGTAAATTGAGGATAATAAAGTTTCTTTTTCAGAAGATAATTTTATGCATACCTCTTCAAGGAATCATATGCTAAATATTCATATATCTAACAGAACACAGATATAAACTCACATGAAAAAATCCTTGAAATACAAAGGTGAGAGGTAATGTAGGAAATGTTAAATATCACATAGCTGAAATAAGTTTATATGTAGGACAAGTTTACAGGAAGTTAAACATATGTATTTATTACGTACTACGTTTTAAACATATGTATTTATTACGTACTACGTTATATATATATATATATATATATATATATATATATATATATATATATATATATATATATATATATATATACCATGCATAATTTGACACCGCGTTAAGTGTGTTTGTTTCAGATACACAGTGACTATTACTTACTTACTTAGTCCACTCCGTGCCTTAAGCACATAAGGCCTTATAGATGGACCATTTGGGGTATCTTCCACCTATTCCCACTTTTTAAAAATCCCAATTCCACCTATTCCCACTTGCAAATAACTATGGATGTCTTGATATTTTGTTGTTGTTGTTTTTGTTTTTATAGCACTTAAAGGTTAATTACATCCCACCTATTTACCTGTATTTAAGAATTTTAGAAAATAAAATAAATAGGTTTTAGAACAAAAATGATCTAATGCACTTATAAATTTAATAAATGTACATTTTTAATATGGATTAAGTGCTTTTATTTATCTATATTATGCACCAAACAAAGTATGAATTTGTCCTACGTAAGTAAAGGCTTATGCACTTTGTTTATAAAATAAATAAATAATATAAATTAATTATTTCATTTTTTCTTTCAAATAAAGGTAAAAAAAAGAATTTTACAATAAAAAAAAACTCAGTTATCTAGCTATCTTAAATCCAATTAGGAGTTAAATACTCACTGTTTATACAGTAATTATATGTTTATACTGTTAATTATTTGTATTCCACCTTTTCCCACAAATTTTACCCTTTCCTACTTTATTTTTCTAAAAATGAGAATAGGTGGAATAAACCGACTATTGGTAATAAGATAAAACCGCCTTACGATTTGCAGACCTTTATTTCTCGATGGGTCGGACAGCATCAAGCAGCGAATGTTAACAAATATTCGTACTAAAAGACAATATTGATTCTTGGCAGAACTCGGCAACAATAATTAAATATCTCAAAGTACAGTTCTTTTGGTCATATCTAATAGCTAATTAACATAATTAAATATGCTGTGATTATAAGATCTGTCATGTCGAAGCGACTATGACAACTCATTAAAAAATAATCTATAAGTTGAATTTGATAGTGAAAACGTTCAAAGTAAATGTTAAAATGTCTGGAAAATTTTCACCTGTGACAATAGCAATCTTCGAATATATTTTCATTTTTGTTGATACAGGTACAAATCTAATAAATTAATTAAAATATGTAAAAGGCTTTGGCAGAATTTGAAAACTTACTGCGTAAAAGAGTGGTGTGGAAGTCTATAGCTTACTTAGGTGCGTAAAAGAGCAAAATATGTCAACGTTTTGACACTTAAAAGTTAAAAGGAATTATTATTAATAGTAAACTAGAAAGTTGAAATATTCGTTTTTAATAAACCTCAATAGAATTTGCGCATGTTGAAACGTCCTTTTTTATGTCACCTGAGTCACTCAGGTGATCTATTGCTATCTGTTTTCGTCCGTCGTCGTGCGTCGTCCGTCGTGCGTTAACTTTTGAACATTTTTAACTTCTTCTCTAGAACCGCTCAGCAAATTTCAACCAAATTTGGTATATAGCATCTATGGGTAAAGGGGAACAAAAATTGTGAATTTCATGGTCCCTGCCCCCCCCCCCCCCGGGGCCTGAGGGGTGGGGCTAAAACCACCAAAAATAATGCAATCTTTAAAAATCTTCTTCTTTACTCCTGGACATCAAGCAGTCAAACTGTTGGCATCATTGTAATAAGCATTGAGCCCTCTACCAAAATTGTGAAATTCATGGCCCCAGGGTCAGGGGTTCTGGCCCCAGGGTGGGGCTATATAGATCATATAGTGAAAGTGCATTAATTCTTTGAAAATCTTCTTCTCTGCTCCTGGGTATTAAATAAAGTTACTAAGTACATAGTTATGATGAGCAAAAGTGCCTCTTCCAAAATTGTGAAATTCATGGCCCCAGGGTCAGGGGTTCTGGTGTTAGGGCAGGGCTCTATTGATTATATAGTGAAAATGCATTAATTCTTTGAAAATCTTCTTCTCTGTTCCTGGGTATTAAATAAAGTAACTAAGTACATAGTTATGATGAGCAAGAGTGCCTCTTCCAAAATTGTGAAATTCATGGCCCCAGGGTCAGGGGTTCTGGTGTTAGGGCGGGGCTCTATTGATTATATAGTGAAAATGCATTAATTCTTTGAAAATCTTCTTCTTTGCTTCTGGGTATTAAATAAAGTAACTAAGTACATAGTTATGATGAGCAAAAGTGCCTTTTCAAAAATTGTGAATTACATGGCCCCAGGGTCAGGGGTTCTGGTGTTAGAGCGGGGCTCTATTGATTATATAGTGAAAATGCATTAATTCTTTGAAAAATCTTCTTCTCTGCTTCTGGATATTTAATAAAGTTACTAAGTACATAGTTATGATGAGCAAAGTACCTCTTCCAAAATTGTGAATTTCATGGCCCCAGGGTCAGGGGTTCTGGTGTTAGGACGGGGCTCTATCAACTATATAGTGAAAATGCATTAATTCTTTGAAAATTTTCCCCTCTGCTCCTGGGCATTAAGGTGATAAACTAAGTACATAGTTATAATGAGGAGGTGGGCCTCTTCCAGAATTGGGAAAGCCATGGCCCCTGGGTCAGGGGTTCTGGTGTTAGGGCGGGGCTCTATTGATTATATAGTGAAAATGCTTTAAATCTTTGAAAATTTTCTTCTCTGATCCTGGGTATTATTTAAACAAACTAAGTGCATGGTTATGATGCATAAGGATGCCTTTTCAAAAATTGTGAATTTCATGGCCCCAGGGTCAGGGGTTCTGGTGTTGGGGCGGGGCTCTATTGATTATATAGTGAAAATACATTGATTCTTTGAAAATCTTCTTCTCTGCTACTGGAGACTATTTAAACAAACTAAGTGCATGGTTATGATGCATAAGGACGCCTTTTCAAAAATTGTGGATTTCATGGCCCCTGGGTCAGGGGTTCTGGTGTTAGGGCGGGGCTCTATTGATTATATAGTGAAAATGCATTGATTCTTTGAAAATCTTCTTCTTTGCTACTGGAGATTATTTAAACAAACTAAGTGCATGATTATGATAGACAAGGATGCCTCTTCCAAAAGTTTTAAATATATGGCCTCAGTTTTGGGGGTTCTTGAGGAGGGGGGGGGGCTCTATTGATTATATAGTGAAAAGTCATTAATTCTATTAATTAATCATTAATTAATCCTGTCTGCTCCTTAGTCTTGAGCTGATAAATAAATTGCTTAGCTATGATGAAAATGGGAGCTTCGAACAGAATTTTTAAATCTTGTGGTCCTAGGGTCAGGGGTTCTGGCATAACGAGGGGGGGGGGGCTTTTGATAATATAGTGGAAAAGTGTTAATTCTTTGAAGTCCATAGTTATGATGATGAGAGTAACTCTTCCAAATTTGTAAATTTCTTGACCCTTGGTCTTGGGTTCTGGTGTTAGGGTAAGGCTTTGTTGATTCTGTAGTGAAAATGCATTGTACCTGTGAAATTCTTCTCTGCTTCTGGGCATATCGGAAGCAAACTGAGTAAAAGTTTAAATGATATGAGTAAGCGTATTTCTACCAGATTTTTAAACATCTGGGCCATTCGTCTAAGCATTCTGGTCCTGGGCAAGGCTCTATTAATTTGTATTCCCCTTTTCCATTCATCTTTGATAATTAATCACTGTAAATAATGTATTTGAAAGGTTAATAGAATAAGATAATTATGCAAGAATGTTTATCGTATAATTAAAAAAGTACTTTCTTAGTTTTAATAATCAGGTAGACCTGTAAGTAATAGATAAATAAAAATGAGACAAAAATAACTTATCTTATTAAAAGTTCTTCAAAGACCATAAGAGAGGTCAATGCTAGAGGTCTTAATATGGGTTTAAAAATAGTACAGAAGCACTAATAGTTTGTTAATAGTCTGCATGGTGATAGTGTTAAGTGGGGGACAGATTAGAACTTAATTTATGAGTTGATACTGAATACTAGACTTATTATTTTGTTGATCCTGATCGTCCTACTTCTCTTGCTTTAGGGCAACAATGCTTCATCTATCAGTGTATTTAACTTCTAAATTGTTGTATTATACTCAGGTGACCGTTAAGGCCCTTGGGCCTCTTGTTTGAAAAGAGTAGGATTTATTGTTCTTGTGAATCAAGTTGGTCCTAAAATCTAAGATATTGATAGACTTTCCATGTAGTTTCTAAAATACAAATACATTGACTTAATGGTGACAAGAAATCTGAATTGATACAAGAATTCAATTATTTTTTTCTGCAATTTTATCACATTCCGATAATACATTGTGAATTATAAATTGTTTGTGAATGCAATGTCTTTATTTCTTGTAAATGAATTGTTAGATCCACCACAGTAACCATGAAGTAAATATAATATTCTTTGTACTCCATTTGGTGTTTACTACTGTTTAGATTTAGAAAATCGTGTAGTAAAATTAACATATCGTGTAAAAATGAAAAATGAAATACGTAATTCGTAATTCCTTAAGGAAAATAGAGAACCATTAAATTAGAACGTTTAATAATTCACCAGTATGATTATCTCCCACAAAAATCGGAAACAATATAATTTAAATTTTCATATTTTAATTGCTTAGTATTATCTACAAAGTTTTTCGACACAAATTAGAAAAAAGGAAGTCTTTTCAGTGTAATTTATTCACTCAAACTATAAATAATGCTATTTCAGTCTTTGAACTGTTAGAGGTACATACATTATATACTAGCTATAAATGTCAGTTGCTTGTCTATATTTTGAAATCGATCGTATGTAAAGAGCATGTTCTTGCGTATCGAATCAACTGGGAGACATAAAGCTCATATACAGTATATTGCTACATAAATAAGGGAAGTTGACGATAGAAAAGTTGATGTCATCACGATTTTTATAAAGTTTTATAGATAGGTTGCCATTGGTGTCTTTTTGTTGTAAAATATCCAAATATGAAACAGATGTCAAACTTAGTGGTGTCTTTTATTGGCCACAGCAAGATCTTTCTTCTGTTCATTTATATGATATTAATATGATGATTATATTTGTGATTTTATTTGTGAACATGCAGAAAAAAATGCCTCATCATTAAAAAAAAAATACTGATTTTTTTGCATGGAAAGCACCAGGAAAACAATTAAGAGAAACCGGAAGCCTCGAAAATATTTGAACTAAATGCACATTATACACTTATTTCATGGTTACGAGGGAAACCGTCTTTCTTCTTTGTTTTTATAGTAAATAGGTAATGTATTAACATTGTGAAGTTACCATCATCTATCAAATCCTACAGTAGATTTTCTTTACTGTGTTAATGGGACAAACAGTTCAATTTTTTTAAAATAATATTTATAATAAATTTGAACTTCAAAACAGTCTATTAATGCATAATATAAACCGCAATGTATGAAATATAGATTAATTATCCATGTTAATTATAGATTATGAAAATTAATATTCTGGAGGTATAGTAAAAGTCATGTACAAAAACATCTAGAGGTAGAACAAAGCGTTCACAATTCGGTTAGTTAGAACGTCATTAGAAGAGAGCCAATTATTCTCGTTCATCTGCAGTCATTATGAAACCGAATGTCTTTTATTTATGTAAAAATATACCATTAAGAACTTACATTTGTTGAACATACATACATACATACATATATATATATATATATATATATATATATATATATATATATATATATATATATATATATATATATATATATATATATATATATATATATATCAGATTTTGGTGTTAAATGATACAATTGTTTATATGTAAAAGAAAACCATAGTTCAGTAACCTGTGCTTTGCCTTAGAAGCTGAATAAGACTGGGGAAAAAAATATGCATGTGTATGTTTTAACCTTGATAAAGAAAAAAGGTTACTAGCTTTATAAAAGGAAATTGCATTTTTATCTTTTTAAAATACTATTTACTTCATTAACTCTATCCTATGTACTGAGGAGTAACAAAACACTGCTAAAGTTATTTTATCTTTAAAAAGTTTCTTTATAGTTTAAGTTCAGGATTGATGATCTCTTACATCTTTCTTTGGATTAAACGAACGAAAACCTTAAAAGCTAGTTCACATTTCAATATTTCTATGCTTTTCATAAGTCAATTTTAAAGCACGCTTACATATAGAAAACTTTAAAATAGATTGAATAAGTAGACGATCTATTTTAATTTCAATTCAATAAATGGAAAGAAATCTATTTATGTCGTACCACTTTTAAAAGTACTGGATTGAATTAAGTATTAATAAATAGACGTTTTGGATAAGCTTTCAGTCAATTTCTGTGAACAATTTTCGTAGACCTCATAGCAACTAGATTTGTTTTTAGCGAATTTCTCTTTAACGAAAGTGTCATTCTTGAGTATATAATATATATTCACAATACACAGCGTTTATTCTTTTCTTTTCTTTTTTGGATTTTTGTATTACAAATTAAATAAATAATTATCTTACTCTGAGTTCACTATCTAGAATGATACTCCTGAATTATTCTGAATAAAGCATTGATAAAAAAAAAATACGATAAATATGTTGAAAGTTATTCCATAATCATGACATTCCCAATGCTGCAGAAAAAATAAGACGAAGAAGACTTTGTACTTTTAAGTATGTTTAAAAAAATATTTCCATTTAACACAAGGACATTTTTGTCCTTGCTCAAGCTCGTTCCAATACTCATTTCAAATTTAAATACCACGTTTAAGTTTGTAAAGTTCATCTTAGGTAAGAAAAAAAATATATAACAATTTTAAACATCACAGATTAGTTCGTAAAGTTCATCCAAGTACGAAAATTTAAAAAAAATTAAATATCACATTTTAGATGATATAGTTCACCTTAGGTAAATTTATTGTAAAAATTATATATTAAATTTTAGATCATTACGTTAACCTTCGCTCGAATAATTCTTAATCATGGCATATTTATCCAATTCTCTAATCTTAAAATATTTTTTTAAAAATTTATTTAAAAGATTAATCTCAAATTACATTATGTTACATAGTTTAGTACAAGCATACGGAAAATAGATTCAATTAAAAAACCTTGAATTTGAGAACACGATACTATTGATAAAATGCAAACAGCATGACAGACATATTTGCATGCATAAATACATTTGACAGCACAGGGTATGCATATAAACAGAAGCACCAGGTAGGAGAGGATTTAATCTGTATCAAGGTACAGCTCTGTACAGGTAAGGACAGAAGTATTGGAAGAAGTTAATTTGATAATGAGTCATATTGTTTTTATAAGATCATAAAACATGTCAACTTGAAAATGTATGTTTTAAATGTCAAGCTAGGTAATACGAACCTACAACATATTCCTTACTTATGTGCAATTATAAGGTTAGGGGCTTACTCCCTCCTGACACCTGATTCCACCACCGGAGTTTCCGGGAATCCAAGTTTTATGTCATGTTCACAATTTTGTATTATTTATGAGATCGATCACGGTTCGTTATATCTATTTTTTTTTTTTTACATTTGTACATCAAAGAATTTTGAGCATTGTCAGTGCAATACCCTTGAAATTTCAGTTACACACCTATGCTCGGGGTATTATATCAAATTGATCATTCAATTTTATCTATATTATGTTTCTTTCTACAGCTACATTTTTGCGCTGGTTGTATGCACGCTTTAGGCATATTTGGTATATTAACAACTATAAATATGCATGAAGAGTTACATTATCTAAGTATGTTAATATGCATCAAAACATGTATATTGTTCTCAGATTTTTCTTTGCTTTAGCCACAAATATAAAACGTTATTGTACTTCAATAATGTAGCCACCAACGTAAAGGCAACGACTTCAGCAATGTTTAACTTTGCATTGAGACTTTACCAATTGTAGCTGTTCATGCACAAGGTTATGTGCTTCCGTGTGAAATTTTGATCCCCTATGATAATCCGTCCAAAGCCCACGTGAATATACATTACATGGATGCTTGCATATTTTGAAATATGACTAACTATAGATCTTCTGTTTTCAAATGCCTTCCCTTTATGTTCTCTAGTGTACCTGAGTCACACAGATATCCTTTTGCATTCTGTTTTCGTTTCGTCTGTTATCGTGCATCGTCCGTCGGTCGTAAACTTTTTAAAATTTTCAGCTTCTTCTCTAGTTGCAATAATGTAGTCCTCTCCGATATTTTTATCTGATGTTTTCAGGCCTCTCCAAAACTAAAAAAAATCGGAGAGGGCTACATTATTGCAGCTACTTCTTCTCTTGAACAGCTGAACCAATTTTTGTATATAGCATCTTAGAGTTAAGGCAAACAAATATTTTAAATATCAAAGTCTCCCTGGGGCCTGAAGAGTGGGCCAAAAGTTCAGAATTAACATAATCTTCTGGTAAACTGTAGGCATGAACATAAGCAGTGAGTCCTTTATCAATTTTATGAAATTCATGGCTCCTTGGTTTAGGCTGCAGGGTAGGGCTAAGATATTCATAATTTGAAGTTGCATAACATCGCGTTCTTCACTCATGGATATTTAGAAACAAGCTATTTGTATGATTATAATAAGCAGTGAGCTCTTTGCCAAAACCATAAAATTATCAACCACTCAGGGTCCATGGTTCAGGCTTAGTTGGTCGTAATTTTTTTAAAAGTATAATCTTCATTGCCCAAGACATACATCTTATAGCATTTAGTAAATATAACAAACATATATAGGCCTAACACAGATATAACACATCTGGTCGTAAATTGAAAATGCATTTTGAAAAGCTTTCCCTATACATGGCCATTAATAAGGCATACCATTTCCCTGAATATTATATACACTTCTTGCTATACCAAAATAATGAACTTCATGGCCCTTGGCTCATGATTTGGCTTCGGGGAGACCCTACGTTGGCCATGTAGTTTAAATGCGATCTCCTTTACTCATAGACATTAACGGGCAAATTATTTTCATGTCAGTGATGAGCACTCAACCTTTTACCTAAATTGTAAAATTCATGGCCCTTATAGATGATTGGTTCAGAGTTCATCATGGTGCCCATGGGGCTAAGTTGGTCATATAATTGAAAATACATTACAATCTGAAAATCCTTACTCTTGGACATCTGGCTGACTGGAAATTTATAACTGCAACTTAGTCCTCTATCAAAGTTGTAAAATTCTTGGCCCCCGCACTAGGGCTCAGGCCCCAGGGTAGGGGTAAATTGGTTAAATAATTAACTAATTAATTAAATAAATAATTAACTAATTAATTAAATAATTAATATTAAATTTAGTCATTCATTGAAATTTATTATAAAACTTACCTTATTTTCTTTATACTCCTGAACTTCTAGGGAAAAGTTTATGAACATGATAATGAACTTCAGATTCCTTTCCAAACTGTAAAATTTTTTGAGACATGAGTCTAGCATCGCGTTTTACAAAATAACTTACGACCAAGACCAACATCTATTTTTGCAATTTATTTCATTTAACGTCTTATGTGAATAAGAAGAATTAAGCTATGTAATTCAATATAGGAAGAATCTTATTAAAGTATTAAGTTAGCTAGCATTTAATTACTAGAAAGTAAAATTTCAGACTTGGTCCTATTAAGTTAATTTTATAAAATCAAGTGGCCAAGTGTTTAAGTTCCTGGTGGAGTCTAAGTGATCATAGATCTCCGACAACCGTCAAGACCCATTGACCTCTTGTTTTATTCTTTAATTATCTCTCCATTAAATGGGTAGTAACCTTTTATTTGAGCAATTTGTACCCCCTCACTGAAAGTTTTTTTGTACCAAAGTAATTTGCAATTTACCGTGTTGTTCTAGAGAAATTTTTTGAAATGTGTAGAGTTTAGGGATAACACAAGACAGACATACAGACAAGCGAGATACACACTTCCATCCGAAATCCTCAGATGAACCTTTGGCTCAGGTGATGTAAAAATTGCTTAAAACAAGAAATCTCTGATCTAAATAGATATCTCAGGAAAGCATAGACACATGGGCTTCTTCTTCTGTAGAATCACCCTCCTACTGCAAGAAATTTGACACAAAATATACTTTTGTACAAAGGTGTTTAGCTTTTTCCAATGTAGGGACACGAAGCGGTCAGTGGAAAAATAAAAGACTAACTTAAAGGTGCTTAGACACAGATTTGAAGTTAATATTTACTCAAATTTTCTGTATAATTTCATGACGTATATGTTGCTATATCATTTCATACGAAAATTTGATAAAAATCTTATTTTATCTGGAAGTTATTGAAACTTCGAATTTCTGGACGCGTTTGATAGACACATCCTTGCACTTTCACAAATTTTAACTTTATCCTTAGTACTTTAGAAAAGTAGCAATTTTGTTGTTTATTAATGAAAAATATTAAAACTATAATGCAGAAATTCCAGAGTTGAAATATAGAAAGCAAAATCCTCTCACCAGTATTGTCAGTCCGTGCTCAGTGGTGTGTGCAGAGTTTAACAATTGAACACACCCGGTGAAACGTAAACATTAACAATAACAGAGCTCGTGCCCTGTTTACAAAAACAATTTACGTTTCACGGGTGTATTCAATTTGTTAAACTCTGTACACAACTACACAACAATGAGCACGGGCTGACAATACTTAAGTGAGTGGGTTTTGCTTTCGCACATTTTTCCTCTGAATTTTCTGGATTATAGATGTAATATTATTCATTAATACACAACAAAATTGCTACTTTTCTTAAGTATTGAGGATAGAGTTAAAAATTGTGAAAGTGCAAGGATGTGTTAATCAAACGCCTCCCGAAATTCGTAGTTTCAATAATTTCCAGATTAAATAAGTTTTTAATTTTATTTTCGTGTAAAATGCTATAGCAACATATAAGTTGTGATATTATACAGAAAATTTGAGAAAATATAAACTTCAAATCTGTGTCTAAGCACCTTTAAGTGATGTAAATAAATGAAATTCCGTTATGGCAATGTAGCAGGGGAAACTTAATCGTCTGTAATGCGAGTTACAGTTGTCAAATTATATCAAGATTTAATTTAATCTCGGAATATGAATGAAATGCATATCTTAAATCGTTTCGACGGTACAGAAAGGTTAAAAATGTGTGATATTAAAAATTTCATGCATTCTGCATCATTAAAGAGGACAACTTCTGTCCGTAAAAAAATATATATATATATATATATATGATATGTATATAATTTCTATATTTTTGTTTATTTAACTTAAAAAAAAATAGAGAAATTGTCTGATGGAGCAATCAATTTGGTAAACTGAGCCTCGATTTATATACGAGGTCAAAAAAATTATTATATTTTAAAGTTGATTTCTCGATGAGATCCTACTTTCAGAACAACCCTATTTAAGGATTCATCACATTATACTCCTAATGTGACCGCTTTTTTCTCAATCTGCGAAATGTGATGTCTTAGTATTCCTTGTAGGAAGTGTAATCAAGGCGCACAATCGCCAAATTTGTTGAAATAATAATCGTTGTGAATATCGTAACATTATAATAATTTGAAGATTTTATATTTTTATGCAAATAAGACGTCCTTCCAGTGCAAAACAGTTCATGTCATGCTCTCTTTGATGATTGTTTCTACTGTCTCTTAGCTGACACTCGTTAGCATCGTCTCGTTGGATTTATTAAAACGCATTGCAACATTCATAAGGCTATTTTTCTCTCTATAAAAATAATCAATGAAAACGTGCGCATTAACTTATTTGAAAGGCTATTACTAGCTAGTATTCTTGTATTGAATTTACTGCTTGGCGCATCAAAAATCAAGAGTATCTAAAAGTGAAGCACAGTGACGCACTTCATCTTTAAAGGGACCTTTTTATATCGTATAAACTTTCGAAGAAAATGATTTAAAACTTTGCCATAAATTTTGATAAAAGTAATCAGACTTTTTGTTTTTCGCTAGTTAAGAAAATTATTGAGTTGTAGAATTTCAAAGGTATAAACGATATCTGAACCAGAATGTATTCAAAAAATTCTACATGAAAAGTAGTCTCTTGCTAGCTGTGACCTTCAATTGAACATTTGGGTATATCGACGACTTTTTATCAAATAACAATATTCATACTCATTCCTACGTTGATTCGATATATTAATTCATTTGAACTTGGAATAAAATATACATGTACCACAGAGTCTGACACATCTGGTTCATATTTGGATATTTTACTAGAAAAAGACTTTAATGGTTACCTAACACAAACCTTTATGATAAACGTGACGACTTCAACTTTTCTATCGTCAACTTCCCTCATTTATGTAGCAATTTATTATTACCTACATATATGATTATGTCTTCCAGTTGATTTGATATGCAGCAGTATGCTCTACGTACGAAATATTTCTAAAACGGGGTAAGCTATTGACAAATAAGTTGATGAAACAAGAATATTACCAATCTCGTTTAAAATCAACATTGCACAAATTCTATGGTCGATACAATGATCTTGTCAGCAAATACAATCTACATATATCGTTAAGTCGAATGTTGACTGACGTTATTCATACTTATTGTTAGGCCATTATTTTCATTGAATTATCTACTGACAATTGCCCGTCCATGACAAGGAGCACGCGGGGTTGTGACCTGTCGACAGGGGATGCTTACTCCTCCATGGCACCTGATCCTACCTCTGATGTTTTAGAGGTCCGCGTTTGCTCTGCTCCAAATTTGCATGCATTGTTTCAATGGACTTTTGAGCTTGATTACTGTTCGTTATCTTCGTATTTCATTCCAATTCTTCATCATTTTTTATTCTTTCCTCTCTCAACCTTTCTGTACATTTTAAAAATGAAACCAAATCTTGTTTCTATATCTTCCTGAAGATATTTATACGCCATATATGTAACATAAACTAATACAGCAAGTTTTATGAGTCTTATGACGTATAAGAATCCCTAAAATTTATTTTTAGACGCATTATTAAGAATGAGTTCTAACCAAAATCTGACAGACTCGTCAGTAAAAAAATAAGTTTCATCAAAACAAGTAACAACATATCTATATGTGTATTATAAGCTACCGCAAGGTACTTAAATTGTTCCATTAATCTGATAAATGGCCCATGGTATAGCACTTAGAAACTATACGTTTGGTGACCATTGACCATTTTATAGTATTAAAAATCATTTCTATTGCAGCAATGAAACACGATATCTTCCAAAATTACTGCAAGGGATTTCGATGGCTTCCGTTTCGCAGACAGTCCTCTTCTACTGTTCACGCCCCCAAAGGATCCACCACCACTTTTCAATCAAAGACATTGGCAGATGTACCAGGGCCACGAGGGGTGTACAATATTCCTTTCATAGGAAACGCCCTACAGTTTTACCCATACAGTGAGTACAATTGCACTGCTTATCCATACAGTGAGTACAATTGTACCGCTTATCCATACAGTGAGTACAATTGCACTGCTTATCCATACAGTGAGTACAATTGTACTACAATTGCACTGCTTATCCATACAGTGAGTACAATTGCACTGCTTATCCATACAGTGAGTACAATTGCACTGCTTATCCATACAGTGAATACAACTGTACTACAATTGCACTGCTTATCCATACAGTGAGTACAATTGCACTGCTTATCCATACAGTGAGTACAATTGTACTACAATTGCACTGCTTACCCATACAGTGAGTACAATTGCACTGCTTATCCATACAGTGAGTACAATTGCACTGCTAGTCGCATGCAGATACATTTTATAACACCTGTATATTGAGACATAGTTTAATTAATTACGCTTATGTTATACTCTACACTAGGAAAGGACTTTTGAATACATGTACATGTTTTTTTAAATTAAACTTGCAAAAATTTAGATCGATTTCCCTCAATTAAGCAAATAAGTCTGGCTTCGGGAAACCAGATACATCTGGGATGAACACGTATTCTTGGATAAATATGTATTTTCCAAACATGTTCTCAATTCTGACATATTGCAACATATAAGGTCATTACTTTTCAGTGAAGAAGAAAGACACTCACTTGTTTTTTCAAGAGCTGCACATGCGCTATGGTAAACTGGCAAGGATGCGCCTCGGATCTAAGAACTGCCTTCTGCTTTTTGACCCGACATTGATTGGTGAGGCTATGTCACAAGAAGGAATCTATCCGGAACGATATCCTATTCAAATGATGGAGGCTTATGTGAAAAACACAAGGAGACCCCTTTTTAGTCAACAGTATGTCAAAGTTCTGAAATGTCGATTTCTTTTGCATTCGTCTTGAATTTTGATCTAACTGAAGTTAATCTATCTTAGGAAAGGACTGGAGTGGCAGAACATACGGAGCCCTGCACAACAAAGCATAAAATCATCTGTCATAAAAAGTTATTTAGGCCAACAAATCCAATGCGCCGAGGAATTGGTCACGTGGCTTGGTAACCATGGTAACAATAATCCAAACGTCAAAAAAGTGTTCATGCGATATTCGGCCGATGGTAATTGTGGTGAAAAGATTTTTTAAAAATTATCCATTTGATATAAGTAATGTAATTTAAACGGGTCAAATAAATGTTTAATTAATCATAAAATTTCAATTCTATTAGCCAATTCAGTAGTGGCGTTCGACAAAAAAATCGGTTTTCTTAAGAGTCTGGAGCACCCTGATCCTGAACTTGAACTCTTTCTACACAGCATCTCTCAGTTCATGGAGGCCATAGGTGACAGCTTATTTTCAGTTCCATGGTTTAAGTTGTGGCGAACGAAGTTATATGTGGACTTTGAGACTGCAGCTGATACAGTTTATAGGTAAATTAAACAAACGCCCAGCATGTGTTCTTCTGCCTTGATCAATAGTATCGCTCTTTTGATAACTGTTGAAACACTCCCGTGTTTC
This sequence comes from Saccostrea echinata, assembly GCF_033153115.1. Classification (NCBI taxonomy): domain Eukaryota; kingdom Metazoa; phylum Mollusca; class Bivalvia; order Ostreida; family Ostreidae; genus Saccostrea; species Saccostrea echinata. Next base: position 11,849,743 of record NW_026889761.1, read on the forward strand.
AGAATAAGCGAGAAGTATATTGATGAGGCAAGACGAGAACTGAACCGCCGAGAAGGAGACCTTCGTCTAGACCCAAGCGATGGTGACCTGACGATTCTGAAATCACTTCTACAAAATGAGCGGATGCCTGATTCCTGTACTGTAACACTGATGTCAGCGCTTCTGTATGGCGGGGTGGAACAGGTACATTGTTATCATGTGTCCAGAAAGCTGCTATGATCAGTCAATCTAGCCTTGATACAAGTCATGTATATTTAACGTAATATGTACTTCTAACTTCGTTATACTCCCCCTACCCACGCTTGAAAAGTGAGGGTATATAGTGATGGGGGTGACCGTTTGTAATAATTGGGGTAGCAACTCCGGATACAGTTTAATAAAAATTTCACAAAATATTTATTACATTGTGCATCTCCAATATTACGTTTCAGACACATAACGTGGGGTTTCTTGTAGCAAAATATGAACACTGCTATTCTTTCTGTAATATTGGGGGTGGGGTACCCATCTCTTATCAGTAACTCCTGCTATACCACTGAATAAAAATTAATGAGGATGAAATATATGGAGATAACGAACAGTATTCAAGCTCAAAAGTCCATTTAAACAATAAAAATCAGGAGCAAAGCAAACGCGGACCTCTAAAACATCAGAGGTGGGATCAGGTGACATGGAGGAGTGAGCATCCCTTCCGACAGGTCACACACGCCGTGTGCTCATTGTCATGATTGGGAAATAACGGAAAAATCCGCACATTATTCAGTGTGTAAATAATGCCTAACAATTAGTAAGAAAAACTTCAGTCAGCATTTGACTTAATTATAGATTTTATTTCTGACAAGGTCACTGTATAGACCATAGAACTTACGAAATAATGACTTCAAACGAGACTGTTGATATTCTTGTTTCATCAACTTGTTTGTCAATAACTTGCCTCGTTTTATAAATTGTTCATACGTAGAGCATGCTCTTGCATATCGAATCAACTGAGAGATATTGCTGCATAAGTAAGCTAGGAAGTTGAGGATTGAAAAGTTAAAGTCATCACGTTTACCATAAAGCTTAGTTGAGACTTTCACAGAACCTTTACATAATGGCATTGTGCACCTCCCATTTTACGTTTCGATCGGACAGATATTTAAGGAACATGACACTGCCATTCTTTCTATTATATTGGCGGAAACCATCTCTTATCAGCTCTCAGGAGCGGATCCAGGAACTCCTTTTCCAACCGTGAAAAACTTATTTCTTAACAGGGGTACACTTTTTCTAAGAGTGAGTATTTTATTTGCTTCAGTCAGTTCAGTGTATATATACTTTTTATAACTCTGCAAATTCCAGGGGATCCAGACCCCTCTCCCCGACCTCCCCCTCTAAATCCGCGCATGGCAACTCCTCCTATACCATTGAATAAAAAAAAAACATGAGATTTTCACAGATTCATTATAACATAGCGCCATGGTGCACCTCCTATTTTATGTTCTGATTGGACTGATATTTTGGGTTTCAAAAATCAAAACATGGACTTTGTCATTATTTGCATACGGGAGCGGGGAATTGTATTTTGTTAGCTCAGTGCTCATCGTAACTCTAGTTTTGCAAATATTTACTTTGTGAGGGTCTTTACCATTTATTTTACGTTTTTTTTTAAGTAAATGTATTTAGATATACATAGCAAAACACACAGTACCCAAAAAACCATCTTAAGACTGAGTGTCTAATGACTTACAGGTCAAGATCATATATAGTAATGACAAAAAGTGTAACTAGCAAAGAATGCGTTTTCATTTTTTTCCCCACTATTTTATCAAAAGGTTTCCCAGTTGTTAATATGGATGTTGTGGTTGCTTGGGAAGTCACCAGACAAACAACAGATCCTTTACAATGAGATTTTGAGCATAGGGGATTCCCCTCTTACTGCAGCTCAATTAGGACATATGCCTTATTTGAAAGCTTGTGTCAAAGAAACATTCAGGTATTATTTTAGATTCTTATCGAGGCATAACAGTGATATTATATAAATACTTTATTTTGTTCGCCCTCTAATTTTTCAAATCCTTTATTAAGGAATGTCCCTCCAATAGCAACTGGAATCGCCAGAAAACTCCAACAAGATACAGAAATAGGGGGATACCACATACCTAAAGGAGTAGGTATCTGGTATATTTTTTTCGGTCATTTTATAAGTGATCTGCAATTTTGATCAATCTTAAAATATTTGTTATAATTTGATGAGAGCCCTTTCAAACCTATGATACCGACATTGTAAAATGTGCTTTGGTAAACTGTACTCCTTTTGCAGACCTTCATGTTTTTCTGCAACAACACCCTGTCTTTGTCCGAAGAGCAGTTTGAGAACCCAGAAAAGTTTCTCCCTGAGCGGTGGATAGAAGGGAAAAACGACAGCCAGAAGCAGAGACTTATGGGACTCTGTGTACAACCATTTGGATTAGGAAAAAGAAATTGCCTAGGGCGGCGGTTCGCCGAACAGGAAATCCACCTGGCTGTTATAAAGGTACAGTATATTTATCAGGTTTCGTGAAAAATGGGCATGATTTTAACGTTATACTCTTACGCGTAATTTGTTGTAAACTGAAACAAGACTTCCGACATATATTGTAGAAAAATACGTTTTTTTTTATATATTTAAAATATGGCTTTGAAAAGTGTTTATTATTAAATGTTAATAACATCCAGGCCTGTCAAAGCAATTTCAGTTGGGAGGGGGGGGGGGCGCACAACCAAATATTTCAGTTTGGGGCACTACCAAGCAAAAATTGCTTGACGAGAGAGAGAGAGAGAGTCATCAGATGTTATCGATCCATAGATATATAGACTTCACAGAAAAGCATATCGACCGAGCACTTATTATTGAGGGGGTATACGCATAAATTAGCTATATACCGGAATATACATGTATCAGCAAAATTATTGAAGGGGGGGGGGCACTCCCTCACTCGTATCACTTGTATCACTCACTTATATAACATTCTTAAAGGCACCGACTTCAAACAACAGAATTGAGAAAGATTTATGTTTAATTTTATTTTTGGTCCGTGAGTAGACGGGGGTGTGTAATTTTGCTATTTCTGTTATTATTTAATAATTGTCAGGAAAAGACAGTCGTACTAACTACTGTATGATTGAGTTGAAGGTCTAAATTGAATGTTTCGATCCTTAATCAACTTTCTAGAGAGTTATTATGGCCTTTAATTGGTAAAAAACTTATGAAATTTACTCGTCGGGCTATTTTGCTTTGTGACTGTACGATTTTGAATTACAAACTGAGGTAAAGCTTGTTCCCAGTGACCCACTTTATACAGACTTCTTGACATACAATAAACTTTTTTGTCCTTTGTACGCATATGTTCAGCTAAATTTAGATAATAATTTACATGGGGTTGTGGTTGATTGCCACAGATCAAGTTAAAGGTTTGGGCTTTAAGATATCTACCATTGAATGATCTTTAACTCGAAAACTAACACATAAGTAGGAAAATCAGTTATAATATGGTTTAAATTTTATTTAATGAGGCTAGTGTACATATAACTCTCACTCTCTCTCTCTCACACCTTAAATTTGTAACAATTATAATAATAGCTTAAATTAAATCCTTGGACTTGATACATAATTATTTTATATATTTTCAGATTTTACAGAATTTTGAAGTGGAGGTAACTGATGACTGTAGAGATGCCCTTCCCCAGTACACAACATTTGCTGTCCCTGATCGACCAATCAAATTCATATTTAAAAGGCGATGACAATCATATCATTTTTATCGCCTATGCACTTGAATCTCTCAGTGCGTAAAGCTAGGTTACAGTGTACCTACGACTATGGTTTCATTATTCTCTGGTTGGTCGGGCACACACCGAGCTACTCTGTCAGCCAATATCACTCATCCCTTGACGGTACATGCCATCGACCGACGTTATAGTTTACTGAGAACACCGAGTGTATCCCTTATATAATCCTAACGTTATATTCAGTGCGCAATACTCAATAATTGTTTCTACGATCATATAGCAGTTTTTTGTTTGTGATGATGCCTGGATGCTATCCTAATTTATGTTTTATCCTAAAATATATTTGTTGATCAATTTTCAACTAGAAAATGTATTATATTGATGTTTTTATTCATATTTCCTTTAAACATAATATTAATTTGAGATTGTTTTGAACTTTTGAATGGGTAGACACAACATGCCTGGTGAATTCAGTGACAGTTTTTGTGAACATTTTCGTTGCCTTCGGATTTCAGAAGCTGACGGATCTTTAGTAGTCTAACGTTTCACATAATTCCTGTAATTCTCTGAATCGGTGTATGAAGTAGACTCTACAATACCTGCAATAGTTTAACATAAATTGAATAAAAATGTGTGATGAAAAATGAGGGAAGTTTTGGGACAGGTAAAATGAATCGTAAGAAAGATTCAACATGTTTTATAAAACTTTTTTCCTTCTTTGGATTTAAAAAAAAAAAAAAATAGATATCTTTAGCTATGTTTTGGAAAACAGCCATAACGCATTAATTGAAATAAAAATTTATACGTCTCTCTCTCTCTCTCTGTACGTACATGTATATAAAATTATATGCACGATGGACACATTTTACATGACGTGCTTCTTTAGATTTGTTATGGTACAACCACAATAAATACATATACAAGTGAGAAAAACTAACTTCAAAGGTATAATAATCCGTAACTTCCCTGAACTTGAATAAATTGCACACTAGTTGCGTCATAATTTAAATTAAGGCTTTTGCAGGCCACGTATTTTGACCGTGGGGAGCCAACCAAAAGTGGAGAAGGAACCGATTTTTGTCCCCCGCTTTCGCGAAAGCGAGGAGACATTAAATCTCATTGGTCTGTCACAAAAACTTTAACCTTGGTCATAACTTTTGAATGAGAAGAGATAGGGCTTACATATTCACATGTACATTACCTGTGACAAGACCATTCTAAATATACTTTGATTATTGACCCCGTGGCCTTGAAGTTTGACCTACTTTTCAAAAATGTTAACATTACTTTAAATTAGCCATAACTTTTGCATGAGAAACTCAAAGGATTGGGCTTTCATATTACACATGTACATTACCTGTGACAAGACCTTTCTAAATGTACTATCACTGTTGACCCCGTTGCCTTGACCTTGAAGTTTGACCTACTTTTCAAAAATTTAATCTTTGCTTATAACTTTTGATGAAAAGGAGGTAGGGTTTCATAACTGATATGTACATTACCTGTGACAAGACCAAATATGCTGAATTTTGACCCCCTGACCTTTAAGTTTGACCTTCTTTTCAAAAATTTTAACATTACTTTTAATAGGTTATAAAATTTGAATAAGAAGTTGTAGGGCTTTCATATTACACAGGTACATTACCTGTGACAAGACCTTTCCAAATGTACTATGGTTTTTGAACCTGTGACCTTTAAATTTAAACTACTTTTCAAAAAAATTAATCTTTACTTATAACTTTTGATTAAGAAGAGATAGGGCTTTCATATTTGATATGTACATTACCTGTAGCAAGACCTTTCCAAATATACTATGTTTTTGGACCCCTTGACCTTTGACCAAGACAGTTACAATATGCCATAAATAATGGCATTCCATCCACTAAGACAACGAAAGTGAGGGTTTCCACAATTCTTTGAATTTGCTTGTTAGTTTAGTTTTCAGCATATTTTTTTATCTGGATGGGAACTGGGGGAAAAGTAGGGGGTGTTGCTGGCACAGTGTGTTCTCTGGCTATGGTTTGAGAATACTCTCACAAAAGAGGGATCTGCTTCCTTGGAGTTTTAACTTGTAATTTCTTGTAAAGTTTCCACATTAAGGAGAGGATATTGGAGATCTATATAATTATAACATCCAAATTCCTACGTATCATTCACTCCATAAGACTCAATTTAAATCAAAACAGGATATTTAAAATATATAAAGAGTACATCATGCACCTCAAAAGACAAAAGAATAAATGCATATTTTATTTGACTTTTACTTCATTACTTCTGCATGTTAATCTTTATGTAGCATGTTTGACAACTGATAAATGAGTCTGAACTATTCTTCCTATCACTTTATGCTGGTGACATGCACGTCATCTCTAAAATCAATTGTTTCATATGGAATATTTTTCTGCACTAATCCTAGAGCCCTTCATGGTGGCATAACACTGCTGGTCGATCCAATGTCTCTTCATGTCTTCTAGGTTTATAATCTTTTCCTTAAGCAGTGAGAAAAAATAAGATATTACCATATATAATGTATTACATAAGTTGCAATTGGAATGAAAACTATTTCCCAACAACAAATGGACACTCTTCTTAAAGTAACACATGCTTAAATCGAAGTGCTTGGATGAACAATTTTCCTTATATCCAATAAGTTTTTAGTGAATTTTAAACTTACCCTGGAACAAGAGTCACTGTCATAATTATGTGTGAATTCATTATAAGTGTGTTCACTGTAACTTCATGTATATTATTATAGAATTTATGTTTCAGCATTTGTGCAACTCTTGTAAGCTAAAAAATCATTTACTTACTCTGTCACACTTTTTACAAATTTAGATTTGTTTTTAGTCTGATAATGATATGTATTATAAATGTCTACATATACTGTCACTTGTGAAAATGTGTGATGATGCCAGTATATGCTGGCAAACACTATATGTCATAAGTGACAATAAGCAGGATAGTTATATATATATGACATAACAAATTTCAAAAATTCAAATAGTTTATACTTGAAATGTACATAATTAACAAGATATTTTTGTGAAACACTGATTGCCTCATATGGCAGCTCATTGCATAAGTTAAAAGTTTCTCAAATGCAAGTAAAACTTCAAGGTCAAGGTCAATAAGTAAAAAATATTGGTACCTAAAGAAAAATCTTGTTTCAAAGACTATACACATGTACATGTAAAATATGGAAGCCCTTGCACCAACCATTCAGAGTGTGAAATATAAAAGATCTTGAACCAACCATTCAGAAATTATGGTGAAGGTAAAAGTTTTTTTTTCAAAAATAGGTCAAACTCCAAGGTCAAGATCATGATATAAAAAATGTTGATACTAAAGGAAAGGTCTTGTCACAAGAAATATACATAAAAAATATAAAAGACCTAGCACCAACAGTTCAAAAGACATGACAAAGGTTTGAGTTTTTCAAAAGTAGGCCAAACTCCAAGGTCAAAGTCAAAAGGTTAAAATGTTGACACCTAATGGAAGGTTTTGTCACAAGTAATACACTAGTGAAATATGAAAGCCCTAGCACTAACCATTCAAAAGTTATGACCAGTGTTAAAACATACTAAGATTTTGCAAAAGTTGGTCAAACTAAAAGATAAAAGTCAAGAACTCAAATTTGTTTGCACCCCAAAAAAATGTCTTGTCACAAGGAATACACATGTAAAATATGAAAGTTCTAGCTTCAACCAATCAAAAGCTATGGGCAAGGTTAAAGTTTTTATGGACAAAAATAGAGCTAGACAGATGGACAGACCAAAAAATATATGCCCTCAAATCAAGGGAACATAAAAAAGTTGATAAAAAACTGGTGATTTATGAAGCAAAACAATAAATTTAGAAGAAAAAATTTACCATTATTAATAGTCACAATCTGTATTTTCAGTATAACACCTGTGTACCCTTTGTTTTATCTTTTTTAATGACTAAAATAAAGGTTATTCTTACTATAGACAAATCTCGCAGTTATCATTAATACTTTTTACTATTGGAATTTATTGATTAGGTTTTTCTAAGCACCTCAATTCAGACCATTTAATTTACACATACCAGTAGTAAATCTGATGTACCGTATTTCCTCATGTTCATGTTGATGTATGATGTAAATGTATTGATCTGTTTCATAAACTGAATTTTTCACTCAGTTGCCGAACACATTTCAGGGTTGTCCCTAAGGATTGAAATAGCAGGGGACATTAAAAAAGTAGAAGGGGTCTGGGTTGCCTCCATTGAGGGAGGGATGAGTGGGAATACCAGAGTAACTGGGGGATTACGTCATTAAAGGCGGGAAATTCCCCAGCCCCCGGGTCTTAGGGACAACCCTGCATTTAGATGATTTACAGAATATGATTTCTATATCTGAAACTAAAACAGCTTACCTACCAAGTTGAAGGAGGAGACAGTGAAAAAGATCATCAAGGACTGTTTTGTTTTCCTTTTTAATTTTAGAATGAAATTCCTTTCACGTCTTGTTTGGCTCCTTGGAATTCTATGTTGATTGGTAATAAAGAATTTACCTGCAGGAAAAAAACATTAATTGACATCATTACATCCATTAACTCCCACACAATAAAGGTGTAGTTAGTTAACAGGTGCCAATAAAGAAGCGCAAGAAAGACATCTGGCGGGAGCATTATATGGTGTCTGGAAAAATGTGTTAAGGCTGCATATTTAATTATCGAAGGAAAAATATTACAATGATAAATTTCAAAACCAGAAGTCTCTGACAAGACTGTAGCTCTACTGGTTTTGCAACAGCGATACATAGAGTAATGATCCTTGGTGTAGTCTCTTTTTGTTTTATTGAGATTTTTGTATAATTAAGTTTTATTGCAATCAGACTAAATCTGTAGAAGGAGTAGCCTTTTAAAAGAATTTTATAGAAATTTCAATTTTACTTTTTAGTAACCAAGACAACATCATTCAACAAAATCAAAAAAACAATAAAGACAATTTTGTATCTTAGTGTAGTCTACTTGTGTGCCAAGTTATACATGTACTGAAATCAGATCAAAACTGTAGGAGGAGTAGCATTTTGAAAGTATTTCAATGAAATTTCTATTTTTTGTAACAATGGCAAAATCGTTCATCTAAATCAAAAACCGATACACAGAATTATGTATCATAGTATAGTCTACTTGTGTGCCAAGTTATACTGAAATCAGACCAAAACTGTAGGAGGAGTAGGGTTTTAAGAGAGTTTCACAGAAATTTCTATTTTCAGTAACCATGGCAACATCTTTCATCGAAATCAAAAATAGATATACAGAATTATGTATCATAGTCTAGTCTACTTGTGAGCCAAGTTATAATGAAATCAGATCAAAACTGTAGGAGGAGTAGCGTTTTGAAAGTATTTCAAGGAAATTTCTATTTTTAGTAACTATGGCAACACCGTTCATAGAAATCAAAAACCAATGAACAGAATTATTTATCTTAGTGTAGTCTACTTGTGTGTTAAGTTATTATATTAAAATCAGATCTAAACTGTAGGAGGAGTAGCGTTTTGAAAGTACCTCCCAGAAATCTCTATTTTTAATAACTATGGCAACACTGTTCATTGAAATCAAAAACCGATACATAGAATTATGTATCTAAGTGTAGTCTACCTGTGTGCAAAGTTATATTGAAATCTGACTAAAACTGTAGGAGGAGTAGCATTTTGAAAAATTGTTCACAGATGGACAGACAGACGGACACCTTACTATTGCATAAGCTCTTCTGGTCTCCGACCAGTAGAGCTAAAAAAAAAGAAAAGGCGTAATAATTCTTCATGATTCCATGATCATGTAATTGTAAACAAAAACTATGTTTTGACAGAACTTGAGGGTACAATGTATTTACAAATATTTGAAATAAAAAGATGACATTGGCCCATATTGCTTTAGCTTACATGGTGTACACAAAATCATAAAAAAAATGTTAAATTATTAAAAGTTATCAAAATTATTAAAAATTATAAATTATGAAATGAAAATATAACATTGGCCCATATTGCTTTAGCTTACATAGTGTACACAAAATTGACAAACCTATTACTGCATACTTCATTTGATCCAATTTTCTTTTTCTTTCCTCTTTTTGGATCAATATTATTTACATAGTAAGTGTAAGCCTGAATGAAGTATCCAAATGTATCATGTTTACCCTCCTCAGACCTTAAGGAACCTCTATTCACCAATGAAAAATGTTTAAGAACAGAATATGAACTCTTTAGTATGCAGTGAATAGAGGGTCTTTAAGGATAAATTGTCTTTCATATGACAGAAAGGTCAATCACCTTCTCATTTCTTTTCACAGTCTGAACTGTTATTAAAAGCATGCACAATGTAAGTGCATTTAGATTAAGTGTTTGTGCAAAGGTATAACACAACTGAATAATTATGTAATAACATTTGTCTTTATGTTTGTGCAAACCTAATGGTAAGGGAGGGCATCTAAGTACAAGCCTAGCAGAGGTTTCTGGCTGATAACACTTTTTTATTTATCCTATTAGAAGATTGCAAAAGCTGTTTTATCATGACCTTGACTTTCTCTAGCTTTTCAAAGGCTGAAAACACTTTGATTTGCCGTAAGAAAATTGCAGTAGCTAGTTTAATTTGTTCCTGACTTTCTCTGGCTTGTTAAGGGCTGATAAGACTTTGATTAATTATATGTTCATGTACCTGTTTTATTTTGGCCCTGATTTTCTCCAGTTTGTCAAACAGTTCCTCATTGGTGGGATCAAATAAAGGAAGCTCTTCAATGAGTTTTATCACACCCTGTAAAACCTTGCAAACTCTGTAACAGATAAAGTTAAACTTTTAAAAATAAATACAGTATATGTACATCTACAAACACTTAAAGGCTCAGATCAATCAGACAGATGCTGAGTTGTTTATCACTATTTCTAGATGTGTACCTTGTGATTTCTTATATAAGGGATAGGGCTGGGACGATACAGCTTTTTCTATATTGATATGTATCATGATATTTAAGCCATGATATGATATGTATCACGATATGTTGAATTGGTTATAAAATCTTTTTTTCGTATTGAAATGAACAAAAATTTCTTCACAAATAAGAATTATTTATTCAAAGAAGGTGTATATCTGTTGTAAAACAAAATTATTTTACATACTGTAAATGTATTATATTTGGCATGTAAGATATTTGGCGGAAATTGATTTTTGAACAAGTTAGCGTAGATTTGATTTAGCGCATTTCTTAATGTTCTTATTTATGAGTATATGTGCAAAACATTTAGCGTTGTACTTGAATTAGCGGAAAATTCTATCCGCCAAAGGTGCTTAAAGAATACACAGCCAAATGTAATATGTTTACAGTAAGGGGTGTTAACTATTATGTATTTCATATTTATATTTAGCATATTTATTTTATATATTAAACCCAAACTGTTAAGTAAACAAACAAAAACATAAGTCAGAATTTTTTGGGCGATATTTCAATGTTTCTTCATAAGTATCGATATGGGTATTGTCCTAACACAGAATCGATAATACATATCGATATCTCGATATATCGTCCCAGCCCTAATAAGGGATATATATTTAATTAACTTATTAGTTAATAAATAAACAAACACATAAACAAACAAATAAATGCCTACGAAAAAAAAATTGATGAATTTTCTGTCACAAAACTTTTGTTTCAATTATGGTTATTCTTTACATCATCACTAAAAGTAAAGTGTTCTTATTGTAGTTTATCAGGTTTCCTTATTTACACAAAAAAAGGCAACAGAAATGTGTTCTATACCTTAATCATGTACAGTTCATTTCAAAAAAAAACACAATATGTTGAATCACAAGAATGAAGATTGCAATACATTAGTTATACATACTATAGAATGACACGGGAAACATATTCAATCAAATTTAGGGAACTAAATACAATGAACCTGGGTAATATACTTTAGAGATCAAAGGAATGGAAAAGTACCACAGGAATAATAAATGATTAACAAACAAAATCTTCTCAAAATGTGCTGTACATGTATGTTAAGCTTTATATTTGGAAAGAAACCTTTATGTACAATAAATGTTTAGAATTTGCATAGAATGGAAAGGTTTGGGTAAGCCTATGATGAAACAATAAAAATACCTATTTACAGGGAAATGAAAGTTATAAACTGTGAAAATTAAACATAGACAGGTTATCTACCTTTGTTTCTTGTCATCATCTTTAAATTTCTCAAGAAGAATTCCAGAAAAACCAGAATAAAATCCAATCTAGAAAACAGAATATGTATAAAAAATATATTGTATAAATAAAGTGAATCCTTTACATATTTAAAAGGGACAATACCTTTTATGTTTTAGTTTCTAGATGCCATTCAAAAAAGCTTATCATTTTTTTTTTTATCTGCACCATGATTACCTCTTTAAACATTTTTTTTGCAAAAACATGTAGTCCATAAGTATATTTTAATTTGCAGATAAATGCTTTGAGCATATGGTAACAATACACTTGTAGAACAAAATCTCATTTTTTTTTTATAAGCAAATGACCCTGCGAATTGGATTTCAATTATTGGCACACTTTTAGATATTCTGAATTATTGATTAATTGAATGGGTGGTATGATGAAAACACTGATAACGATGCTTTAGTGTCAGTGGTATTGAACATACATATGGGGCTCAAAAACTCAACGCTTATGCCTGGTTTCTGTGGGGTTAAGCATATGAGGGTCATCTATTCCCCCTTGATGGGATGCTAGTTCAATGCAGGTCAACTCCCTGCATTTAAAGCCAGCACTCATATCAGCTGGGTGTGCTGAGATAATGGAGGTAAAGCATCTTGTCTAATAACACAACACACAACATCAAGTGGCCACAACCGGATTTGGACCAGCAACCTTTCGATTATTGGCCAAACACCTATGACAGTCATGTGCTTCAGTATTATATATACATACATGGTATAAAACAATACCTCTGAGCCAATAGCGGCACCTTTCTCCCAGCCAAGCTTGCATCCCTCTTGACAACCTCTTTCTCTGCCTACACTCAGTCCAGCACTGTAACCCTCTTGGTGGAACCTGTTAAACATTAAAACAAAAAATTGAAATCATTTTATTTTTACCAGTTACTTACGTTTACACATAACTTTTTAATTTCATGCCTCCTTAATAAAAAAACAATACCCAGGTTTTAACTGACTATTTCATATCCATATGATTGGGAAACCAATTTCTAATCAATAAATGACAACATTGCATGTGTATTTCCCCTTGAAAAAAATTAAGACCACATAGACCTTGAAAAATCACCTGAAAATCCTGTCTCTTATCATACACACCTATGATCAGCTTAACCATGTTAACCTTACCTTGAAATGGAAATCTGAAACAATTTGACATATTTTTGAAAAAAAAAAAAAATTTTTTGAGATATTATACATGTATATCACAAACGGGATTTTATATCTCATTTGGACAAACAGTGTAATATACAGGTCAAGCACAATCTTTTGATTAAGCTACATATATTCAAATGTATGTACCTTGATTTAGCTATTTTTTGTATGTCATCCTTAAATGTACAATTTTTTTAGCATGTAAAAAAGTCACACTTTGTTGATGTGATAGTTTTCATGCATCTTTGTACTGCTCTGAAAATAACATGCCAAACATATGTGTCCTTCATAGAATTTAAAATTCCAAAAGTTTTGGGGTTACATAAAATAGTTTATTTGTGGCCAGCCAGTTATTTCATGAATCAATCAGAAAGAAATTTTATAGGAAAGATAAGACAACTACAGTAAACAAGATAATTTAGCACAATGTGAACTCACATTAAAGATGAACACGACTCATAAACAAACATACACTATATTAGTCTTCCTGTCTCCAATATCAGCACTGGGGTATAAAAACCCTTCGCATTCATTACAGCTGGTTACAGTGGCATGTAGCACACATAAATATTATGTTGCCCTTTTGTATATACATTTTATTTCACTGAATGTGCATTTGTGTCTGTTTTACTTAGTCTTTGAAATGCATTGACATATGCAATTGATATAGTATGTAGTACATCTTAGGTAACTTTATTTCTGATGTGGCAGAAGCATACAGAAGTCATTTCTGTCCACCCAAATATATTATGATAACAATGGAGGAGACGTCCACACAGGTGAAATCTGTAAAGTTAAATACATTGAACCGTGAACAAGGCTTAAACAGGGGCTGGAGGAACACAGAGTAGAGAAGAAAAATATCTGACAAAGATAACTCTCTTCTTTTAGGTATCATGTTCAGATTTAATATTACACTTATACTTATCCATGCCTCACTGCACACAAGGTGATGTACAGTTAGCCAAACAGTAGCAATACATAATTAGCTTAAAGGTGTTCCACTTCAATTTCTTCAAACAGCATGAACTTGCTTGAATGACCATGGGTCAAGGTCATGAATACCTAACGGACATGAGTTTATTTGAGTGAAGAGTTTATTTGAGTGAAGTATGAATTTCCAATGTTTACCCTTAAGAAAATTACAGACCAGATACAAATTAAACAGTTTTTTTTCTGTCAGTGACCTTGAACTTGCAAAATGACCTTGTCACCTTGGGTTAAGATCATGACACAACTTTAAGTCATAAGCAATCTTTGTGTCAAATGTCACCTTCAATTTAACTCCATAAGAGTGTTATGAACTTGTCACAAATAAACTATTTCAGGTCAATACATACCCTGGTAAGCAATCTCTGTGATGAGTAAAAGCGTCTAATGTTCTCCATTAAAAGATATGATCAGGACATGAATTAATCTTTTTGTTTTTAAAAAGCGACCTGGAACAAGATCAAATGACCTTGGATCGACATCATGACACACCTTCAAGTCATAAACAACCTTTTTATGAGATATGAACATCCAATGATTCTCCATACTAGAAAGTTGTAGAATGGACACAAATTTTACACTTTTTCTGCCAGTGACCTTGAACTTGCCAGAATGACCCTGGGTGAATGTCACAACACACTGTCAGGTCATGGTCAATTTTACATCAAAGTACAAATAAAAGCTTCCAGTGTTTGTCTATACTGTAGAAAAATAGGGGATTTTTTACTAATAATGTTGCCTACCTTATTATAAGGTGATGACGAAGACACAGGTTTACATGTTGGGTAAACACGGGTACATGCAATATACAACAAAGCAGGTAACAAACGTGGTGAATAGTAGGACTGGTAGGACTCGACTGATGTGGGAAGCGTGCCGGCATGGGTGGGTGGCTTTGAGGTCAAGGTGAAAGGTCATAGGGAATATATTTACATATGGAATTTCACTACAATACACATTTATGGCACGATAGCATGGACAGACAGACGGACAAGGTGGGTTCCTATATATCCCCGAAAATTTGTTTGCTGGGGTATAACAATCAATAAAGCAGAATAATAATAGCGAGCTCTAACGACAACGCCTGGGCGAAGAGAAAATTCGGACTACTGCACATTCATTCAGTAGAATTTTTTTCCGCAGTAATTCTGGACCCACAATGCATCGCTTGTTCTCGCTGCTAACTTCATTCGAGCGGTAACAACAACTAAAAATTCACAAAAAATAAACTCACCTTAATTTAATGGATATTGCATACAGATAGTATATTAAACATTCTTTGTTAAAATCTTCGCACTTTTTAAACTTTGTTAATGAATATGCAACTAACATACGTTCCAAATGTCTCGTGCGGTTTGAAGAGGCAGATCTTAAATGAAGTGAACAATGCGCTCGCCCCAACGGTCGCACCGTCAACATATTAACTCACTAAAGCTATCTGCTTAGTGGGGTAGTGTGTGATGGAAATAGCACAAGCGCTTGGTTTCAAAAGGGTGTACTTTGTGTATTATTTGTTTTTCTAGGTGTGTCTGAATATACTCATTAAAATAAAATTAGAAATTAAAAAAATCGCTGAATTAGCACGTTTTAAAAATATCATATTACTATATATAAAAACATTGTACACCCTCCTGAACAACTGAGACTGAAACCAAGCGCCTAAGGGAAATAGTAAATTGATAAATCCACTTTGGTAATTTTTTAGGGATAGATTTTTTATCACTTTACCTCTCTTCAGACATTATAATGTCGTGAAATATGTCGTCTTCATTACTGGTCATTTTTAATAAAATTTTCTCTGAAATAGTTTAGCTATTTTTATTTCTTTGAAGCGTCTAATTAACATGGATTTTTTCAACTAACTGGGTCTTTAACTTATTCGATCAAAATCTTTCTTCCTGAATTTAATTTTAAATATGTTCATAAGTATAAGACAACTATTCTAATTTCAAATAAATCGTAATCAAATATTTTCATGTATTCTTTTTCAAGACTATAGCTTTTAATTATAAAAAAGAAACGAAAACTAAACTAAAGCTTCTTCACGATAAAGATTATTTTTTATTGTGTCAAGCGGCAAGTTGAAGCACTTGCACCTAAGTGAAAAAAGTGCAAAACATCAAAATATCCAGAGTTTAATTGTTTAAGGTTGTCACATCAATCACAAATAATGAGCTCTCATGCAGAGGAGAAGTCGTCACATACAGAAAAAGAACATAAAAGAAAATCTGCAACTGTTGAAGACGTTAATCCAGAACGTGTAAGAATTGTCCCGAATTTTCTCACATTGTTTTGTATAAATAGTGGAAAATAGCATATAAATCACAAAAAAGCATTCTAATGATTCTGACATTAAAAGTTGCATGTATTTACATTTCACTTGATCTCTTTTTTTAACAGGGGAATTCTTTTTAACTGTGGGGATACAGAAAAACTTCTTAATCAAAATTCGTTGTTTTTTAAGTTTTTGATGTTTTTGATGCAGATTTACAATTTTTATAGCTAAAAGGAAAAAAAATGTGCAGTTATTATCCCTTTTGATATATCCAAACTGGATAATTCATTGTACATGTAACAGGAAAGGAGAAAATGTATGGCTGAACTGGAATCAAACCCGGGACCCCTGCATCACTAGTCAGGTGCTCTACCAACTGAGCTACCCTGACTTATATCCATGGCCCAAACAGTTACATTCCTCCCTCCTTAAATTATCTTCACCCTGGAAGACACAACTTAAGTTCTTATTTGCTCCTGGCAAGACATTCACCTGCAAGTCCAAGGGTGGTCAACAGCACCAAAATTGTATAATGGGAAAGAAGAAAATGTATGGCTGGACTAGGAATCAAACCCTGGATCCCTGCATCATTCACTAGTCAGGTGCTCTAGCAACTGAGCTATCCTGGCAGATATATGTGATAGAGTGATTAAATGACTGAAATAATTTAATAATACTCACTTAATAAAATAAATTAAAATATCACTCTATCACATATCCACATATCCATGGACCAAACCATTACACATATAAATAAAATTAATATAAATATGATTATATCCCGTGTGGTCAATTGGTCCCAGCTTGTTACGCTTTTATTTTAATAAGTTTAGTAAACTTAGGTCAACTCATGTTCATAATGTTAGAATAATTTAACTGTGTTTCAAAATAAGTCCTCACTAAAGTTAAAATACATAACGTATAGCTGTACTGAAGCAGAACTAAGTTAATCTAATCCGACACAAATTGGATAAATATGAATATCGCTGAGCTACAATATAATCATAAAAAATACTTTTGCAGTGTTTTTCCTTCTTAACCAAAAGAATAATTGATGTAAAGGTACCAGCCAACACATCATACCAATGCTATTTTCTTTCAAACTCAAATATTTTGTAGTGTAAATACTGTAGTGCAAAGGAACAAAAAGTACCATCAAGATGGGGTTTTGAATTTGCTGATTGATCTTTGCTTGACTCCACAGATGAAAGATAACTCAAAGAAACTGTTTTTCTGTATGAAGTCTCATAGATTATTTGAAATAATCTAAAATGTTGCAGGTGCATTCAGCAAACAACTGGGAAAATGTGGATCTTGGAGGTGATGAGAGGAAAAAGAAATTTTTACGTTTGATGGGTGCAGCTAAAGTAAGCCTACTTACTGGTATTCAAAATAATACACTGTAGTATAGCAAATTAGTTTACATTTATCAAATAAAATATTAAAGGAAAAAAATCTCACTTTGTTGGAAGTGTCATTTTGAAAATTAGTAAGAGAAAAAAATTAAATCTTGCCCTGTTGAAAGTGTTATTCTGCCAGAAGTTTGTATCCAGACATATTGTGTACGTTTATGTATTAGTATATCTTTCATTGCTTGCAGAAAGATCACCATGGCAAAATAATCATTGGAGACCATGAAGCTGTCCATACTAGATCAAGTAAGAACAAGAATTTTAAAACATTATATTGATTTAATGTGCTGAAAAATATTATACAATTATGGACTCTTTTGATGATGAACATGGTTTGTTATTCACCAGACGGGATACAAGTGCTTCTTTATTGTAAACCACTCATTTATTCCTTGAAAATTACCTTGATACATTTTAAGACAATAGATGGATACAAGATCTTTCGGTTGGGGTTACATATGTAGGATAAAACCAGAGACTTCCCAGTTTTCCATTCTGAGGTTTCTGGTTTTATCATAGACTACAACCCTAACCGGCATAACAGGCGAAGTTTCCAACTCTCATTGATGTCCCCATTTATATATGAAATAAAATTGTAAATATAAATTTAAAAAAAATGTTTAATGGATTTAAAAATACACAAGGCATCCCATGTTAAATTCAATATTCTCCGCCCACTGCTGTCAGACACAAAGACCGCCGCTCGAGATTGATATGCATATTAGGCTCCTGACCTTTCACTTGGCAAAATTTAAATTCAGGTGTAATTATCAACAAATAAGCTCATCTTACTTTCAAAGAGTTATTACAGAGAAAACAATTAGAAATGTAAATATTTGCTAATGTATTCTTTAAAAAATGTACTTAGTGATTGTTAAAATTGTGTCAGGTTTGGTTGTTAAAAAACTTACATTATACTTACTGATTTTAATGAATGAAAATGTAATTGTCTTGTTTTGTAAATTAAGACCTGAATAAAGGACTGTGTGTGACAAAGAAGGCCCACTACATATAATGATTGTAATGACTAAACTCCTTTGTTGTAATTTTAGAGGATGAGACTGTACATATTACTGAAGACTTAGAAGAACAGTTTAATCAGGGACTAGAGCACAAGCTAGCCAGTGGGTTCAAAGGTCATTTAGGGCTGGGATTTCACAAAGAGGACGAAAAAAAGGAGGGCGAAGAAACAAAGGAAAGTGAGGAGAGTGGTGTCATTGCAAAGGAAGATAACTCTGGGGAAGACAGTGTCCCAGATACAAAGAGCACAGACGGAAGTGAAAATTCTAAAGAATCACCTCAAAAGCACAAATTAGAGAGTGATGAAAAACAAGATGAAACTGTGAAAAAGAAAATGAAGATGAATTTTGTTAAAGCTAGTTCATGAAACTTTGAAAAATTGTTTCATAAAATGAAAAAGCATAATTGCTGCATAAATAAAAACTGTTAATTGTGACCCCAGAATTGTTCTAAGGTCAAGTCCCTTGACATTTTGTTATTGACAATGAATGACATGATTTTATTGTTAGATATTGTTGAAGGACTTGTACAATGACTACAGCAGGACATGTATAATTATTTTTTTTTTACACTGAAGTGTCATAACTTAAACCATGCCATACCAAAAATGTGTATCATTAAATGCTGTGCTCTTGTACATTGAATCATAAATTGCTTAGCAGTGTCATTTTGCATTAAAAAATTCATCTGTTTGTTGTCAATTTTGATATTTTGTTAGATCATGTAATACAGAGCACTAATTGATTGATTCTTTTCAAAGGCATACCTGGTAATTTAGGTATAAAAATAAAATACTGGTATGAGGAAGTGTGTGATATCTATCAGATGAACTTGATAAAGAAATACAGACATTGTGGATTTTGAATCTTGTGCATGAACTAATGTTATTCTACCCTTTCATTTGATCCAAGAAAGGGGGGTGTAAAAAGGAACTTGAGGTTATCAAATAGTATATGACATGCATACTTTGTATGAGATACTGCTTCTATAATTGAAAAAAAAGGTGGTACATGAACTAGTGCATATAGAAAAAATATCCAACTTGTTCTGGCCAACTTCATTACATAGGCTTAATGGCTGGCCTGGACCAAATATGATTGAAAGTAAAATGAAAATTAGACTTGTTGGGAAACCCCTCCCCCCCCCCCCCATAAAAACACGATTTTTATTGTACTGATACAAGTATTTAATCAACTATTTTTTCTCAATTCTTCACATATAATGTTATAACAGACTGCTTCCAAACATTGTTTTGTTATAATCCAGGGTCAAATTCATGTATAAAACTGAAGTCCTATTAAAATAGATACAATCCCTGTAGGGATTCCTACACCAAAATGGAGAAATTTGTAGTTATATCTCACATGGCTACTATCTCATATAATGAATGCTTATTAATGCCCCTGTACACTTTTCATTTTTTACCAAATTTTAGTCAGTTTTTACATGGTGTCCCTTCAAACTCAAAATTTAACCAGGAGAAGCCAGGTATTGTGCTGCTGAAAAGTTTACATAGGAGTATATATGGGAAATATCTTTTAAAAATCTTCTTCTCAAGAACAGCAAAGCCATTTTAAGTCATATTTATACAGAATCACTGGGGGTAGTGTAGATTCAAATTTGTTCAAATCATGACCCAATGAATAGGGTGGGTCTAAAACAGGGGATCAAAGTTATACATAGGAATGTATAGGAGTAGTCTTTAAAAGTCTTCTCACTAACAACAAAGCCATGATTGGTCAAATAAATTCAGAAGCATCCCCGGATAGTGTAAATTCAAGATTGTTCAAATCATGACCCCTGGGAGTAGGGTGGGCCACAACAGGGGAACGAAGTTATGCGTAGGAATATATAGGAAATGTCCTTAAAAATCTTCTCAACAACAGAAAAGCCATGATTAGTCAGACATGTATTTATATTGAAGCATCTGCAGGTAGCATAGAAATCAGATTATTTAATTTCATGTCCTCGTAGGACAGATTAATAACCGGGAACAAATTATTTTCTCACCTACAAAAATAAAAAGATGCTTATGGGTCATATCGCTCACCTGAACACTTTCGCCAGAGAAAAGCAGAAAATATTTCAGTATTGAAAAGTTTAAATATACATATATATGGGGCATGATCTGAACAAACTTGAACCTACACTAACTGAGGATGCTTCCATATTTCTTTAACTAATAATGGCTTTAAAAGATTTTTAAAGATTTATTCCTATATAAGTTTGATTTTCTTTGCCCCCCCCCCCCCCCCCGGTGGCATAATTTGACAAACTTGAATCATCACTACCTTTGTATCAATTTGACGAATCATGGTTTTGCTGTTTGTGAGAAGATTTTCAAAGATATTCCCTTTATAAATAAATAAATTATATATATATATAAATATAAATATATATATATATATATATATATATATATATATATATATATATATATATATATATATATATATATATATATATATATACATGTGTGTGTGTGTATGTGTGTGTGTGTGAGGGTGTGTGTGTGTGGGTGAGGGTGTATGTGTGTGGGTGTGTGTATAACTTTGATTCCCTGTTGTGGCTCCACCCTACCTTCGGGGGTTATGATTTGAACAATCTTGAACCTATACTACCTGAGGATGCTTCTCTATCAATATGATTCATCATGGCTTTGCTGTTCTTGAGAAGATTTTGAAAGATTTACCCTATATATTTTGTTCCTATGCATAACTTAGATCCCTTGCTGTGGCCCCACCCTACCTCCAGGGCTCATGATTTGAACAATCTTGAATGTAAGCTACTCTAGGAAACTTCAATATTAATACGACTGTTCACGACTTTGCTGTTCTATAAAAAAATTGAAAAGATTTTTTCTATGTATTCTTATGTATAACTTTGGAGCTACACTACCCCTAGAGGTCATGATTTGAAGAAAAAAATTGAAATTACACTATGTGATGTTCAGCTAAGTTTCATCTTTTCTGACCCAGTGCTTCTTGAGAAGAAAAGTTTTAAAAGATGGCATTAAATTTTTACTTATTCTTGATTATCTCCCCCTGAAAGAGGACGCAGCCCTTCATATAAACAAACAAAAAAAAAAAAACCCCTTAACTAAAGAATGCTTATTGGCAAGTATGGTTGAAATTGGCTGGCCCAGTGGTTCTGGAGAAGAAGTTGAAACTGCGAAAAGGTTAAAGACAACACACGACAGACAGACAGACGGGCGCCGGACATTTTTGATAGGAAAGTCTCACTTGAACCTTCGGCACAGGAGAGCTAAATGAAACTCCACCCTAACAAATTAAGGACCCCCCTCCCCCCTTGAATCAGATGGTTGTTCACTAAGATTTCGTATCTTAGGGTCACACTAATTTGCGTGCTAAGTTTTTTTTCTTAAAACTTTTTAAAAATTGTTACATAAAAAACAAGTTTATATCTATTTCTTAAATGAAAAGGAGATGGGCGAACAAAATGCATATAGCTTCAGAAGTATAAAAATCATATTGAATATGTGAATTAAATATTTAGAGTAAAGTTCTATTTATTGAAAAATATGAAATGACAAACAAAACTTTTCTGCGGAAAATCCTTCCGGCAAAAATTATCTAATGGTTAATAAAAAAGTGGCATTGTGGTTCGAACCCAAGCAATTAAAACTCCAAATATATATTTTTTTCTTTTAGACTAACACGCTTACCATTGCGCTACACAACTCACAAAAAATACAGGAAACTAAATCAATTTTGTGATATACCTTTGACTAAATTTTTCAGAAAGAAAGGAAATCTTGTGTCATATAAGTCCAATTTTTAAGGTATAGTGGGTCTTTATAATTAGATATAGTGGGTCTTTGCTCCATGTTTTAGTTCACTTAAAAATGTATAATTTTACTCATACGTTGAGGATAAACTTTCAAAAAAAAAAAAAAAAAAAAAAAAAAAAAAAAAAAGGAAGCCGAAGACCAACTCATATGGAAAAATTGTGTAATAGAATGAAGAAATTGTCCTTTTTGCCCTCTTTAGTGTGTGTATGCTATTTCATAGACGAATAATTTCAATCTTTGAGAGATTGTTGGAATTTGTGGAGATTTTACATAAAGTATACATTACTCTTTAATGAAATACATGTATCAAACAAAATTTTGCTATAATTGAGATTTAATTTATCACTTTCTTATTATTGTCGCACCTTATGCATTTGCTCGATCGCTATATATATATATATATATATATATATATATAGAAAGCACAAAGAAATTCACTTTTACAAGGATACCCATGCACTTCCGCCCCAGTCCGGGGTTGAACTCTCGACCTACGGAATCTGTCTCCTAGCAGTACAGGAACAGCGCGCTAGACCGCTCGGCTATCTAGGCAAGTCAAAAAACTTGCTTTCGATGCCGATGGAATTCTCGCGGCGCTGCCCTAGGCCTACACTACACGGTCATTGAGAATGAAAGTGAGATACAGTTATTTGGACATTAGTTTTATTAGAGGATCGTTACCAATACACGTTTTTTGTAATGAAATTAATTTTAATTTATAAAGCACATTTTACAACAACTCTAAAACTAACATAACTGCCCTAAGTGAAGAAATATTAATATAGAAAGCACAAAGAAATTCACTTTTACAAGGATACCCACTTCCGCCCCAGTCCGGGGTTGATCTCTCGACCTACGGAGACAGTAGAAGTGGGTATCCTTGTAAAAGTGAATTTCTTTGTGCTTTCTATATTAATATTTCTTCACTTAGGGCAGTTATGTTAGTTTAAGAGCTGTTGTAAAATGTGCTTTATATATATATATATATATATATATATATATATATATATATATATATATATATATATATATATATATAAAAGAGTATAAATAAATGCATGTACATGTATTGTACTATTAATCAATGAAATAGTGCCAAATATAGATTTATCGATCAATGCCACAGTAGGGAGACGAATAACTCCGAGGTGCATCGATGGTTAGATAGCGTACATTTCACAATACCTACGGTCTCATTTCCCAAGTCACATTAGATATTGCGAAATGTACATCGAGGGGTATATAAAGAGTTTTGAGCGGGCAATGTGATTATCAGAAATGTGAACGATTTACTATTCTCTTTGGAGAGCTAAAAAATTAGGGCCCTCAAGGGGCGAAACAGTGTTGAACGCCGTGCAGAGGAGAAAAAATAATATGGTAAGTTTAATTAGTGAAAAAAATAATTATAAGGAAATTACTAAAGAGTTTTAGTAAAAAAAAGTTTTTAAATTACTATTAATATTTTAAATTATCAATGCATCACCTATGGAGTTATTTGAAAATACTGATGCATCTGTATCGTAAAGAGAGAGAGTGGACGTAAAAATACATGAATGAAAATAATGTTGTACATCACTATTATTTTTCTTTTAACAATGAGGCAGCATCTAAATTTGTAAATCGTTTATACTTTTTAATTGTCAATAGGTTTTGTTAAGCATGATAGCAGGGAGAAATACACCTGTAGTCTATTAAATGTTCATACAGGCCCGGTAGCAACGGTTTCAAAAGTGGGGGGGGGGGGGCACCTTTCAAAAAAAATAGCTGACAAGCAAAAAAAAAGGGGGGTGGAGGGCAACTTCCCAAAATAATCTGACAAGAAAAAAGAAAAAAAATAAAAGGAGCAAAAGACTATTCAAGTCTACAAATCCTGGAATTTGTCAGTGGCCGGGGAAGTTGGAGGGGGGGGGGGCAGTATATAAAGGAATTTTACTGTAGCAAAATACTCGGAAATATTCAGTGATATTATCAACTCTGCAGAATTTGATATACTTTTTTTATATTTTGTTTGGAAACATCGAAAAGGCATAACCAAACATCAATTTATATACGTATATATTTATTTTTATATACAAATAGTGGTGATCAAAAAACCAGTTACTTGGAGGTAATCTCATCAGTTGTTGATTATACCTGTGATAAAAGTTTGATGAAATTAATAAGGAATTGGTTGATGACGATCTTGTGCTTAAAATTCACTATTAATTAGGCTATATATCACCATTAATACAACTTCATGTACATGTACGCCCACATACACAGAGAAAAACTGATTCAAGTAATAATAGAGCCCCGTGTTCAATTGCATGTTGCAATGTAAGAAATATTCCAAGTATACAAGAAAAAATTACCATTGTTAATTGAATTGACAAAACCCCCTTTTTTCAGGTGAAATTTTCAGAAGAACAATTGCGGACGGTGATGTCCCGTCCCAGTCAGATACGAAATATCTCGGTCATAGCCCACGTGGATCATGGCAAGACCACGCTAACGGACTCGCTTTTAGCAAGAGCTGGAGTCATTTCAGCTGACCAGGCGGGGGATAAGTGTGCCATGGACACACGAAAGGACGAACAACTTAAGGGAATTACCATCAAGTCAACGTAAGTTGTATACCGTTAACTAGAAGTTATTCCTATTTTTAGACATTTTATTCATTTATTGCATTAAATAGTGTGAATCAAAGATATATCATTGATATTTTCTTTATTTTTTTCCAGAGCAATATCTCTATTTTATGAGATTGAAACAAGGATGTTGCCTAAAGCGCGTGTCCAGCAGGAAGAGGAGGGAATCCGTGAGTACCTCGTCAATTTGATTGATTCCCCTGGTCACGTGGATTTCTCCTCTGAGGTTACGGCAGCATTGAGAGTGACAGACGGAGCACTAGTTGTAGTGGACAGCATAAGTGGTAAGTGTAGACTCGTTTCATTTCAGACTTAAACGGCACTTTTTGTCCGAAACTTCATATCTGATTGTGGTAAATTGCAGTTCGAAGAACACTTAAAGGGACTGTATGCTCGAAATATTTTACTAGAATACCAAATATAACTTGTACATGTTTCAGGCGTTTGCGTACAGACGGAGACTGTTCTACGACAGGCATTGGCTGAGAGAATCAAGCCAGTGCTTATGATTAACAAACTGGACAGATGTATTTTTGAGACACAGTTGGAACCTGAAGAACTGTACTGCAAATTACGCGGGACCATCGAACGAGTGAACGCAATTCTGGCAACATACAGCGAGAACGACAGCTGTTTGAGTGATACCACGGTACGGACACCCAAGCCCAATTTCTCAATATCTACCTTGATTAAGTTAGTTAATATATAAGATGAACTTTAATTGTAAGGATTTCTATTATTTTGTTCGCAGTTGGACCCATCTTTAGGAAATGTTGCTTTTGGATCTGGATTGCACCGTTGGGGCTTCACCCTTAGAAAATTTGCGAAAATGTATGCCGCAAAATTGGGTACTGATGAGGACAAGTTCATGAAGAAGCTTTGGGGAGACCACTTTTATAATCCGGAAACGAGGAAATGGAAGAGAACGGAAGGAGATGGTTATGTTAGAGGTTTCAACAAGTTCGTTCTGGAACCATTATTTAAGGTATGAAATATATCAATGTACTCGCCCTAAATGGATACATTTAGAACACGAAGTATACTAATGATCATTGGAGAGAGCATGACATTTTCTTTTCTTTCACAGATGCTTAAAGCAACCAAGTCGATGGCAAAAGAGGAAATATTTAAGCTGACAGAAAAACTGAGTTTGCAACTCTCAAGTGAAGAGAAAGCTTTAGAAGGAAAGGAGTTTATGAGGAATGTGATGATGAAATGGCTGCCTGTCGGCGATGCGATGTTGGAGATGATAATTGTGCACTTGCCATCACCGGAAGTGGCCCAAAAGTACCGTACAGAGATCCTATACGAAGGACCGAATGATGACGAAGTGGCGATAGGTAAGAATTGAACGTTTATACAGTGTAAGTACTAGTACAAAAATTTTCAAGGGTGCAATACAAGTCAATGAAAAGAGTTGTGTGTATATTGGATTTTATATTTCATATTTACATCTTTCATATAATACAGGTACATTTGTATGTGTAATTTTATTTCGAAACGGACATCTATTGTATCTTTACTCTTTGTAATTAAAGCAATGAAAGAGTGTAACCCTGACGGTCCTTTGATGGTCTACATCTCCAAAATGGTACCATCCACTGACAAAGGTCGGTTTTTCGCTTTTGGACGCGTGTTTTCCGGAACCATATCCTCTGGAATGAAAGTACGTGTGATGGGTCCACAGTACGAACCCGGAAAGTCGCATGATCTGTTTTACAAGACTAACCCTAGGGCTGTCATCATGATGGGTAGTAAGATAACCTCAGTGGGAGATGTGCCGTGTGGAAATGTTGTAGGTCTTGGTGGAATAGACAAATTCTTGGTCAAGTCTGGTACAATAACAACATATGAAAAAGCCCACAACATGAAGGTACGGTGTAGGATAGTATGCACAGATTTGATTTGAATACAGAACAGATGTTACAACAATTTCTGTTTTTTCTGTTGACTGACTTGTTTCTTGTGTAAACAGGTGATGAAGTTTTCCGTTAGTCCTGTCGTGAGAGTGGCCGTGGATGTCGTCAATCCTTCCGATTTACCGAAACTTGTGGAAGGTCTTCAGCGATTGGCCAAGTCTGATCCTATGGTGCAGGTAAGGTAACTCCATTTACCACTACAATCCGATCTTATGACTATTAATTAACAATACCATGATTGTATTTTGTTTCTGTTAATCGCAGTGTTCTTTCGAGGCTGGTCAGCATATCGTTGCAGGAGCAGGAGAGCTCCATCTTGAAATATGTCTGAAGGACTTGGAAGAAGATCACGCTAGCGTCCCCCTCAAGAAACATGATCCTATTGTCACTTATAAAGAAACGGTTTCACAAAAGTCCAGCCAAGTCTGTTTGTCAAAGTCTGGAAATAAACATTGCCGCGTTTTCATGACGGCGGAACCCATGCCAGACGGTCTGGCGGAAGAATTTGATTCAGTAAGTATAAGCATAACTTCTAAATTGTAACAACTTCAGTGTAAAGTATATAAATAGCTTATGCTTGTACTGTGAAAGTCTTTTGAACAGGTATTTATAATTTCAAATAGTTGAATAATGACTTCACGTCAATTTTTAACATTTATTTCGAAGTTAACAATTGACATTTTAAAATTGTAGGGAAAAATTAATAATATGAGAGATGTGAAGGAGCGCGGACGGTTTCTAGTGGAGGAATTCAAAATGGATTCACATCAAACAAAGAAGATCTGGTGTTTTGGTCCTGCCTCATCTGGTCCCAATATGCTAGTTGACGTGACTAAGTCATGTCAATATTTAAATGAGGTCAAGGACACAGTCGTAGCCGGATTCCAATGGGCAACAGAGGAAGTATGTGCTCATTAGTACACAAATTGGTGACAATTTTTAAATAAAACTGGTCATATGCAAATGATTTTAACATGAATTTCATTTAACAGGGTGTTCTCTGTGAAGAATCCATGCGAGGAGTGAAGTTTAATTTGGAAGACCTTAGTGCGCATTCTGACCCAGCCCACCGGAAGGGAGCACAAATGATTCCAGCAACTAGACGATGTTTGTTTGCTTCTTTCCTGACAGCCCAGCCAAGAATTCTAGAACCTGTTTATCTGGTAGATATTGAGGTTCCGCCGTCAGTGATGGGAGGAGTTTTCAATGTGCTGTCAAAGCGACGTGGTCTCATGATCGAAGAACAACAGAAGATTGGGTCTCCAATGTACAGCATAAAAGCCCATCTTCCTGTCAACGAATCTTTTGGTAAGCTTTATTTTCAATGTTTCTTTGTAAAGTTTTCTGAATTTCAACAAACGATGTTGTTTCACTTGGTGGTCAGTTGAACTACTATTAACAATATCAATCCCCCACTCCACCCCACCCTTAAAGATTGCCGTCACATTGTGTTTTGTTTGATTTTTGTACTTTGTTTTGAAGTTCTATAGTAAAGACTAATATTTTTTCAAGGTTTCGCTGAGGAGTTGAGAGGACAAACAGGCGGACAAGCTTTTCCCCAATGCGTCTTTGATCATTGGCAACTTCTATCGGGTGACCCTCTGGAGCAGACGTCACGAGCCGGAACTGTCGTAGCCGACATCAGACAGCGGAAAGGTCTCAATCCCGTCATACCCAAACTTGACAACTTCCTGGATAAACTCTAAAAAGCGTACATATTAATGAAGCTGAAGTATTTTGTAAAATTAAAGGATGTTCATAATGAAATACCAAATTTCTTAACATCAAACTGTATTGTGAAAAAGAAAGGAAAAATAAAAGACACTGATGCTAGTCACAATTATAGAGTTTTCTCTTCTTTATTCCTTTGGAGAAAAACGGAACATGTATTCAAACACAAAGAAGTACATAAACTTAAATTACTGCAGTTTTGTTTTGAGAAACATATATTCAACGACAACGTTGGCTATCAATGTTTTTATCATATCATATACACATGGTATTCATATTTTACAGGTAGAAAGTACACTACCTGCAAATAACTTTATCATACTAAAGTTAAAGAAACTTAAGAATAGTTAAAAAAAATCATACGAAGTGCACGATTAAAGCTTCAAAACAGTAAAAGCACCACAATAAAATATTTTTTTTCAAAGATTTACATTTTTTTTTAGGTGAAATATAGTTTAAAAAACCAAGCAAAGTACACCATAAAAGGTTCAAAATAGTAAAAGAACTATACTTAAGTAAAATTTTCACAGATTTTGTATGTGAAATTTAAATACCAGAGATGAAAGAGGAATGATTTCAGTTAAGATTCGATATTTCGTACAAATGTTTGCAACTTAGGAATTTGATAAAAATTATTCTTTTCCATGAAATGAAAGGTTTTTCAAAACATGACAACCTTGTAAAAATGCTGTGATATTACAGGAAAAAGAAAGACTGAAGTTTCGAAGTGACGTTAAATGATTTCGAGTAAGCAAGGTGCAACTTTTTCAATTTCTTTAATTTTTTAAATCTCGATAAGATAGCTAGTCCAGTCTATTAAATAAGAGGTTTGAAACGTAGAGCATGTATTGAAATGTGTAAACACTATGATGCAAAAGAGCAAGACTTTCATCAAGAATGGTTTTATTTACGTTGCATTGTGTGCAGGTTTTGTTTGTATGTTGTTTAACGTCCCTCTCGAGAATTTTTCACTCATATGGAGACGCCACCACTTGCCGATGGAGAGCTATACTCGGCACTTACGGCCATTGAGCAGTGAGGGATCTTTTTCGTGCCAGCACCTACTGCGACACGGGACCTCGGATTATACAGTCTCATCCGAAGGACCGGTCGCCACGTCCTACAGTGGGATTCGAACCCGCGACGTAAGGAACAACTCCTTACTTCGCGACTCTACAGCAGACGCTCTAACCACTGCGACACACGGGCGACTTGTCTGCATGTAAAATATGATATAATGTAAAATAACATAAAATATGATATAAAGTAAAATAACATATTTTTGCCCCCCCCCCCCCCCCCCCCGCGAAAATATGTGATTTTACATCATATCATATTTTACCTGCACACACGCGGGCGACTTGTGTGCAGGTAAAATATAATATAATGAAAAGTCACACATTTTCGAGGGGGCCAAATTTTTGTGGTTGCAGGAAAAAATATGGGTTTGCGGGGAGCTAGGGGGTGATTTCGTGGGTGAAGAATTATTGAGTAGTAAGAAATTTGAAAAATATGTTGGAAATCGTGGGTCTCTTCATATCTCGAAAACCTATGAAATGTATATGTAGTAGACCATATATATACATGTAATTTATTTTGGCAATTTTACAAAATGTTGTATCAGGAGAAGACTATCTAAGTTTTTGAACTTGTGTCTAATCCTTTTGACTCTTTGTCAATAAAATATGTTCAATTCAACCTCGAAAACAACAAAAAGTGATTTCACAGTAGGTAGAAAAAAAAATAATAATAAAATGGATATTAAAATTCTCCTTTCAAAATAAAATGAATGTTGCTCCAAAAATTTTTTCTCTCTGGATTATCCTTCGGATACTTTAATATTTAGGAGTTTTTTCTCCATCATGTCACGAAGGTGTAGTGTTCGTCAGGATTAGATTTGGCCTTGTAAAGATAAAAAAAAAAACATTTCCTCTCTTGCTCTTTGGTGGAAGCTTTCTATTTTCGCCATTCTTAATTCAAATATACACCAGTATAATTTTACAAATTGGATGAGAGCTGTGTGCCGACTTTGATTTCTGTTGACATATTTTCTTCGATGTCATATACGAATTACCAGACGTGAAGACACAATTTCAGGCCCCATTTCTTTCAATTCTCTCGCTTTGAAAAGAATCGTTTCCGAAATTCCAAAATGTATGCATTTCTTACCTTTAGGGCATCTAATGACATTGAAGGAGTTTAATTGTGATGGAAATCAAGCATTTCTATAAGTCGTGATCTTTCTGTAAGGAGTCTATCACATTTCAAGTTATAAAACTGAAATTCAGTCAACCATTATGATCTTCTTATAATTACAGAACTTTGTCAAAAAGCTTATTATTTACACACACACACACAAAAGATGGTCATTCTGAATTGTGACAGTTACTGCTTTTATATCAGCCAATTCCTTGCTTCTTGCACCAGAAGATAACAGTTACACAGAAGATAACAGTTACACAGAAGATAACAGTTACACAGAAGAAACGAAAGTAAATGTAACTTTTTGTAATGATTAGTTCACCACTACTATCGAATAAGGAAAAGGCACGCAACAATACTTTGCGGGTTCAAAGTTTTGCAGGATTAAAATGTATAAACATTTTAGATCAGTGATGAAATTACCGTCGATCAAGTCCATTGTCAGCCAATGATTGGGCTATTAGTCGACAGAAAATCCATGTAACATTGAACTTCAACAGCTCGATTTTATTGCTATCCAAATATAAATCAGTTAGAGATGTATTCTGTAGATTCCAAACATCGTCCAAAGTGACTTTTGTTCCCATTCCAAAAATGCAGTGTATTTCTTTAACTCTCAAAATGTCTATTGATGTGAATTGTAAATCAAAAGTAAGGTTTTTAAGATTTCTAGATGTAAATTCCTTATAATATGATAAATCTAGTTCTCTTAGACACGACAATCCAGAAAATGCATTTAAATGCGAGTATTTTATTTCACAGTGGGTCATAAATAATGTCCTTAAATGACTCAAATGTTTAAAATAATCTTTTTCAATTGTTTTGATTTGACAGTGTCCGCCATTGTTTCCCGAATATCCAAATAAAAAAGGTATTTTAGATGGGAAAATCCGCTACCGAATCTGCTATTAGGAAGTCCATTGATAGACAGATGGCTCAACTGAGAGAGCAATGAGAGGCTTTTAGGATATATCTCATTGTTTGGAGATTCCGGGTTCTCTACCTTTAAGCTAAGAACTTCTAAATTGTGTAAGGGTTCAAACACTGTAGAAGGAAAAAACTCGATATGTCATTGTATGCCAAATCTAAATTCAGCATTTTCTTCTAAACTTGGAGATATACTGATTTGTACATAAAATAATAAATTTTACAATTCTGTTATTTTTTGACATTTAGGAATCTCATTGTTTATATTAAATCCAACCCTTATTGAAATAGGTCTGTATATATGTTGGCTATAACTACTCCACAAAATGGCAAAATATTACAGAATAAAATACATATTGTACTGTTTCACTTTCCTTCTTACAAAAGACACAACAATCTATAGTTTTAATATTAATTTTCTTAAGGTAGTAACTTACGGGAAGAATCCTATGTAATAATCTAAACTGAAGACACTGAACAGCTGTATCATTTGTTACTTGAAAACAACCTTTGAAAACATCATGTCCATAGATACACAAAATGGAAATCCATTTTGATGCAGATGTAGGTTTAACGTTGTGTTTAAAAAAAAGTGCAATGGTTTAGTGAATTTATCTGACTGAAGCGAAAATTCAAATTAAAAAGGCTCATGATTATTTAAAGTTCTTTTGACTGAAGATCTTTCAATGGGACCGTTCACGGTAGCTCAGTCGGTAGAGCGCTCGCTTCGTGATCGAGAGGTCGTGAGTTAGAATCTCGGCAGCGACTGACCTAAGTCGATAAAAAATGGGTAGCAACTGTTCCTTCGCCATGCGCTCGGCACTTTGAAGTGAAAGTTGCGGGTCCTTCGAACGAGACCTTAAAAACCGAGGCCCCGTGTCACGGCAGACGTTGGCCGATAAAGATCACTCACTGCTCAGTGGCCCTGAGTAAAGGTCAAAATTTGATGTCCTTCACAGGTATATGGTGACGTCTCTATATGAGTGAAAAATTCTCAAATGGGACGTAAAAAACATACAGTCAATCAATCTTTCAATGGACATAAATTTCAATTATTTTGATACTGCAGTAAGAACACCATTAAATTGCATAATCTGCACATGTATACTTTATATGAAAGGCAAAATCTTTCTTTGAAGGAATCATAGTCTAAGAAATTGCCATCCTCATCTAAAACTTCTTTCATATTTTCACATTAAAACGTTTTAATACATTACAAACACGTTTTTTTTTTTAAAACAAAATACTGAATGTTACTGATTAACATGATGCAATGGTTTGTAAATAACAGATTTCCCCGTCTAACAAAAAATTTACATGCACTTGATGCGCAGTTTTGCAGTCTTCATTGCTTTGTTATTGAACCTTTACAGGGTTGTATTATACGCAAGTGACCGATATAGCCCTTAGATTTCTTGTTCAGTGTTTCAAAACTATAAATATCAAAGAGGGGATTGTGAATGTGTGGGAGTGTGTTTACAAAAACTTTTCATTATTCTATTTTTTTAATATATAAATGCAGGTCTCATAGATCTTGAGTAAAAAAAAATGAAATTAAAGCGACAGTACGGCTGAAAAACGTGTGTTTTTCAGTCAAATTTACCTAATATATCATTAAGAAATGAGGTATAAAGTTGATGTCAACAGTTTGAGAAACTTGAATATTCTCTCCTCTAACAAAATAAAGTAATTAGAATCTGCCAGAAATCAAAGGGTCGTACAAACCGGAGCAATCTTAGATCTGTTTATTTGTACTACGTGAATTCTGAATGACACGTGCCTAAACTGTATAGTTTACAATTATAATGGAATATGAGGAAAAAGCAATTCTCTAAAGCAAAACATTATAATTTTTACGATAAATTATTAATCGTGAACTTTTTAATCTGCTTTCAGGCGAATTTTAAAGAATTAAATGTACAAATATTGACGTTTTGTGTATTGGGGTCCGAGAAGGGAAAATCTCCAAATCATGCATTATCGCGGCAAAACGTCAAAAATATTTTCAGGACAGTTACATTAAAAGAGCTAAAGCCACGAACCATCAAATTTGGCCCTGTGTTTTTCACAAAAATAAAGTTTCGTTTCAACAAGAGTACTATACATTAAATATTAGAGGACAACATACTTGTTTTCCATACGTAATTTATTTTGTTAAATAATGCGCCATTAGGCACGTGCGACGGTTGGAACATGAGACGGTATGATAAAAACGTTAAAAAATGCCGATTTTTTGACAGATTTTCTCAAAGTTAGATATGGCCACAGTCAAGAACAACTTTTATACTTACCATAGATATAGATATTGCCGATGCAAAACTTTATGCTTATTATCGTTGTTGTTCGTGGGTGTGGCCAATATGAAATTTGATTTTATATTTAAACTTTGATGCATCAAATAATCACTAATTTGTGAATCAATCGTTAACATTTAATTCATACAACAATAAGAAAATTATACATTTCACAAAATATGCCAGAAAAGCAATTTTATTGTTCGTTTAAAACGCTTATTGTAGAAAAAATCTTAAAAATAAACATTTTCCGAAATAAATATCTAGCAAAACATGGTTTTTATTGTGAATAGGTCCATTGTATATGACGTTACTAATAATACGTCAGTTGTGACGTCATAAAGGCTCTAAAGTATTTGGAATGTTGCTGAAAGATTTTTATGATCTCGAATGCTGTCATTATTTGTTTGATTTAAGCCCAACTGGATAATACATGTACCATCAAATTATTAATTAATAGAAATTCACGCCAAATTGTTTTCTTTACTGCTAACACAATCCCCCCCCCCCCCCCATGCCTGCTTTGCTAAAGCTGTTATTAGACCTTCAATTTTAATATTTTTTATCTTTATGTTTCTTTTTATTTATTTATTTTTTATATTCTTGAGACAATTTTAATACTATTGTGCGTGTTAACAGACATGACTCAAATTGTAAACAAATTAATAGAGAATGTAGGAAAGATATTACGCTATATCTTTGTAAAATAAACGAAATAATGAAAACATAGCTTGCTTTGCAAAGTGAAAATTAAAAAAAAAAAAAGAAAGAAATTTTAAAAAAACGCATTTGGATAATCATCTACATTTCGGCTAAACAGAATCTAGGTCACGGGCGCGGGTTCAACAAGTGCGATTATTTTACGAAACCCGATATCGGTACACACATACACGTACATGTATACTATAACTATATATTATTTTGTATCAGCATATATAAGCCATCGATATAATAACTGTATTTAAAAAAAATCCTCTGAGATGATTCTTATGCATGTACACAAGAGGGTTAATTTCTATCCTACTTCAAAAGCATATATACATGTATTTTTTAACATGTCTGCATTCAATAAATTCGAAATGAGGATATTGATGATGCATGTGTACATAAAACACATAACTGATTTTGTCATCATTTGTGAAACATAATTCAATTACACCCCAGTGAGCAAAAATACATAAAAAATATCAGAGCTAGTGTCTTAGAAATCCAGTCTAAAATATTTATGCATTTTTTACTGTGCTTAAAATATATCATAGTTACTATCACAATTTAAGTGATTTATGCTTCTGATCGTCAATTAGTGGAAGGGGTAGTGGTTTTAAATCTTTTTAGAAATAAATAATATTATAAATAAAATAAAGTACGCTACATATCATATAAGTTTTTTTTGTCTGCCACCATTTCTTTATTGCGACTGTAAGTATAGGGTTTGATTCAGCACCATGAAAACTCAGAGAGAGAGAGAGAGAGAGAGAGAGAGAGAGAGAGAGAGAGAGAGTCCTTAAAATGTGTTTAAAAATCAAAACAATAAACCAGGAATATGTTCTTTGAAACGTATGAGCGGAAATTGTTTATGTAGCTGGTTATTTTAAACCCAACGATATAATTTTTTTTTGATAATACATGTTATAATAATATTTTTTTAATCTATTGTCAGCTTATTCTGGTATTGTACGCTTTTACCTCTTTCCTCAGCTTTAATTAATTATTAGTATTATGATATGTAGAAAGGACTTGTCAGGGGTAGATTCAAGACTTCCAGTTGAGGTTGAAAAAAAAGGGGGGGGGGGTCATAAACTAATTACAGCAAAACTTGCAATTAATGTAATTATTCAAAGTTTAATCCCATAAGTTGTCTTGAATTTAACTTTCTTTATTGTTTATTAATAGAAATCAATCTAGATATTGAAATTGGTTTAGACTTTCCTACTCCTCTCATTTTTTCCTCAGTGAAAAGGGGGGGGGGGGAGGGGGCTGGTGTTGCACCACCACTGTGTACGAAAAAAAATATTATATAAAGAAAACTGAAAAGAAAATAAAGGGACAGCTCTTATTGTTTTTGCGGGTAAGATCTTTTTAAGCAAGATTTTGTTAAATAAAATCAATCTTGAGTTGATTGTAGGACAATAAGACAAGGATAAATGAACACCTGTATATGTGTTTCACTTATGAATGTGACCCACATATTAGCAATGTAAACGCAGCTCTACTCTTTTTATAAACCACAAAAACCATCATGTGCAATGATATGGGAAAGTGGGAATTTTACGCTTTATAGTTACGTATGCTAAAAACGAGTATTTGCTCATGTTTAATTATTATGTACATTTACATGGAAAATAATCATATAATTTTCGCAGATTTCTTTCTTTACAAATTCCTTGCAGAAAAGATATTTGGGAGAGAAATATTCGAATATTTTGCAAGAGAAGAGTGTGTGTTGGGGGGGGGGGGGTTGTAGCAAATACCGATAAATATATAATAATGAACAGGGCTCATTTATTTTCTGCTTTAGTCTTAAATTAGTGATTTCTTAACAGATTTATCTTTCCTAAGAATATTTTTTTGAAATGTATTCCATATTAATCCAAAGAAACTCACATTTAGGGAGACAGTGTTTTAATGAGTTCTGTTTACTAAATAAACCATTCAAATAAGCTGCGACACCCCTTTTCAATTAATCTATAATTTTCTATGTTTCTGTCAAATTATTGTTACAAGTGATTACAGTAAAACTCATTTAGTACAAACACGGATATACCGAATTTACAGATTTAGCGAAGTTTTTTGCAATCCCTTGCAAAATTTCTAACAATTCCATGTAAAATTTTACGGCTATATCGAATTCAGATATAGCAATTTTACGGCTATACCGAACTAATTTTGTGTCCCCTAGAAGTTAAGAATAACGAAATGTACATCTTTTATAACGAATTTTCAAAGATCTCATTTTTTAAAATATTGAACTTATATAATAATTTTGTAAGTATTCATATTTGAAACTCAATTCATCCGAAAACTTTTGAACTCCAAGGAAAATGTTGTATTTTATACTTCCGTAAATACATTTGTTAGTCATACTTGAAGGGAAAAAACATATTGCTAATTCGCTATGTATACTTTAAGGAATTTGTTATACGGATATAGCGAATTATGGATATAGCGAAGTAATTTCGCAGGTCTCCAGAACTTCGCTATAACTGAGTTTTACTGTAAATGGATTAGAAACAAGTCCTTCCAACTTTTTACTTCCCCCGTTTTTCCAAATCATTTAGATCTATTATATGTGAAAATGCTTGCGATTTCAGGATCTAAGAATTTCGGATTAAAAGTCTATATCCATTTCAACAAAATCTTTTGCAATTACTTCTATCCAGTAAATGAATTACATTGTGGCTCTTCAGTCTAGAAACATTCGTTTCAAGATCATTTCAAGTATCTTGTATTTTTTTGGACTGCCCCCTTCCCCACTTTGAAAAACAAACTTCGTGTCTGGACGCGCATTCCAAAGATAAGCTTAATATTGCAGGTATATAAGAAAAAGTCCGGAAAACTAAGTTGGACAGGCTATCGTCATTTGAAGCAAGTCATGTATTTATTTTAATGATGTTCAATACTCAATACTTACATGTAACTAGGAGCAATGCATAGCACAAAAATATGTTCAAGGGATAGAAATACAATGTTCCTTCTTAAAAAATATAATAGAATAAGGATTAGGCAGAGTGAAAATTTTCCGAGACAGTCACACAGATTATGTTTACTGTACGTGTATGTATAAAATTCAATCAGTTAAACACGCAGTTGCCATCAAGACTGCGATGTGAAATCAATTTCCAACTGCTCTTAATTGTCTTAAATTAATAATGAAGTTTATTATTAAGATAAATGTCCATCCCAATTGATACTAGTTTTAATTCAAAGTCACATATGTAAAATCGCTCAAGGTAATTTTTCCTACGACGTTACGTTTCAAAAAATGACGTTCTACTTGCATTTTCTTTTAAAACACCGTCATACTTCAAACTCTCTTTTTCAAAAAATATAATCGATATTCAAAAAAGAAAAACGGCAAAGAAAAGCTAAAAGTCTACACTATCAACTGACAAAACCCCGTTACTTTTTGAGACAGGGCCATTTGTGATGGTTCGTGGCTCTTGCTCTTTGCACTTTAAATGGCAATAATATTCATACATCATGTATGCTGAGTTTACACTGCTTTTTTCTTTGAAAGCGATGGAGATATGAGAAATGATAAAACAAACCTGTCTAGGAGAACCTTCGCGAGCCCTGTGTGAGTCTCGCTGAGCTCCCGTTTCTTCCTCCACCAACGATTATATTAATCCCCCAAGTAAAATTTGGTAAGGAAATTCGCTTTTTCAAACTCCATTTTCAGTTTTTTTTTCTTCTCGGTCGACTCAAGGTAGCAGGCCTACCGGGTTTCCCTCTTTTACCATGTTGTTTTGTTTATGATAAGTACGCATGTGTGAATGGCATGGAATGTGGAACCTCTAACACGTTGCTATGTTATATTTATGGTCCATAAATAATTATTAATTTTAATGAAATAAAGTTATTTAGTTATGAAACTTGTAATTTTCTGAAAGTTTATACATTTATGAGTAGTAAAAAAATTCCAAATCCTGTTGAAATATTTTAACAAGTCGTTTTTTGATGAGATATAAAATATAGTTAAAATTGTATTTTACTTTTTGGATCATACTTTGCATATTCAATGTTTGATTTTTATTTTACTCATCATCTCACGAAGATTTAGTGATATATAGATTGGTAAAGTATGGTAAAAATTTTTTCTTTTCTAATAAATTTTCCATTTGCAGCATTCTTCATTCAAACACACACCAATAAAATTTTACAATTTCTGGCAAGAAAACGGAAAGAATGTATCGACTTTGATTAATCACCGTTTATTCATTTCCCAGGTACAAAGGCCAGGAAGTAAAATAAAGAACCATTTCGTCTGCATGGACGGATATTTAAAACCTAGTAAGTAAACGAATTATCAAATTCTTCCAAACAATTTTGACACTTTGGAAGCGTTTTGGCACTTGAGGCATGGACCCCACTCTGATTCTTTTTATGCTGGGATCAATTTCCTTATAATGTAAGCTTTAACTATAAACCATTTGAGTAATTCTTCATTCATATTTACATGCACCAATAAGATTTACAACCTTACCGACTTTAATTAAACGCCGTTGATATACTTTTCCATGTAATATCCGGGTACGAAGACCCGGAAGTGAAGGAACAATTTCAGGATTTATTTGATTTATAGATTTGTATCCTTTCTTCATCTCAAAATCCCTGAACTGGTCGGTATGTAAAACGAAACATCTTATTTGAAAATTGAATCTTTGATCACCTCTGATGTATTTTAGAAGTCTGAGGTTGCTCTTCTCACAATGGATATTATATCAATGGACTTCTGAGCTTGATACGTGTCCATTATCTTCCTATTTCATGCAATAAAATATATCTAATTTTCAATTGATATCGGTAGGCGGTTTGTGAAACCAGAAAAAATGACAGGAAGCAGAATTTATAATAAAAAACCCCGCAAAATCCCTGTTATTTTCTTCATTGAGCTTTCACTATGCCTTTGAAGAAAAAACAATGTTAATCCTCTTTGAAGCAGTTGTAAATTGCAAATGATTTAAAATTAATGTTCTTTTTTTTATTGATTGGTTGATTGATTGAATGTTGTTTTCCGTCCCGTTCGAGAATTTTTCACTCATATAGAGACGTTACCATATACAGGTGAAGGGCTTTAACATTTAGAAATTTACTCGGCACTCATGCAGGGCCATTGAGCAGTGAGAGATTTTTATCATGCCAACGCCTGCTGTGACACGGGGCCTCGGTTTTTA
This sequence comes from Saccostrea echinata, assembly GCF_033153115.1. Lineage (NCBI taxonomy): Eukaryota > Metazoa > Mollusca > Bivalvia > Ostreida > Ostreidae > Saccostrea > Saccostrea echinata. The sequence goes on from NW_026889761.1 coordinate 11,889,972, forward strand.
AGGTGAAATTGAAATAAATGGAGATAACGCACAGTATTCAAGCTCAAAAGTCAATTAATCAATACAAAATAGGAGCAGAGCAAACACGGACCTCCAAACATCAGAGGTGGGATCAGGTGCCATGGAGGAGTGAGCATCCCCTGTCGACCGGTCACACCCGCCGTGTGCTCCTTGTCATGATCGGGAAATAACGGAAAAATCCGTTGACAATTCAGTGTGTAAATAATGGCCTAACAATTAGTGTGAAAAACGTCAGTCAGCATTTGACTCAATGATAAATTGTATTTGCTGACAAGGTCATCGTATCGACCATAGAACTTACGAAATGATGACTTTAAACGAGACAGCTGATATTCTTGTTTCATCAACTTATTTGTCAATAATTTACCTCCTTTTAGAAATTGTACATACGTAGAGGATGCTCTTGCGTATCGAATCAACTGAGAGATATATACCCCGTATGAAGGTGATGAAGGTATATTGCTGCATAAGTAAGGGAAGTTGACGATTGAAAAGTTAAAGTCATCACGCTTGGTTGTTAGATTACCATTAACGTCCTTTTCAAGTAAAATATCCAAATATGAAACAGATGTGTCAGACTCTGTGGTATCTTTTATCTCAAGTTCACAAGGATATATCGTATCGACATAAGAATGGAAATAGCCATTGTTAATTGACAATACGTCGTCGATATATCTTAATGTCGAGTTGAAGGCCACAGCAAGTGTTTTCTTCTTTTCACGTACAAGATTATGGACAAATTCTGCTTGATATGAATACAAAAAAGGTCTGCTAATAACGGGGCGCAATTGGTACCCATGGGAATTCCAATAGATTGTTGGAAGACCTGGTCTCCAAAAACCACATAGATATTGTCAATCAGAAACTCAAGCATCTTTTTAATGTCAACTTCAGAGTACTTGAGTGAACAATCAGAATGTTTTTTAACAAAATAATTTTGCAAATGACCAATGACAAGGTAAGTATATTTACGAGTTCCATTTTTATTGAAAAAGCAGCTGTCAATGATATCAAAAAGCCTGGACTTTAATTTATCGTCTCATCCGAAAAACGCACGCCTTTCACTTCAAAGTGCCGAGCGCTCGGCGAAGGAACAGTTGCTACGTATTTTTTATCGACTCAGGTCAGTCGCGACCGGGGCTCGAACCCACGACCTTCCGATCACGGAGCGAGCGCTCTACCCTTTTGTTCTTGAAATATTCTTTATGAATGCTATTATTCTGCATTTAATAAATGAAGGATTATTACGTAGATATTTTATTAACAAATATTCTCTCCAAATTGTTATTTGATTCAATGTACGTCTTGTTGATTCTTGATTATGTATTGCGCAAGAAATTTTTTTTCTTTGTGTAAAAGGTGTTTTGGTTATTGAAAATTTGATTTTAATTAAGATCTTGATTTTTAAAAAAAAATCTTACATAAAAAAAAAAAAAACGTGGTACTGAATTTTTCATTGATAAGCGTGAACTTTCTGAACAAGACATACAGTAAATTAAAAATTCAAAATACACAAATTGTTTTTCAAAAAGTGTTTTTGAATATTAAAGGTAAAAATCTAAAATATTTGAATATTAAAATGTGTTTGGAATTTTGAAAATTTAAATTTTTGAACTAAAATATTTCATTTCAAAAAACGAAATCAGCTTTGAAATTTAAAGCTAATATTCCAAAATTCTTAACTCTAAATCATTTTAGAAATTTGAATTGCTAAGTGTTACACGGACTGCTGATGTAGTAGTAAAATATTTAATCACAGTATTAAAAAAAGTGAAGATAACAGAAGGTAATCATGCTGAAAAATCCAATGAAACAATACATATTTTGACTAGAGTAATAAGGGACGCCTGGAAACATCAAAGATGGGATCAGGTGCCATGGAGGAGTAAGAATCCTTTGTCGACCGGTCACACCCGCCGTGTGCTCCTTGTCAATATTGTATAAGCGTAGTAATCCGTAGTCATTTCAGGTAAAGAATTGCCTAACGATTTGTATGAAAAAAAAGTCAGTCAAATTTCAACTTTACGACAGATTGAATTTGCTGACTAGGTAATTGTATCTGTCATAGATTTTGCTAAATGTTTAAACGAGGCTGTGGATAATTTTGTGTCGTGAACTTACATGTATTTGTCAGTAGTCTGCTTTTTTGTGATTGTTTCTATGAAAAACGTGTCCCATCATATCGAATAAACTGGGAGACATATGTAGGTAATAATGGTATATTGCTGCACTGATAAGGGTTTTGGAGGAAAGAAAAGTTGTTTAGTTGTTCATAACGTTTATCATAATGTTAAGTAACTTATTTGCCATCAATGTCTTTCTCTATTAAAATTTCCAAATATTAAACAAATGCATCAGACTCCGTGATGTTCTTTATTTCGAATTCAATGGGATAAAGCAAATGAACATATGAATGATAATAAATATTGTTAATTGATAAAATGTCATCGATACACACACACACACACACACACACACACACACACACACACACACATATATATATATATATATATATATATATATATATATATATATATATATATATATACATATATATATATATATATATATATATATATATATATATATATATATATATATTAGGGCTGATAATAATTGGATATAATAAGGACCCAGGGTAATGGCCACAGATTGTTGGAAAACCTAGTCTCCAAAAACTACATAAATATTGTGAATGAGGAGCTCAAGCATCATTTAAATATCAACTTCAGAGTATTTGTGCATCAGAATTTTTTTTAACAATTTGAAAGTAAGTTTTTTGATTTCTAATAAAAAGACAAAAAGACTTGCAAGTTTCATTCTTATTTAAGAAGAAGTTGTATATAATGTCAAAAAGTCTGGACTCTAATTTATAAAAATATGACATTTTTAAATTTGTAAATACCAAGTCCTAACATGCAAAAATGATTCAGATATATTACTGCACACAGCAATCCTGAAAATAAATCATGTGTTCTGGATATAATGATGAAAAAATGTGTTGATGTTTAAAAATCTTGATTAATTTCTACAACTAGAGACATATATATGTTTTAACGATTCTATGCATGATATAATAAGCATCATGGGAAAATATTCCATTCTCGGTTAAAATGATTCCTCTTAATAGAAAGATGCATCAATTATTTCCGGTACAGATTATCTGTGTCTTACAGGTTCCACTCAAGACATCAAAAACTGCTTGAGTTGGGCATTTTACAGGTGTAGCGATACCATTATAGCATCTATAGTAGGCGTCACATGGACGGTTTTCAAACTGGTAGCTGCCATCCTTGACACCCTTGCAAGATGGAAGTAAGCCAAACTGATGACTGTTTTGGGGTATTGCAAATTGATGTACACAGCTGCCATTATAGGGGAACTGTTGGGTCGACCATAGAGAGTCTGTTCCACAAAATCCTTGATGTATCAGTCGTTTATTTTTACAAATGAAATACTTGGGCGAAGGATTCTCATTAGGCCAAAGACCATCAGTTTTGTTTTCACAGCTTGGGTATCTGCTTTCACACGGTTGACAGTGTGAAAGTTTACACTGAAGTCTGAAGTATCTACCTGGAAGAATATCAATATTTTCTCCTGTTAAAGTATTTTCAAGATTGTTTATGTAAGATTTAAAAATTTTCCTTAAAAAATAAATTGAAGTAAATTAATCATATAAGAAAACATCTTAAAAGCAGAATTGTAAAAAAAATCACAATTTTTAAAAATAATGGATGCATGAAAGATCACAAGTAAAACAGTCTGACTTATGATGAAGATGACAATGGCGCGAAAAAGCCTCTCATGCACTGGCTCATAGAGTAAATCTACATTTGGGCTTTGAATTTGGTGCACAAGCATGAAACATCGTGATATAAAATTTCTTTTGATAAACAATGGTGAGAACTTGTGACAGTTTTTCACAAAGACCATGGACAATGTTATAATTTTTTTTATAATGACTACACGGCCACTGATATTTTGATATAGACTCTGTTATAGTGAATGCATAGAAATAAAAACAGAATACAATATTCTATGAATGTTATTGGTGTAAATAATTTGTATATACAAGAGGCATGAACAAGGCTGGCGTTAAGCTAGTTCATAAATACGTCATTAATAAGGATTTTGTATTTCATTAAATATTTGCTGACACATCCATTTGTCATTTTTAATGCTACAATGCCAAGTGTTTACGACAATATCTTGTCATAGACTATAATGGAACGAATTAATGAAAATCAAAACAATACAAAGTATTTTACAATCGTCATAAATTTAAATACTTAGTATATACAGACTGATTTAAGGTAGAATTATAATGATGTTTTCAATAGTGATACCGTATTTTCATCAAAAATGTATTCAATTTATGTTAAATTTAGTCAATTAAGTTTTCGACAAAATTATTTATTTGGCGAATGACTGTAATTAAAGAAGCGAACCATACAATGGTTCGTTATTCGAATACTAGTAGTAAATGACAATTAGCTAATGGTTTTAAATTCTGATATCCAACTTTTATACTTCCGCTAACCTGGAACATTCTCTAGAGATTTCGTTTAGTCATATTGCTATTGGTCCAGAGTTGGCTTTTTTTCTTACATTGCAACGATCAAAAAGAATTTACTCTTCTTTTACTGTCATCTCTTGTTCACACTAATGATGGTCTTATGAGGCAGAGTATATTTATTTATACTTGTATATAATATACATTCTTTAAAAACTGATTCTTATGAAATACATGTAATATTATTTTTAGATAATGAGTTTTGCAGAGAGTTTAAGCATATTTACAGTGCTCCTTTTTACGCCCTTAACACTTTTTTTTCACATTTAGTGTCACGTAATAAGGTTGTCCGATCCTCAGGATCTTTAAACCAGCAGTTTAATTGATGATGCTCACAAAATGTAACTATGAATTCCCAAGGTAATGTGTATTTACCCAAGGTATTTCTTCACCGTTCATCAAACGGGACGTAAAGCAACAATCAATCAAAGTTCATCATTATAGATAATTATATTATAAAGCGAAAAATTATCAAATCTCAAATATATTTCTGGAAACACAAATAAAAGCACAAGCTATGCATTATCTAATTGAGAACTGATCTACAAATATATTTTAAGACAAAAATACAGGTATTCAGGCATTCGGTGAAAATTGCATGCATTTTGTATTTATACGGTATTTTACTACTTACTTCCATTATTATATGATACAGAGTATTCACAGTTTATACTGACATTGCATGACATCACAGATCACATCTGCTTTCATATAATGCTCTTCAGCATTCGTATGAGGTTAGACTAAAGGAAAATTCAAAGAACCTTGCGTCAAGTTTAGATGCAATAAATGAAAATTATTGCACGAAAACGTTTTCAATTTCAAGCTTCATTTTAAAACTTAAAGAGAGCTATCGTTTCTGGCTGAGGAGTGGATATGTTTAAAGAGAGGAATTTCAAAGAAACTTTTAAGATTTTATAAACTTTGTCAAAATAATCAGGTTAATCTGATAGTTCTCCCTAGAAAAGAAAAGCATTATTCAGTGATATTTTTCTTATTGCTTGTGATTCATATCAAAAGCTCGGTCTGATGTGTTAACCTATAGCTAGCAGGGATTATGGATTTTTTTTTTTTAAAAGTGCATTGCTATTTATTTTGATAATCTGCCAACTCAGAATATAATGATCTTTTAACAAAGTAAGAAATATGAAATGCACTTAACATGAAAAAAAGGAAATAAAAGATTGTATTTGCATTTTCTGATTTCTAGGAAGTGGAATTCTTTACATTATAGAAAAAAAATCTTAGTAGTGATTCCAGTAAGATGTGAGATCAAATTACATGTATTGCTTCAAGCTAAGCTTTTTCCAATGAACCATAAAATTTCATTCGGTTTCCAAAACTCATGGCTTAGTGTTTCATTAAGTATTAAGCATTAAGTATTGGTTCAAAGGACTTTGGAGATTAATCTTCATATTTCATAACTTAAACGAATACATTGTTTAATAAATACAATGAAAACATATTTGAATATAATAATTTTATACGATAAATTTTTTTGTGTGTGTCAAAGCTGTTATGTTAACGACCATTATTTTTGTAAGATACTGCATTTTACTGAAAGTTTAATATTTTTATGGAAAATTATGAAGATCAAACATTATCTTTATTTCTTCAAAAGAATCTTAAGGTTCTTATTATGCTTAAATTGATTCAAAGATCATCTATATTTTGTAGTTGTAATTTCATGAATCTTAAAAAGATTAAATAAAAATAAATATCACAGATAAACCAAATATTGTTTTAAGACAACTACTATTAAAAGTCTTATTGGAAAGAATGAAATAAATTGAATTGCGATCTATAAGATTGTGTGAATAGACATTCAATAAATATGATTGGCCATTGAAAGATGAATAATACTGTGGTATCTTACTGATTAAACTCACATTGCCACACAGGTCTAAATCTACCTCCACAGTTCACCTTCGTGTAATTTTCACACTTTAAAGTTTCTTCGGAAAATAAAAAAGGATAATGACATTCGTGCAAATGTCTTGAAGGCCAAAACCTGTAGGGGATAATCCAACCAGTAAAATCTGAGTCCTTTGAACAGTCATAATATCTATGACAGTCCTTTGAGCTTCCAATAATCAGTTTAGGGTGTTTCTGGCAGAGTTGAGATATTGTTGAATCTAAAAAGAAAACAAAACTGCAAAAGGCATTTAAATTAAGGTGGGAAAATAGAATTTCTTTGTTTAAAAGCATCAAAACATCTATAATAAGCATAAAGATTTCTATTATCTGAAATACAGACTCCGTTATCGGAATCCTTCCTCAAAATGTTTTTAGTTAATTGACCTACCCAGAATACCAGTTAAAGTCCGAATAACTTTTAACATAAAATACTTTTAAAAATCTCAGTGCCATTCATACTTGATGGTTTTACCATTATCGTTAACGTTCACAACTTAATTTTTTTTTTCAAAATAACTCAGATACTTACCATTTGGAAACTTTCTGGATCCGAACAAAGTTAAAATATCCTCATAATTTTTATAAGTGGATATCTTTTCTACAAATTGCTCTCTAGATTTGACTTCACATGTTTCCAATAAGGTTTTTATCGTATTCGTATTCTTTTCCTCGTTAAAAGATTGTAGGTAAGTATTTTTTTCTTCGTATAAGACCTGGGTTTGCACAAATGTGCTGAAATAAATTAACTGTAGCAGAGTTAATTTTCTCATCTTGTCACCGTTATTGAACAGTTTGAATGTTTTATATATCGACTGGTATTTTTTTTGGTATTACACCTATACTTCCTGCAGAGATATTGTCAACAACGTCACTCTAGAATTTTAAATCAAGTCATAATTCAAAAGTTCTATTGTGGACTAAATATTGATTGGAATATACGATGTGCATAAGTGCAAATCTATGCATCGGAAAAGAAGCAGTTGTAGTGTATTTGGGGGTGTTTTTATTTTTTATTGAAGATCGGACTTGGGCTCCATAAACGTCTCTCAATCTTCCCGCTAAACTTCGCAAACTATTTTACATGTCACCTTATGGTAATGGTGTAATAATAAGATTGAAAGCAAAGAAAACATCTCGTTTAAAGTCATCATTTCGTAGGTTCTACGGTCGATACGATGACCTTGTCAGCAAATACAATTTATAATTGAGTCAAATGCTGACTGACTTTTTTTCACACTAATTGTTAGGCCATAATTTACACTCTGAATTGTCAACGGATTTTTCCGTTATTCCTGATCATGAGCACACGGCGGGTGTGACCGGTCGGCAGGGGATGCTCACTCCCCCATGGCACCTGATCCCACCTCTGATGTTTTGGAGGTCCGTGTTTGCTCTGCACCTATTTTGTAATGTTTAATGGACTTTTGAGCTTGAATACCGTTCTTATTTCCATATATTTCACTTTATATTGAATTTTGCACATTTCAAATCTCATATTTGTTTCATAAGTGCAAAATTTAATCTACAGATACTTATGGAACACTTGCTCGTCTATATTATGCAGTTTCAAATATCAAAAAATAAATAAATAAATAAAAATGAAATGAAATAAAATAAAATAAAAAATATATGTAAATAAAAAATGATAATAGAGATAAAAATAAATAAATTATTAATAAATGATAATAATAAATAAAATAGAAATCGAAAATGTTATCAACTTCTGTCACTCATACAACAGTGTGGAAGAGATCCCATTTTGAGAAATTGATTTTTAATTCACAGGATATGAGGAACTGATGCACTGTGGGTAAACAAAAATAGGGTTCAAAATGAAAAAAAACAACACCGAAATGATCATTATAGGGATAAAATTCAGCCTTTATTGGCACCAACAAAGCTGAAATTTTAAAGATGAAAAATTACACGTACCCCACTGAAGTTTGTAGGGTCGAAGGATATTCATAATGTTAACCATTTTACTGGAACATTGCCAAATCAAAACCGGAAGTTGGGATACATATAATGGCATAATAGCTAGCTTTTTTAAAAGACTAAATATACACATCTTGGCCAAAGTAAATTTTGACATTGCTCCATTATCATTTTTCCACCTTGGTTATAATAAGAAACGATATTGTCACACCCAAGCAAAAATTGTAAATGATAACGTCTTTTATAACTAGTATTCATAACCACAGCTTTTTTATTACTCAAATGTACATATCATATTTTAGTTTTTTGTTTGTTTGTATGTTGTTTTAAGTCCTTCTCGAGATTTTTTCACTCATATGGAGACGCCACCACTTGCCGGTGGAGAGCTGCAAATTTTTGTCCTATACTCGGCACTTACTGCCATGAAGCAGTGAGGGATCTTTTTCGTGCCAGCACCTTCTGCGACACGGGACCTCGGTACATACGGTCTCATCCGAAGGACCGGTCTCCACGTCCCACAGTGGGATTCTAACCCGCGACCTAAGGATCAGCTCCTTACTTCGCGACTCTAGAGCAGACGCTCTTACCACTGCGCCACGCGGGCGATTATTATATTCAAGTCAAAGCACTTTATATTAATATGATATGTATAAACATATTCGCTCATCTGGAAAAAAAATGTGAAAAAGTCAGGAATAGGCGACAAATTTTATTATAATATGTGCTGTATAAAAAAATTCGTCCCTGGTTCATTTTTGCTCCTTTTGCCCTCGTGGCACAACAGAGCAAATATGCCAAGGCCAAGTCAAATTGGGGTAAAATTAATTTCAATTTCGAAAGGCCGAAAATAACTAGGGACAAAAATGATCCTGTATTCAGTATTCAGGCCACTGTTTTATTGTTATGTTCCCTTCCCTTCATGCATGCATTACCACTTTTACGCATGCATGCATATATTTTCAATACTTACTAATAAAGTAAAGCTATATATTTAAGCCTACATGTGTATTAAGGAAATTTCTAATAATTTTTAGCAAACACAATCTCCCATTCTAGAACAAGTAACCAATGTTTCTTTATGCCCTTACTGCAAAATATAGGATAGTAGATGAATTTTCCCCTTTCACACATGAATTTTGTCATACTGTATATCCCCATACTTTCACAACACCTTTTTTTTGCGAGGTTTATTTTTGATGTTTATAAGCGGGGGCAAATTTTCCACGAAAAAGGTTGTTGTACTTATGTGAGCAAATTTACACCCTTATATGAAGTGAAAATAAAGTTCTGTAGACTTACTTTCCCAGGCATTATGGATGACAAATTCACATTAAGTAACTGACAAGTATTAGTCACCATTAGTGGAATGTGTATCTGAGTTTTCTTGGGAGGGGGGGGGGGGGAATAAAAGAGAGAACAGTGCCACTGTGACTTTCAATCTGTTTTGTTGGTTTCCCTATTTTCTGAAAAAAGGGTTTTGTACTTAGTAACATCCCACTCTGTTTTCCGGGTAGAACCTTTTTTGCATTCGATGTGTATGTTTCCATCTTTTTTTTTTAACTTATCAACTCAGGAAAGTGGAATAGTATGTCAAGTTTTGCATAATATAGGAATCAAATAGTATGTCCTCACCTGCTTTTTGTACAAGCTTTCCATTCGAACCAATTATAATTCAAATACAAAAAAAAGAGAGATTCAATGAGGGACATACATTGTTTGCCAAATTTGATTATCGATGATGAAATATATTCTTGTTAAAATCTCCCTAAAGTAAAGACAGAATTTCCGATCCTTAAAATTTTGGTAATTTGTTGATGAAACAAATCCTCTACCCTCATCAGTTTAAGATTCAAAAATTCGTAAATACCAAACTTCCAGAGTTACAGTTGTATTTCAGAAATCGGTCTACATTGCATATCTAAGAGAGAGAGAGAGAGAGAGAGAGAGAGAGAGAGAGAGAGAGATTATAGTGTAAAATATCTTTACTGCTTAGGTCAAGATGTGTCAGATTTTTACACTAAAAAAATTGAACTTAATTGATATAGAAGGAATTTTTTTTAAGAGAAATTAGGTAACAAAAATCATTTACTTAATTTCTTCAGGAATTTGTGCTTTTTTAAAGTTTAAAACTATCTAATCAAAATTAAAAGGTTAACATAATCTATTTTCATGACTGTCAAGCAAGTACTTTGTTCTTAAGATTAAATTTAATTAAGTTATACAATCATAAAGTATAATTCATTTTAGGATATTTCTCATTGCAATAATATTTTTAACCCCCCCCCCCCAAAAAAAAATTAAACAGAAAACGAAGTTCCCAGAACTCCTCTTACAATTTACTTTATAACCTAATCAACTTTTAAGAATGGTGATAGCTTCCAGAACTTAAATGTTTTCATGAGGGAGGTTAATTGCATTGTGATAAAAAAAATCCAAAAAAAAAACAAAAAAAAAAAAAAAAACAAAAAAAAAAAAAACCAAAAAAAAAAAAAAAACAACAACAGCATTATTCTTCAAAAACTATGTTCCAAGAATTCCCCAAGCCTTCCATTTAATGCAGTAGCGAAATCAAGGAATATGAAAGGTGGTGTCCTGTAGAAAAGCGATTGATTAGGTTTTGTTATTTTCATCTCGGAGAGAGTGAGAGCCAAATATTGTAATTTTTAAACACAAAATCGTTCTTTTTATAACTCATTTTGTTATAAGAAATTCTTATCCATGGACCACATGCTCACCTGATCATTTTATGCTGAATTTCATACATGCATATGTATGTAAATAATTTAATTACTATTGTTGCTTCTTCACTATTTACCTTTTTTTTTCGTTATCTTCATATTTCACCCAATTACACAGACAAAACGTTTTAGAGGCAAACACTATCCTATGGCAGTATTTCGTTTCCTTTGATAATGAGATCCTCTTTTATTAATATACTAAAGAGGGAAAGGGCAGAAAAATATTTTTTTTTAAGGGGGCCGACTGTTGTTTTCATTGCGCAATACACCGCGCAGCATAGTAAAATAAAGCTTATTTACTTTTTTAAGCAACTATTTTTACATAATTTACAAAAATTAACAAAATTAAGAAATCTCAGGTTAAAAAATCTAATTACGTTTTTAAATAACTGATATTTTAAACGATTTTTCAAATGATGGGTAGATAGACGTCGTAATAGTGTATTTTTGACGTAATGAATAACGGAAGTTCTTTAAGAGGAGTCATTAATTAAGTCATAAAATAAAAAGTATAAAATAGAGGCTCTTGAAATTTTAAACATACGAAATTGATAATCTCACAACCATTTTTATTATTTTGTATATAAATCTGTGGTATCTGTCATGTTAATGTAGTGCTCCATAAAAACAGGAAAATATCATGATTTTTGACATTTTGAGATCCCCCCTCTGGAAACCAGACGGAGAAATTTTGTGTTTCTTGCATATAATGCTAAATATAGTATTACTTATCAAATAATATAATTTTAGCTAAAAGTCTATAGTAACATTTGTATAATTTGCTACGAAGCGCGAAAAAATAGTATTTTCCTATATAATCCTATAGTATCATGTACCTGTATTTTGAGATGGTCCCTAAAAATAACTAGACGGTAGATTTTCACTAAACTTGGCATGTATACTGAAGTCAATGTAAAGAACATATGGTATAAAATGAAAGAGTTTCTCTATAGTAGTTTACACACAATAAAACCCCAGTCGGCTCCCTTAACTGCATAGCCTAGATATGAGAGAATCGGTCAGTGAAATATCTAAGCACTATAGCGAAAGCCTAAAGTTCCTCATCCCACGAAATGTATCACATCACAAGTTTGTCAACACATCTAGTTATACTACTAGATACACTTGTGATATACATAATCCTCTACTATTTACATATACTTAACAATTTCTTTACTTTTACAATAGATTCAAGGTTCATAACAATCTTGCTTTTGCATCGGTAATGTAAAGGCGAAGATAACGGCAGTCTGTTGTGCAGTTAGATGTGATTTTTTTGCTCCACAGAATGTCTGGTTCATTGTCTAAGTGAAACTGGAAGGGTTGCCGATTCATCGCGAAGGGGGCGTACGTGCGTATAATTCTTGAATACAAGGCTATTTATATTGCCACCGGTAGAAACACTATATTGTTGAAATACTGGAGAAGAATGTAGGAAATAAACTTTGCGAACGAACAATTTCTAGCTTGCCTAAGCCATCATTCTTATGGAAAACTTTCATTAATATGCAGATGTATACTGGAAATAGAGAAACACAGGGTATGTGGTGATTTTATATTTCACATGTACTATATTGTACTAGTTTATTGTTATGTTTTTCTCCCAAGTATTGATATGAATCATTCATAACGAAAAAGGTGAAGATAACGATGAGTAAATAATTGATTAAAAAAAAACGAAGAATGCAAATCCCTGAACAGGGCATAAAACATGGATCCACGGAAATTCCAGAGGCGAGATCAAGTGCCTAAGAGGAGTAAGCATCCCCTGTCGACCGCTGTCACACCTACCCCCGGGGGCCCTACCTGTATTGATCAGGTAGACAGAATATTCCGTGGTCAAATTAAGTATGAAAAGGACTAACAATTTGTATAGTAAACTTCAGCCAAAATGTGACACAATTATAGGTTGTATATTATAACAACCATCGAATTTACGAAATGATGGGTCTCAATTCAGAAATGTGAATCTGGAGTGGGTTTCACGTTGGCAATGGCATAACTGTGCTTTAAGCATTTTGTATTTAACTTTAATTTCATTTCTGAGTGCAGAATACAGCAATTAGGTGGGTTGTTCGGAATGTTCGCGGACTTTTGTCATAACTTTTTTTTTTTACTTTACGTCATATTATATCCAAATTTGTTAGAAATGTTTTGACAATAAATTCGAATTATGCGTATTAATTTTTTTCAATATTGTGATTTTTTTTTCAAAGATATTCAGAATTAAAATCGTAGAGCAGATCAAAATTTAGTAATTTACAAACAATACACTTATTAATGTGTGTAGTCATATCCTCTGTAAACAAAATCCTTTATGTTCAAATTAAAAAAAAATTGTTACCTCGTTTCATATTTAAAATTATGATTTAATATTTTGCTTCGAGTAAAAGAAATTAATTTCAGAAGATATATACATAGTCCTCATTGAAAAGGCCAAAAAAGATTACGTTGTAGAACGTCACGGTAACGATACAATATGTATTATACTGGAGAAAACTTCAGAATAAACTCTAAAAATGCTGGAAGAAGCACGAAATATGTCAAAACGCCTTAGTGTGTACATGGCGAGTCGGTATTTGAAGGATAGAAACTGTATCAGACGAAGACGATCTGCGAGAAAACTGATTATATGTAAAAATCTTATCAAAAAACTTTAAAAAAGTTATTAAGTCATGGATAGAGATAACCGCTTCCACAGTTGCTGATCTTGTGAAAACACAAGTTACGCAGTGAAAAAAAAATAAAACATTGACAAAGAAAATTATGCTACTGTAATAATTGTTAGCTAATTACAATTCAAGTGATAGAGAAAGGTTTATAATGACTGAGTATTGGACCATACTATGTGAAATGTATAGGGAGAGTATTTTTGAGAAACTCATTACGCTATGTTTTCGACGTTATAATGAGAAAAAGTTTGCGCCTAGGTTTCAAAAATATTAAGTAGCATTATTTCTATCAAATCACATGTAATAAATATCTTTATATATGACAATGTGCTCAGTTTAAACTTCTTGAAAAAAAAGTACATGTATAACGAAGATTTACATGGTCCGCGAACTTTCCAAACAACCCTCGTATATAAGAGATCAGTAGAATCAAAGAGAACCTCCTTAAAAATATTCCAGTGTAGTACTGCTTTGTAGATACCACGTATTTTCGGTCTTTTCCGGAAAGCTCGAAAAACATTCGGGATCAGGGAGAATAGTTAAGAAAAGCTAGAATTTTCATATGATTTTAGAAAACAACTGTTCTCTACGGTATTTGCATTCTAAGATCTTAATTATTACCTCTGTTTTACATCTATGTACAGGTTAGACACACACACACAAAAAAGGAAATTTCTAAGCATTTTTATTTTCAGATGTCGAGTATGTATTATCCGGTAAAAAAGACTCAAGTAGTTGTTAATTCTTGAGACAAAACTAGCGAAAAGAAATCAAAGCAATGATGCAGTACTGAAAGACGGGGTCAAAAATAATAAATTTTATGATTTTATAAATTTCATTACCGCATTTTTTAAAATAGAAGTTTGATACCAAGTTAAATTTTTAGGCATTTGTTATTTAAAAAAGACATTGTAAAAGATAAATCTTCACCTTTCTCATTTACTCTGTAATAGATTAATCAGTAATCACTAGTCAAGATACCTTTTTTGTATTGTCCGAATTTCACAGGGCCTGAATTATTATTATTATTATTATTAAACAATCGATGACGCGAAGGCAGTCTAATACAACATGCAACCGAGTATTTTGTATATTCTTGAATGACCAGAATGAAATATTAAATTTCTTAACATCAAACTGTTACTGTAAAAAAGAAAGGAAAAATAAAAGACACTGATGCGAATCACAAATTGTAGATTTTTCTCTTCTTTATTCATTTGGAGAAAAATAGAACATATATTCAAACACAAAGAGGAAGTACATAAAACAAAAGTCTCAACGAAAAACTTCTTTTCATGCAGAAGATTTTGAATAATTCTGTTTCATAAGAATAAGTCTGATCCATTGGAGAAGGTAAGTGAATTCTATTTTTCATCCCTATCCAAATCTATTACTGATTAGTGACAAAATCATAATTATGTATATTGATTGTAATTTTTCTTTAGAGGATGGCCGTACATCTGGGGCAGAATTTTATCTTGAAATCTGTCTGAAGGACCTCTAAGAAGAGCAGAGTTGTGTGCAAGAAACATGATCCCATTATCACCAATAAGGAATCCTTTTCATAAAAGTAAAATGTGCGTATGAAATGTTGGAAATAAACATTACTACGTTTACATCATTGAGGATCCTATACCGGAGCTTGCCAGCAGAAGCTGATTCTGTAAGTTTATGTATTAACTCAGTTAAAGGATTTCTAAACAACCCTGCTCCAAATTTGTCTTATTCCTTATCCAGTGGACGTTTGACTTGGATTACTGTTCATTATCTTCATATTTCATCCATTCCATTGGTATTTACCATTAGATCCTTACCCATGTTATTGGTCAGTAAACATGCAACATCCCAGAATAATTCCCGACGAAATGTATTTGCGTTTTATGTTTTATATGGGATTTCGTCCATAATAGAAAAGTATTTTACAAACATATTGGAATTTTAGGCCACTTCAATTGGACTACCATCGATGAAATAACATATGACGTTTTCATGACTGATATATATATTTTTACTATCAAAAACTAATCATTAATTTAAACATAGCCAATATGAGCAAAGGGTTTGAAATTGTGAGTATTGTGTAGTTGAACGAGTTAAACATCTATATGACAAAATAGCACAAGATCTTTACAAGTAATGCTATTTTTTAATGGTATGTGCAAGTCAATTAAAAAGAATGAGATAAAACTATCAGGCTGATGT
This sequence comes from Saccostrea echinata, assembly GCF_033153115.1. Lineage (NCBI taxonomy): Eukaryota > Metazoa > Mollusca > Bivalvia > Ostreida > Ostreidae > Saccostrea > Saccostrea echinata. Next base: position 11,906,033 of record NW_026889761.1, read on the forward strand.
TACAATATCTCCGGATCCATTCAAAGTAGAATGGATATTGCTCCAAAAATCTTTTTCCTCTGGATCATCCTTTGGATACTCAATGTAAGATTTTTTATCCATCAATTCACGAAGATATAGCGGTATTTGGGGATGAGATAAAACCTTGTAAAGAACGACAAACAGCATCTCCTCTCCTGCTCTTTCGTAGAAACTTTCCATTTGCGCCATTCTTAATTCAAACATACACCAATACGATTTTACAAATTCTGGCGAGAGCACGAACACAGTGTATCGACTTTGATTAATTGCCGTTGATATATTTTCTGCAATGTCATATCCGGGAACAAAGTCCCGGAAGTGAAGACATAATTTTAGGTTCCCTTTACTTTCTAGCATTGGTAACATTTTCTTTATCACAAAATCTCTGTCCTCATCAGCATGAGAAATGAAAGCATCATATTTGTACATCGTATGATTCTTGAGTGATTTATACCCGTGAAATTTACTTTTGGTCATGTAATAAAAATATCGAACCTTCCATCGGTATCGGTATACTATTCTTGTAAATAGCAGAACAAGAAACAAGATTATCAATACCAAAATTCCTGCTGCTAACTCAGAATATGGTCCACATCGCATATCTAATTCAATCAGGATTTTTCTGTCATTGAAGGAGAAAATTCTTTTATCCTCAGTGGAGCAATTGTAGCTTTCAAATGACATAAAGTTGATGTTCTTCTTTTGTTTTTGAAACATCCACTTAATGAACACTTTTGTTTCACAGTTACAAAGTAAAGGATTATTACGTAGATCTAATATTAACGGAAAATCCCTCCAGTTTGCTATTTCATCCAAGGTACGTCTTGTTGATCCTGATAGTGATGATAATCGATTATTTGATACGTTTAAAACTTTTAGGTTTTTCATATGGTTGAATTTGAATACAATGTGATCCATTGAATTAAAACTAAGGTCAAGTGTCGAAACTTTAGAGAGAGATTGGAAGACGTTTTTAGAAAGAGACACAACTTCATTATTGCTTAAGTCCAGATGTGTCAAATTTGTTAAATTCTTTAGAATCTTACCATTTACATCTTTAGCTAGAAAAATACCTAGTTTATTATTGGATAGTTGAAGATTTTCAATAGAATTAAAAAAATCAAAGAAAAAATTTGATACATATTTGCAATTATTTTTGGATAAGTTTAAAGTCTTTAACTTTGTTAATCCAATGATTGGTCCTATCCACTTAGACACTTGATTTCCCTGCAATGAAAGGCTTTCTAAGTTATTTACTAAAAATATAACTTTTGGGACATCATATCCCAATGAACTATGGACCAAATACATAATTTTTAACTTTGGTGGCAGCGGAAAAAATAATGGAAACCGTGAATTTTCTCTGCGTTTTTTTGGAGAGTTTGGAACAAAACCAACACTTCTTTTGGTAATTTTGTAACTTTTCACTGATAAGGGCACATCATCTTTGCAGTTTAAATCGGTGATGAAATTACCGCCGATCAAATCGTGAGAAGAGAATGTTTGACTTACATTTAACCATACAAGATTTCTCAGTGCATTAAACTGGAAGATATATATGCCTTGTGTAAGGCGATTGTCAGCTAATGATAGGGCTTTTAGTCGTCGGAAAATCCATGTTACATTGGACTCCAACAACTCGATTTTATTGCTATCCAAATACAATTCTGCTATCGATGTATTTTGTAGATACTTAACATCGTCCAAAGTGACTTTTGTTCCCATTCCAAAAATGCAGTGTATTTGTTTAATTCTCAAAATATCTATTGATGTGAATTGTAAATCAAAAGTAAGGTTTTTAAGATTTCTAAATGTAAATTCCTTATTATATGATAAATCTAGTTCTTTTAGATACAACAATCCAGAAAATGCATTTAATTGCGAGGATTTTATTTCACAGTGGGTCATATATAATGTCCTTAAATGATTCAAGTATCTGAAATAATTTTTTTCAATTGTTTTGATTTGACAGTGTCCGCCATTGTTTCCCGAAATATCCAAATAAAAGAGGTATTTCAGATGCGAAAAACTGCTACCGAATGTGCTATTAGGAAGTCCATTGATAGACAGATGGCTCAACTGAGAGAGTAATGAGAGACTTTTAGGATATATCTCATTGTTTGGAGATTCCGGGTTCTCTACCTTTATGTTAAGAGCTTTTAAATTGTAATAAGGGTTCAAACACTGAAGGAGGAAAAGTTTCATCGTTTAATTTGAACTTGTTATTAGAAATATTAAGCGTTCTGAGCATTGTCAAATTCTCAAAAGGGTTATTGTGAAAACTCGGTATGTCATTGTATGACAAATCTAAATACATTAGCAATCTCAGATACGATAGTTTTGGACAGTTAGTTATATTATTGTAGCTTGCATCTATTTGAGTCACTGCCTGTGAGAATTTGGGAAGAACTTTCAATCCTTTTCCAGAACAATCTGCTTTTAGGCCACCTTGAAGATGTATGCAACGACATTTGGGGTCTTCAGAGCACAGAGTTGAGTTCATTTGTGTTCCTCTCAAGATGATAAAAATCACTAAAATGGTAATTTTTTCCCACATTCTCTGTGCTTAAAAACAAAAGATAATATAAATTAAGTTGTGGTATAAGCAAAATTTAAAGTAGTCAAAATCCAATAAAACACTTGGAAGTATTATTTGTCTGTATATCGTCAAAAAATTTTTGATATTAATTATTTCTTTCTTTCAACAAAACTAACAGCTTTACTGAAAGGTGTAATGTAATCTGTGTATTTTAAATTACAAAAAAGATTATTAAAAAGTTTATTATACACACTGAGAACGATAATCACATGAATTGTTCATGTCTTTGCTGGTTAATTTTATATGCAGTGAATATTTTACAAACTAAAATCTATCTTACAAGCCCGAGCGAATGGGTGTTGGGGGGAGGTGGGAGGTATCCATTAGATTCATCTCTCTTTAGACAAAATATTTTATGTGGTCACTTCTGTAATGAAAATTGCTTCAATAATCCGGACGGCGACTTTTTAAATGTGAGTTGACTTGATGGACCAGTTTTTAAATTTCTTTTAAATGTGGCAAATGTTATGATCAGTGTACTGTTTATAGACCTGCTGGTATGCTATCAAAAATGTCCTACAATAGTCCAGTTAGCAAATACAACCTGTCATTGGGTCGTATTTTGTCTGATTAGTTTCATACCAATTGTTAGGCTGTTGTTTATGTACTAAATTTGACTACGGATTTTTCCGTCTACCTGATCAATACATAAGGCTCACGGTGGGTGAAACTGGTCGACAAGGGATGCTTAATCCTCTTTCGCACCTGATCCCACCTCTGGAATTAATGCCCTATTCACAGATCTGTATTGTTTGTAGATTTTGTTGAGATCAATCACTGTTCCTTATCCTTCTCTTTTTTATCCTTCCTAAGATGCCACTTATAAAGATGTCCAAGGACAAAACATAAATATAAGGTCATAGTTCTAACGATAACATAGAGGCTCTCATAGGACTGTGGTAAGCACATGTAGGATAGATTTAGGGGACTTAGGAGATTCTCAGTTTAATTATTTAGACTATGTCTACATATCAAATAAACAGTATTATTAGAACAATATTTTCATGATTTGCGAAATTCAATAAAGATGTGTATTTTTACTACCAAAGTCCACTTCGTGATCGGGAGGCCCGGGTTTGATTCTAGTTCGCCGAGCCGCGTCAAAACCTAAGACGTTAACATAGATAGTGATTGTTCCTTCGCCAAGCGCCCGACATTAAAAGTGAAAGTCACGGGTCTTTCGGATGTGACCTTGAAAACCGAGGCCCCGTGTCACGGTAGGTGTTCACACTATAAAGAACCCTCACTGCATAATGGCCCTGAGTGCCGAGCATAAGTCTAAATTTAAAACTCTTCACCGGTATATGGTGACGTCTCTATTTGAGTGAACGATTCTCGAATAGGACGTAAAACAACATACAATCAATCATTCCTATTATCAACATTGTTTATACTTTAGTGCTTGGTAGTTTACTTGATTAAGATACTTGATAGTTTATATTTTACTCCAACTCAACATTTTATTCATTCTTTTAAAAAAACAAAAAAAAACAAAACTATTTTTGTTAATCAATTGATTAACACTGTCCACTTCTCAGCTATTAGGTCCGGTTTTGTAAAAACCATCTGTAGGAGAGATTTCTTAAGTAAAAGGAGTAAGCATCCCATGTTGACCAGTCACACTGGTCGCCAGCCCTTTGTATTGATCAGGTAGACAAATTTAATATAAAAGCAAAGGCCTAATAATTGGTACGAAAAAACGTCGGCCAAAATAGAACCCATTGATAGCTCATATTTGCTAACTAGATCATTACAATGACCATAGCATTTACGAAATGCTGACTTTAATCGAGGTTTTTGAAATCCCTGTTACATCTAATTGTCTGTCACTAGCCGGCCTCGGTTTAAAATGGTTTCAGAACATGCTCTTGAGTATCGGATAAGTTGGTATATGCAAAACTCATATGTATCTGAAGTTGGAATATCACGACATAAATAAGGAAAGTTGATGAAAAAAAGTCATCTCGTTTAGTTGTTGGTATCCAAAGGAAAGTCTTGTCACAAGGATTACACATGTGAAGTATGAAATCCCTAGCACCAACCGTTCAAAATTTATGGCCAAACAATTTATTTGTTAGTTGGTCCTTATAGTCTACAGACAGTACAACATCCAAATATGAAACAGATGTTGCAAACTCTGTGGTATCTTTATTTTGAGTTAATTGGGATATATCGAATCGTCATATGAATAGAAAAAGCTATTTTAATTGATAAAACTTCGTCAATATATCGAGTTGAAGGTCACAGTAACTGTTTTCTTTTTCTTGAGTAGAAGTTTGTGATGAAATGTATGGAGAAAAAAAACAGTATTTAAGCTCAAAAGTCCATTAAACAATACAAATTTTGGAGCAGAGAAAACAACAGAGGTGGGATCAGGTACCATGGAGGAGTGAGCATCCCCTGCCGACCGGTCACACCCGTCTGTGCTCCTTGTCATGATCGGGAAATAACGAAAAAATCCGTAAACAATTCAGTGTGTAAATAATGGCCTAACAATTAGTATGAAATAAGTCAGTCAGCGTTTGACTCAATGATAAATTGTATTTAGTGAAAAGGTCATTGTATCGACCATAGAACTTACGAAATGACGACTTTAAACGAGACTGCTGATATTCTTGTTTCATCAACTTGTTTGTCAATAATTTACCTCGTTTTAGAAATTGTTCGTACGTAGAGCATGCTCTTGCGTATCGAATCAACTGAGAGATATAAACCGCGTATGCACGTGATGAAGGTATATTGCTGCATAAGTAAGGGAAGTTGACGATTGAAAAGTTAAAGTCATCACGTTTATCATCAAGCTTGATTGTTAGATTACCATTAACGTCTTTTTCTAGTAAAATATTCAAGTATGAAACAAATGTGTCAGATTCTGTGGTATCTTTTATATCTAGCTCACTTGAATATATTGTATCGACATAAGAATGGAAATAACCATTGTTAATTGACAATACGTCATCGATATATCTAAATGTCGAGTTGAAGGCCACAGCAAGCGTGTCTTCTTTTCTTGTATAAGATTTTGAACAAATTCTGCTTCATAGGAATACAAAAATAGGTCTGCTAATAACGGGGCGCAATTGATACCCATGGGAATTCCAATAGGTTGTTGGAAGACTTGGTCTCCAAAAACCACATAGATATTGTCAATCAGAAACTCAAGCATCTTTTTAAAATCAAATTCAGAGTACATGTGCGTACATTCAGAATGTTTTTAACAAAATAATTTTCAAATGACCAATGACAAAGTAAGTAAATTTAGGAGTTCCATTTTCATTGAAAAGGCAGCTGTCAATGATATTAAAAAGCCTGTAGACCTTTTCACAAAAATTCTTACGATTTATCGTAAGAATTTGAGTTACGATTCTCTAAAGATAAATCTTACGTCAGTTTCACAAACGCACTCGTAAGTAAAAAAAATTCGTACGACAATTCTTACGATTTTAGTCTACGTGCGAACTTACGATTTCACTTACGACAAAAAGCTTCCCTGACAACCTACTTTCGTTTCTTTTGCATATGCGCGGTACATATTTCCGTGTTTACATCGGTGTCGTCTATACGCCCCCCCCCCCCAAAAAAAATGGATAAATTGGCAAAGAGAAAACCGAACTGGACAAATGCAAATAGAGGTGCTGGTACAAGCTGTCACAGATAATATTAAGTTGGTAAAAGGAAAATTCACACCATCTATAACCAATGAAGTCAAAAATCGTTGCTGGGCCGAGATAACGTCACATGGACTTTAATTCATCGTGAAGAATGTTTGTTTATAAAGTTGAAAAGTCGTAAGTTTTCATGTTGTTGATTTAGTAAAATTTTGTGATTTCAAATTTTCCAAAAGTTCCTTGAAATTTTTAAGTATCCACATCTGATTTACACTGCTTCTCGAATATATTGCTGCACAGTGCTCCTGAAGTTTCTCCTTCACTACTTTTAATATTTCAAGGAGGAGTAAAGAAAGAGGCTTGGGGGAACATTTACTGGAACCTGCTATGTATCTTTGTTTGTAAGGATTTTTATGAAGTTTCCGAATACATTATAGATATAGTAATTCAAATTCATTATGGTTGTTGGGAATATTAAAAATATTGAAAACTGACATATGAATTTGAAGAATGTCCTCCTGATATGTGGAGATAACGAAAAGGAATCAAGCTCAAAAGTCCATTGAAACAATGCATATCGGGAGCAGAGCAAACACAGACCTCCAAAAAACACCAGAGGCGGGATCAGGCGCCAAGGTGGAGTGAGCATCCCCTGTCAATCAGTCACAACCCGCCATATGCTCGTTGTCATGACCGGGTAAACGGACAAATCGGTAGGCAATTCAATGTTTAAATAATGGCCAAACAATTTGTATGAAAAACGTTGGTCAGCATTCGACTTAATGATAGATTGTATTTGCTGACAAGATCATTGTATCGACCAAAAAACTGTTAAAAATGATGGCTTAAAACGAGACTGTTGATATCCTTGTTTAATCAACGTGTTTGTCAATAGCTTGCCTCGTTTTAGAAATTGTCCATGCTGTACGTAGAGCATGCTATTGTATATCATATCAACTTTGAGATATAAACACCATATATAGGTGATATGGGTATTTTGCTACATAAGTAAGAGACGTTGACATAGAAAAGTTGTAGTCATCACGTTTATCATAAAGCTTTGTTGTTAGATTACTATTAAAGTCTTTGTTGTTTGGTTACCATTTACATCCTTTCCTACATGTAGTAAAATATCCTAACATACAACAGATGTGTCAGACTGGTATCTTTTTGTGTGGTATCTTTTATTTTAATTTCACTGGGATATATAAAGTGGACATATGAATGAAGGTAACTATCGTTAATTGATAATAAGTCGTCGATATATCTAAATGTCGAGTTGAATACCACAGCAAGTTTCTTCATCTCATGTAGAAGTTTTTGAATAAATTCTGCTTCATATGATTATGAATACATAAATAAATCTGCTAATAAAGGGGCGCACTTAATACGCATATGAATAAATTATGCTTCATAGGAATATAAAACAGAATTTTTCTTGACACCGGTTCCATTGAGTCCGGATAAAGAGTTGTTTAGATACAACATGGAACACCACTGGTGCATATGACGAGAATCCCATACCTCAGAAGAGAGAGAGAGAAAGAGAGAGAGAGAGAGAGAGGGAGAGAGAGAGAGAGAGAGAGAGAGAGCTGTTAAATAATATCTTTTTTCTTCTGAAAACAATTTTCCTAAATCCCTTAATTGAATTTTGCTTCGAAATTGTAGGTTTTAAAGCATGGTTGGCAGTTTTTTCCACTGATAATTAAGTAACTTCTACTGCATGTTGAAATCTTAATGAGTTTTAGAATACACAATTTCGCCTGTTATCTCGTGAATTTCAGACATTCAATACGACTAGTTACACTCTCTTGCACAGGGCACCTGTGAATTTGATATCTAATTGTGTAATTCACTTTTTCGGCTAATTTATTTAGAATATCATATGACTACAGGAACTAATGTTAGCTTTATAATGGTACCGACTCTTGTGACAACGAGGGTAAAAAAAATTATCAAACAATGTGCTGATCTAGATATTTCATTGATGCAAAGTATGAATTTAAAACATATTGAAAGAGGGATTTTATAGGGCTATAAATTCTGATATTATAGTATCTGATTTTTATATTTCCTTGAATTGATTTGTGTAATTGTGTTAATCTATACAACTTCACCAATAAAATGAATATATTACTTGCATAAATGTATAATTGTGTATGTTGAAAACCTACTTCATGATTCATTGCTTTTGTATAGATGAGGTATATACAACCAGACGATTTGGCCCAGAACTAAATTATCTGAGTTTATAAGGATCCACTGTTTATCACTTCCGTAAGATTTCCTTTAATGAGATATAACAAAAACTATCAATCGTCAATATTTTGTGTTTGAAAATTATGCTCAAGTAAAAAAAGGCTTATATTTTTTACTGAACTTGATAAATCTAATAAGTTAAATTTGTCTGAGCTATGATATGTGTCCGATCAATAGTGAAATTATCTTGTAGGAAAAGGGAAAATAAATTTCAGTGCAAGATTAACTACAGTTATTGTCTAGATATGAAACTTGCTATAGTTTGAACATTGAATATTAGTCTGTATATCTTGAAAAAGAATGAGAATTAATAAAAGACGCTCACAGAAAAATTTGTGGAATACTAAATGACCTACATTATTTTACAGGATGATAGATTTAGTTACATTTAGATGTAGTTAAAAAATTTTATGGATGTGTCATTCCAAGTTTTTGTGAGTTTTTTGTGAGTCTGACAAATTAAAGTTAAACAAAATTGCATAAAAAATATTGGTCCAGCCCGTTAAGCAAAATGGGATCAATTTGAAATTAGTTGCAGTTGACAAAATATATTATGATATAGAAGTAATAAAATCTAGTTTGTCCCCATTAAAAAAATTCTTTCGTATAAAGGAGATAGCATTGTTTGTCATCTTCACTTTTTTCACATGAATTTTAAATGCTTGTATTCAACATCATAATAAACACAAAAAGAAGAAAATTGAATACTTTTACTTACCGTTCTTATGTCTGGCCCTTCCTGCTTATGAAGTAAATTGTATCATATAACAGGAACTCCAGAAATGTGGTTTCTGTAGTCTGTAGTGAACAAGGTTCACGATCTAAAAAAAAGGTGAAAGAAAGTAAGTACTTAAATCCTTTCCTATTGGCTTTCAGGCAATTACGGTTACGAAATAGTCTCAAAGAGCTGTACAAAGACATTTAAATCACCGATTGCTATTGTATTCGCTACCTTTCATCCAAAAATGGACGCTATATCACATGACAGAATAATTGAATATGAATGTGTACATGATCTCAACATTTTGAATGCTCAACCTCATTAAACACAATAAATTGTGAACCAATCAAAGACTGTTGTTGTGTCAACTCATTTAGCAAGGGGCACTCCACAGGAGTCGCGCTTGCTTTCTGAAGTCAATCAATATACATGTAAGTGCGAGGTCAGAGAATCGGGCATGACGGTATAAATATTTGACATCTATCTTTTCAGGTTACAATGTTTTGGCGAATTATTTCTGATTTTAATTACGTTATAAAAATGTTTTCTTTAAACATGGAATGATTCTGGTTATACTCAATACTCAGGTTTTGACTGTTGATACCCCTAGACCTTCTTATTCAAACCTACCGAAGTGTGAATGTGTGGAAAGGTGTATATATATATATATATATATATATATATATATATATATATATATATATATATATATATATATATATATATATATATATATATATATATATATATATGTGCAGTATCATTTAAAATTTGAATTAAAAATGCATTGAATATATTCACTTTCTGTTTATGTATGCCCTTCCTGGTTGTGAAACATCAGATAACAGAGACCCCAACAAATGCGAAATTCATGATCTAAATATAAGGTCATATTTCACAATGGCCCACAGATAATTGCGCAGTTAAGAAATAGTTTCAAATGATGGTAGAAATATTTGACATCGCCCTTTCTAATCCAGATTTTGCGTGTCGTTTCTAATTTTTTTGCTTCATTATAAAAACTATTTACTACAGTACATTATGGATATATTTATTTCTAAATTTTGTTTGTTTGTTTGTTGTTTAACGTTTTTTTTAAATTTTGAATTTTACTGGTTTACATGATTCATTAGTTAATCAAAAACGGCTGTCCCTGCCTAATAGAAGTAATATATTGATGTGTATTTTTCCAGACTTAGTTGCTTTGTTATTGAACTATGGAAACTTTACAGGATTGTATTATACTCAGGTGACTTAAAGCCTTTATATGCCTTAGAACTATAAAAATCAAAGAGGGGAATTGCGAATACTCTTATTTTGTAATTCTTTTCTTTTAAATAAGATAAAAAATATTTCTTTACACATTTGTTTTTTTCATCGTTCGCTCGATCATGACAGGGAGGACCTGATTCTACCTTTGATGTTTTTAGAGGCCCGTGTTCGTACTATTCTTAATTTGTATTGTTTCAATGGACTTTTGAGCTTGATTGCTCTTCGTTATCTTTATATTTCATCCATTAGCCATTGGGACATATGAAGTCATACATCATGATCACAGTCGTTATTTTCCCCTATAATGTAATGTACTTTCATCTTTCTGACAAATGTGAAATATAAACTATGTACTGTAAATAAACACTTTCTGTACAAGGATAGAAAACAAAAGGCTTGTATTATCGTTATACAAAATACACATTGCTTTCCGAATAACAATAAACGGGAGTCAAAATAAGACAACCTTCCTCACAATGAAGTTTATAATCTGCGAACGATTACTGATAAAAAACGACATTCAAAGAAATTAGTTATAAAAAGGAGAAAATGCGAACATTATTGTTGAAGTTCAACAATTTTTGAAGAACATTATATCCATTTTTTTCTTAATAGAGGATTATTCGCATTAATAACATTAATAATGTTCTTTATCTGCGTGAAATGTTGCAAAGATTAAATTTTGCGAAAAATTTTCAGGGAGCAATGTTCCGACTTCTACGACAGTAATTTAGCTACTATAGTATATTCCACATATGGCGCTCGTATTGTATATAAAATATTTAGCAATGTTGATCAGGCAAGCTCCCAGCGGTATTATGTTTCAATTTCAAAGGTATTAATTTCAGAAAAAAAAATATTGAAATTTCACTTTCACTGTAATTTGACGATTTGTAAATTAATTTTCCATTCTTTAATTATTATTGTTTTACAAATCGGCTTAATTTTAAAACGTGACTGTTGCCAATATATGTAAAACGGTGATAGACGTGGCAAATAAAGTGTATATGAACAAGTAAGCTTTCATGGATTTTTTTCCTAGCGACAGAGGTATAAGAAATGTCTAACCGAAATAGGTACCATGTTTGTTAAAATCGGAGGAAAACCTGCAATTGATACAATCCTCTAAAATATTTCTAAGAAGGTATTTTATAAGTCCTTGAAAGGATAATAGATAACATTTGAGGACAGTCATTGCAATAAACGTTTTTGTCACTGTTGACACCAATATATTAAAACAGACTTTAAAATAAAATTAAAAAATACCGAATTTGGTTGATTTTTTTCCGCCAAAGTTGACGTCCAGATGAATACAACAATTAAAATTTAATAGTTAGAATTTAAACTTTAACTTTACATGCAGGTCAATTGCATCAATTTACATCCATTTATGGAAAGCAGTTGCCTTTTGATTAAATTTATTTCATAAGAAAATCTGTAGCTAAAAGCTGAAAATAAAATATCCAAGATAATATTTATAAATATCAATTTTATTCAAGACTACATTTCAGAACACAAAAGGACATTTAAAAGCGAGACCGTAAGCTTGTTTAACAAATTAAACAAAATTAGATAAACAGCAAAAACAACACATATGTAAATTCAGTGAAAATGATGGAAAAATTTTTCACAACTATTAACCTGACAAACAAAATGTTTGCCTGAATGAAGAGAAAATTTTATTTGTAAAGCATCATACTGTACTTTCGGTTAATTACAATAAATTCTGAAAAGAAGAAAATGCAGAGCAACAACACGTAGTTTAATTAGATGACCACCTGACACTATATTAATGATAAAATGAATAATAAAAAATAGCTCTTGTGACACAAATTAGCCTAACATATAAGTAGCATTTCATGAGTGTTTTCATCCATCAATTTACTTAACCAATGATTACACTGATTTGGAAAGAGGTCTACATGTAACCAGTAACAAAAGAAGGTTATTGCAGAGCATTAAAAAGCTAATACAGCGTATCATTTCATTAAAAAAAATGTTTTAAAGGTTTTGTTATAAAATGACACTATTTAGCGAATTTTTCAAGTCAAATTTTTCTAGTTTATACAAATACAGAAAATGAAGGCCTGTATCTATTTTTTTTTAAAATCAAATCATTAACAGAAATAGCTAACATTTTCTTATAAATAGTAACATTGACATTAAACAATAAAGTAAGCTAGATAAATTCCAATCCCACCAATGAGTTTTTCAATATCGATTGAAATTAACAATTTCTACCTTTTCCACCGTGTATCTCTTAATTGTGTATTTATAATTAGCACCTGTTTTCCTGGCATATTTAGAGTTCTGAGGCGATTTTGCATTTATAAAAAAGCTTGGAAAATTCAATGCGAAATGTCTTGCTAAAACTGGCATAAATTACAAGATCTAGAGGTTTTCCGATTACAAAGGATATTGTCATTATGGTATTGTATATTCCCTGAGCATCAAGGAGGACTGACATATCATTAGATGTTAAAAGAAATGTGGCATATGTAAAAAGTGGGACCTCCTGTACGATAAATGATAAGCCAAGAATAATGTTCAATTTCATTAAAATGAGGTATTTTATTTTACTTTTCTTTCCAGTCTCTGGTGCCAAAACGGACAAAAACTTTAATTGTTTTCGCATTAAAAGTGTAAGTAAAATTACCAACACAATATCCAAAATTGTTGGTAAAGCCAAGAAGTAGATGTATAAGAAATGCCTTCCATAGTTTTGAAGGAAGTAAAAGGTGAAACTTTCATAAAAACCTGAGTTTAAATCCATCGTACAAGCTTGGATAATTTTAGACTTGTGATCTTTGCCAGGAACTTGAAACGTCCAAACCCCTTTCAATGGCATACCAGAACCCCAAACTAAGGATACAGACAAAAAACTCAAATGAATTACAGCAAAAATCATAAAAAATGGCTTTAAGTTCCAAAACTTCCATTTTAAAGGAAATGCAACGATTATATATTGAGAAAAAGACATGAAGCACTTGATCCAAATTGATGTTCCATGAAGATTAGTTTGCAAGTTAAAAGAAGCTAGTACGAACCGACAGATTTTGTATTCTATATACCCATAATCCATTTTTAGAAATGTAAGAGCACCATCTCGAATTCCAGTTAAAAGTGTGCAAAGAAGGTCCAGAAGCATAATGGCGACTAGGTACTTCTGAGTGTAGCCGAACAGCTTTGCTCGCTTGAAGACAGCCAGGAGTATAACGGTGACAATAAATGGAAGTAGCCACAAGTACGGGGTAAGCTTAATAAAGTGTGTAGATTCCCCGTACCAATCTTTAAATAAAATACCATGTCCAAGCTCAACTTCATGATTTATCATTTTTCTAATAATTTCTTCTGGGTATTTCCTCAGGATTTCTTCTGGGTATTTCCTCACGACACTAAAATTCATTTTTTTGTTCTGATGTTTTTGCGATAACTTTCCTGCAGATGTATGCAAAGAAATATACTCCTTTTACTGAGGCTGAAGGAAATTTATTCCTTTTTGATTGAAAACAAATGAAAATTTATTGTATTTATAACATGTTTGTTTCAATATAAATTTCAAAAATTAATTAAAAATAGATCACTTGGCATGACATATTGTATTTCAATATGCCGGTCAAGAGAATATGAAAATTTTATCGGCATAAAACAAGTTATTATCTTTCAATAACAAAAATAATCTGTGGACTGTATTGTTGAATCTTATTTTAATTAATTTATTCTCGTCAGGTTTAAGAGAAAGTAAAAGTACTATCATTCTAATAACAGAGTGTCAGTTCGCTTGATCAAACGTGCTAAACTGTGACACGTTGATTACCATATAATTGATTGACCGTTTGGTATCAAAAGTACATACTACTTTGCGTATAGGACAGAGTACCCCAAATCCCACCAAGAGTATAGACCAATTCCATCGAATACACTCAATGCATGATTGTTTACTACAGCATTTCTAGAAAACAACAACAATAGATTTTTCCTGTGATCATTAGTGTCATGTTTAATCATGAATTGACAGGATAAAAATAATACATGTATTAAAAAATTAACAACATGAAAACTAGTAAAGCAATACTTCTACTAGAATATAAACATATTATGCAAGAGAAAGCTGAAAAATGCATTATTTAATACACTGAAGATGGTGTTTCCTATCTTTCGTTCATGAAACTCTAGTACTTGGTTGTGTGTATTAAAAGAATTGATATAAATCAAAATGTATAGAGGGATCCTTTCTTGCACGAAGAATACTGTGGAGCATTTGAAAATGTATTTGCAAGGCTTTGAAGACCACGTTTTCACACCTCCCAACCTTATCAATATTCCGGGTCATGAACCCTATGGAACATTCATTGCAACAGATGATAATTTCTACAAAGAGAGACAACTTAAACTCTTTGAAATTCAATTATTTTGTGTTAGGTCAGTAATAACATAACAAAATGGTACAACAACAATTGGTCTACTTTATGTATATATGTGTAGGTTAAGTTCTATTAAATAAACATTCTGACTTTTAAGAACTTTAAACAAATTTACATGCATGTCGCATGTCTCAGAATAACATTCAAAATAAATGCAATAAAAATGACAAAATATTGGAAAAATGAAAGTTAATACTTACAGGGAAAACATTTATGATACTTCTCCATACACCAAAAATATACATGTTTTTAATAGTATTGATTTCATTATTGTAATATGTCATAGCAACACTTCGTAATAAAATACATTTACATTGCATTATTCTAAAAAAAAAATATCAATCACAGTAGTTATTGCTTTCACCTCCGGCTAATATAAAGCACGTAACACAGATTGTTAGTGTTGCTACTTTGTGGTCTTTTCACAGAAACGAAAATACGATATAACGGGGTCTCAATTCATGGAAAAATAATTTAAATTTCAAGTATTTGCATATAAAGGATTTCAGTTATATTATGAAAAGGATCTGTAAATGTATGACTGAGAATAATCCGAAAGAATGCAATGACGTACGACTAGAATTTGATAATTTTTACTTTGTTTGATGAGGTTTCCTGTCTGTTTACTCATTAGAATTAAACAGAGAGAGGGGCCACGAACGTCTTGAGTCAAACTCAAGGGCTGTATTTTACTCAAATCTGAGATTTTTTCTCAAGTCGCTGAGTTTAACTCAATAAAGTGTGCCACGAAACTTGAGTCTTACTCAAATAGAGTTTTTTCTTGAGTTTTTCTCAAAATATCTGAGATTGCTAGGTAGCTGTCTTAGAAGTCAACTCAACACAAAAATGGCTGCCAGGCGCATTATAATGCAAAACATTATTAGGCAAGAGAGGATACCACGTCGACTTCAGGATAGATCAAATCCACTGGAATCGTTGACAGAGGAAGAAATTTTTATGAGATACAGGTTAAGATCCGCCACTATTTTCTTCAGATGTAGTCTCATTGAAAACCAACTGGAACATCCGACGAAGAGGAGATCGGCTCTGCCACCATTGTTACAGGTGTTACTAGCACTTCGTTTCTTTGCTACGGGTGCGTTTTACCAACTTATTGGGGACTCGCTGGCTATTTCCAAGTCGACTACAGGACGAGCTGTACGGTACGAGAAGTTACCTCCCTCCTCTGTTCGCTAGCCAGACAGTTCATTCGCTTCCCATCAATTCCTGAAACTGCAGAGATACGCACTAAATTCTACAGTTTAGCAGGTATACATGTCCAAGATTTGATTATCTGTATTGACATGACAAGTCTAAAACAACTGCGTACTTGGCAGTTTCTTACCTGGCGATGTACAGTGCCCGACCGCTAGGCCTAATGTTACGTCATAAAACATCCAATAAACACACTTTCAATGACTTTTGATAGTCTGTTCCGCAAAGCAGCCTCCACATTCTTTATATCATAAGAAAAAAGTATAATAAAAAAAACCCAAAACTATCTGAAATGTCGCACACAATTTTCAAATCATACTCCATGAACTTATTTCATTTTATAAGGGAGATAACTCAGAATCAGCTGCACAAAAGTATGGTGCGCGAAATTACCCAAATTTCTATATTTTCGGAAGTTAATCCAAGCTGTGTTTCATAGCATATTTCAATTTTAGCAATTAATTGTTATGGGAATGAATAGATTATTATATTACACTTGCTAAAATGAAAAAAAAGCCTTATTAAAACAAAGATCTGCAATATATATACATTGGGGGTTAAATATAAATATAATATTTATTTATTTAAGTCAGGTGCTATATATCTTGTTTACTTGTGTTCATGTAGCTGACTCGTGATTTTTGCATGAATTATTGATAATTTCTTTGTTACTAATGTCTTTTCCAATAATTTATGTAATTTTTCATTCTGGCCAAATATGGAATAAATATCTTAATTAATGGTTAAAAGAAAAGACAAAAGGTTATTATCACCCCCCCCCCCCCCGCACATTAAGAGGTTTTGCAGTACAATTACAAGTATAAATATAATATTTTAACCATAGAATGTTTTTATTTTGTTTGTTTGTTTGTTTGTTTGTTTTTTTTCTTTTGTTTTTGTTTTGTTTTTGTTTTGTTTCTTGTTTTTTGTTTGTTTCTTGTTTTTTTTTGGCCACCAATACCTATAATAAATGATTTTTTGTTATGCTCATCTGTTTTTCTACTCAAGATGATATTCAAAGTCTTTAAGGATATTTGTACAAGATCACATTTTCATAGAATATATACAATTGTTTCTTCTTATGATAGTCACGTGGTTTTAGTCTATGGCAAGATTGAGAGATAAGGATACGGATCAATTTAGAGAATGACATGCTTTTCTCAGATTGTATGCATTTACATTGTCGCAAATTTGATGGTCAGACTGATTTTGAAAATATAACATATTATATGTAATAATCGAGGGAAATATTACATGTATAATTTTTTTCTTGTTTGTAAGATTTAGCAGAAACATAACTTGTTTTTGTACTTGCAACCCCCCCCCCCCCAAAAAAAAAAGAAAAAAGAATAGTAAATTTACTTTCTTTCAGATGGCCTGTGATGCCTCGTTTAGATTTGTGAACTGGTTGCAAAATGGCCGGGTAGTGTACATGATTCCCGTGTGTTTAGAGAATTGTCTCTTGCTAGACTCTTCTAAACTGGTAAGGCATAAATAAGAAAACTGAAATACGTGATTTTTCTATGACATATAAATTATTATAATAATGATTAAAAAAATAATTAGCTTCAAAAGGGAGGAGAATATTCAGTCATACATTAACATATAAATTAAATTTGGGAGTAAACGGTATTTAAAAGGGCATTCTAAAGTGCTTTACTTTTGGAGTTAACTGCTTATATTTTTTGTTTTAATATCCATTCAGAACATAGAATATTTATACTTACAGGAGCACGAAATTGTATTATTTTGGGTGATTCAGGATATGCTCTCAAGAGGTACCTCATGGTTCCATATTTGACTCCCAGTAACAGAGCACAGGAGAGGTTTAATACATCCTTATGTCGCACGAGAGTAGTTATAGAACAGACATTTGGTATCCTAAAAAGGAGGTTTCCTTGTCTACAGACAGGTTTACGGGTGGAGCCCGACAAAGCTTGCGCTATCATTGTGGCCTGCACAGTTCTCCACAATCTTAGGATTGAGAGACATGACATTGTAGATCCGATACCAACTGTTCGAGGTCAAGTGATCGACGAGGTGGCGCTGCCTGCGGTAGGAGGGCAACACGAAGGAAAGCATGTTAGAGATCACATCGCCAATGTGTTTTTGGGCATTGAATACGTAAATAGAATCGATATTTAAATAGATATATATACTAAAAATAAAATTTCATTGATGATTTATTTGCATTTATAAAACTACGTTTTATTTAATTCTTTTTCAACTTCAATAACAATATTTCTTCTTTTAGCTTCTCTTTTTCTAGACTTAAAACTTCAACTTCTTCTAACATCTTCTTTTTCTTCAAATGCATCAGCTCCATTTCTAACTCTAACTTTCTCTTTTCTGTCTTGAGAAGATCTTTCTGTAGAATTAATAAACTCTGTTCCTTTTTGTTTTCTTTATTAGAGCGAGGTGGCACTGAGGTGTACGTGTCAGAAGATGAATCTTGACCCTCGCTGCATGTTGAGATGGATGCCACCTGATCCCTTTCCTTCTCTAATTCTGTTAAAACAGAATGATGTAACTATTCAATGATGCATTTGTTTGTTTTGAACATATTTTTTGACAATCAAAAGGATCAGAAACAAGTTTTATCAACTTACTAGTTTCTCTCCTTAATGTAGCACAATAATTATCATGCAAAATAATATAATATATATATATATATATATATATATATATATATATATATATATATATATATATATATATATATATATATATATATATATATATATATATACGATTTAACACTTTTATTTTGTGCTTTCGCGCAAGGATTTTGACCCCTTTTCCAAAAAAAAAAAAAAAAAAAAAAAAAATCAATTAATTAAAAAAAAAACCCGCACGATTTTAGCGCTTTTAAAGTGAAAAATCTGTTGAGGATTTTAATACATGTACGTATTCTTTGCGTATGTCTAGTAAATAAACATACATGCTTTTTTTTTCACTTGATTTACTAGGTATTCGAACTGCGCATATCCAGTATAGTAATATAAAATCTCTCGAAATAGTATTAAGGTTATTACTAAAGGTGGTTACATGTATTTCATTTACATCAAGAAAGTATTCTTACCACCAGAATCAAAACCTGAGTCTAATCCCTGCAAGGACGGCCTTCCCTCCAAAGTATCCAACATGGCTTGCTCAACAGGGGTTGGTGATGGGGGCTTTGGACCTCCACCTGTCTTGGGTCTTTTAATTTGGGACAGTTTGTCCTTTGCTACGTTAAGAACAATAATAATAATAAAATTTATTTTAGCTTGTCAGACTCATTATTAGTCCCCTATCGGTGAAACCGGAGGGGACTATAGGTTTCATCTGAGTCTGTCCGTCCGTCTGTCTGTCTGTCTGTCTGTCTGTCCCTCTGTCTGTCAGTCTGTTTCACTTGGTTTTCCGCACTTTTTTCCTAAACGCTTGCAGATATTGAGCTGATTTTTGGTATGTGAGTTTATCTTGATGAGTTACAGATCAAGTTTGCATTTCGTTCCGCTTCATTGACTTTTGACGGAATTACGGCCTTTTCAATTTTTACAGGTTTTCCGCAATTTTCTTCTAAACGCTTGTAGATATTAAGCTGATTTTTGGTATGTGGCTTTACCTTGATTAGTTATAGATCATGTCTGCATTTCGTCCCGCATCATTAATTTTTGACGGAATTATGGCATTTTCAATTCTTAACGGGAACGGAACCAGATTACACATGCCGGTAGGGGACTAGTATTGCTAATGCAATACTCTCAGAATGCTTGTTTCTTTTAGAGACTCCGTTGTAAATAAAAGAGCGTTACCCATGCGCGGATCTAGAGGGGGGTTGGGGGGGTTCCAGAATTTGCAGAGTTATTAGTCCCCTATCGGTGAAACCGGAGGGGACTATAGGTTTCCACTGAGTCTGTCCGTCCGTCTGTCTGTCTGTCTCTCTGTCCGTCTGTCCCTCTGTCTGTCTGTAAGTCTGTCCCACTTGGTTTTCCGCACTTTTTTCCTAAACGCTTGCAGATATTGAGCTGATTTTTGGTATGTGGGTGTATCTTGATAACTTACAGATCAAGTTTGCATTTCGTTCCGCTTCATTGATTTTTGACGGAATTACGGCCTTCTCAATTTTTAAGGGTTTTCCGCAATTTTCTTCTAAACGCTTTCAGATATTGAGCTGATTTTTGGTATGTGACTTTACCTTGATTAATTATAGATCAAGTTTGCGTTTCGTCCCGCTTCATTGATTTTTGACGGAATTATGGTATTTTCAATTCTTAACGGGAACCAGATTACACTTACCGGTAGGGTACTACTATTGCTAATGCAATACTCTCAGAATGCTTGTTAAAAGTATATACTGAAGCAAGTAAAAAACGAATTTGGACCCCCTCTAGAAAACGTGGACCCCACCACCACCACAATTTTTTTTCACGTTGGGGAAATGGATTTTAGATTGCTTTTGTTTTGTTTTGTTTTGTTTTTTTTTTGGTTTGTTTTGTTTTGTTTTTTGTTTTTGTTTTTTGTTTTTTTTTTTTGCTTGTCAAGACATTTCTAGGTTGGAAATTTTTTGATTGGGAATTGACCCACCCTGGAAAAAAATCCTGGATCCGCGCCTGTTACCGATACATGTACATATATATTATGAAACGATGCTATAAAGATAAAAGACAAGGCCAAAATAAAAAATACCTTTGTTTCCCCTAACGCGACCGACCCACTTAAATCGTGCCGACTGAAAAGTGTTTTTAATAAGATTATTTAATTTTTTTTTTTTATTATTTTTTATCAACTTTATAAAATACAATTTCATCAAAATCCGTTTTATATCAGAACTGCGACTTTTGTTTTACTCTCATTTGGTGTCTACAACATCTGGCCACAGAGGGTTAGTTCGTGTTATAAAACAATGGTGACGTATCAATCTTATTATATATCTTTAACTTATTAGAATCCTACACTCTTGAGACATCTCGTGAATTAATGTACCATGACTAAGGAGTGTTAGGATGGTATTTACAAATGTGTTTTCTAAAATTAACGTACGTAGTACGCATAGCAAAGCCTGCCTCATGAGCAGATGAGGGGCGCTCCTTGTGAATACATATCAATAAATTTCACTGCATTTGATTCGTTTCGATCTAAGAAACAGTTCATGTATGATCATATTTTTGCTACGTTGTAAGTTCTTTCTAAGCTCATTCTTCCAAGTTATTTCTCTAGTTGCTTACTTTGTAAATACACTTTTTCTTATTTTGTTTTTTCGCGCACTTATTTTTCTAGTATTTGTGCGGATTTGGTTCTGTGTTCAGTATTCCTCTATTTACATCCGGTTTTAAACAGATGTTTTCAACCCATGGCTTTGCTCACTATCTTCCTTGAACATATACTTATTTTTGATACTAATGATTGAATGTGTGAATAGTATATCTAAGCCATGGATAGTAAGTAATCTTTTATATATCTCTTTGTATGTCACCAACTACAGTTCTACATATTCTAATATTCATTATCATGTCAGTGTGATACAAAGTCTTTTAATTATTGGATGCATTGAAACAAACCCAGGTCCTACAAATAATATGAGGCTTAGTTCATTAAAAATAGCACACAACAATGTGTGCAGTTTATTACCAAAACTTGATATTATTAATGCAGAACTATCACATTTTGATATTATAACAATTAGTGAAACACATCTCGATGACAGCATAGAAAATGAGGTATTATTAATAAATGGATTTCATCCACCTATTCGTCTTGACAGAAATAGGTATGGAGGAGGAGTTGCAATGTATATATCCAATGAGCTTGAATATTATGAGCGTAAAGATCTGCATACTAATAATCTAGAAATTCTATGGTCAGAAGTACATGTTATTAAGAAAAAATTTCTTGTTGGTGTATTGTATAAGCCACCCGATTCATTAGCAGACTATTGGAACAGTTTTTTCTCCAACATTGACAAGGTTCAGGAATGTAATTTACCTATCATTCTATTAGGTGATTTTAATGCTAATTTTTTGTCTGATCAAAGTTCACAATTTAAACTTCTCTTACAAAGGTTTGGCCTCTCGAATTTGATACATGAACCTACCAATTTTACTCTAAGTTTAGGGCAATAGAATTCAATCCTAGTAAAACTGTTAATTTAGATTTTAGCAGGAAAAACTTTTGCCATCCAAAAATTAGATTTGGTGAAGATGGGCCTACTATTCAAAATGTTGAAACACATACTCATTTAGGGATAAGATTTCAGCAGGATGGTAATTGGAGATCCCACATACTTGATATTCATTCCAAAGCCTGTAATCGATTAAATATCTTAAGAATGTTAAAGCACACCCTTAAGCGGGATGCTTTGATAAAAATATATTTTGCTTTTATTCGTCCTGTTCTTGAATACTCAGACATTGTATGGGATAATTGTACTGATAGAGATGCAAAATTACTAGAAGATGTTCAAGTTGCAGCTGCACGAATAATAACAGGCTTAAAGACTAATTCATCAAGATCAAAACTTTATGAAGATCTTGGCTGGGATACACTTGAAATAAGAAGAAAAATACATAAACTAGTGTTATTTTATAAAATAGTGTATGGATTAGCTCCCCAGTATTTGCAAGATTTATTACAACAATGCATTTTACCACATAATTCTTATCCTTTAAGGAATCAGGGCAATCTTACATTTCATATTCCTCAAGCCAAAACGACTTCATTTATGAAAAGTTTTCTTCCTTCAACTATAAGACTTTGGAATGATTTACCCTTTAATATTCGAAACCTTTCTACACTTTCATCATTCAAGACTGCCATAAAGAATATATACTGCTTAAAACCTATGAAATATTACAACTATGGAAGTCGTAAAATGAATATATTACATTGCCAATTGCGAAATAATGCTAGTAATTTAAATGCTGATTTATTTAATCATTTTTTAAGGGAAGATCAAAATTGTGACATGTGCGGATATAGCTTTGAAACATCATTTCACTTTTTTATGAAATGTCCAAAATATTGTGTACAAAGGCAAAACCTTATGCAAAACTTTAATACTTTGCAATTACCAATGCCTATATCCTTACAACTTATTTTGAATGGAGACAATAATCTTACTTACAACCAAAATATTGCCGTATTTAAAATTGTTCAAGAATTTATTGCATCTACAAAGAGATTTGCATGATATTTATTCTTTTTTTTTTGATTTTGTCAAACCACAGAACCAACATTTATTTATGTGTTCTTATTAATTTCACATTTATACTTGTATTATTATAATTATCAGTCATATATGTTAAATGCAAACTTATATAGTATCATCAGCTCATTGATATTCTTTTTCCTTACTTATTTTGTCTTCTTTTTGTATGTATGTGTGTGTGTATATATATATATATATATATATATATATATATATATATATATATATATATATATATATATATATATATATATATATATATATATATATATATATATATATATATATATATATATATATATATATATATATATATATATGTATATATGTATGTATGTATGTATATATATATATATATATATATATATATATATATATATATATATATATATATATATATATATATATATATATATATATATATATATATATATATATATATATATATATATATATATATAAATCTCTTTAGAATATACACATGTATATATTTTTTCAATGTTATGTAATTAATATTTACTTGTAACATGTATGACTTGACCTGTATTGTGGAGAGGACTTATATAGGCAGTGCCTGCTGTCCAATCCAGTTATGTTTAATCATAATAAAATATTGTTTAAAATTAAGTTGTAAGTATGTCTTTGTATGAT
Organism: Saccostrea echinata; assembly: GCF_033153115.1. Lineage (NCBI taxonomy): Eukaryota > Metazoa > Mollusca > Bivalvia > Ostreida > Ostreidae > Saccostrea > Saccostrea echinata. The sequence goes on from NW_026889761.1 coordinate 11,929,992, forward strand.
TATTTTATCTTGATAAATATAATTCAGATGTCGTTTCTTTATTCCTTTTATCTATGGGGTATTAACTCCGTGACTATAAAATTAGATATATGAAACTTTAATCATTTTAGATATGGTTTGGTTGAATTATATATTGTTTATACATGTACACTATTTCCAGATAGTGTTGAAATCTTTAAAATTTGCTCATGGTACGGCTTCCTGAGACGTCCAGTTTATTCTTCTTTAATTAGGCCCTTGAAAACAGGTTGTTTCTTTGCTTTCAAATACCTTTAAAAATTGTTGGGCCGTAGGAGGGCTCCTAATTTAGACTTTTACTCGGCACTTATGGCCATTGATCATTAAGCATCAGTAGGGGATCTTTTACGTGTCATCTACATGTCATCTACTCCGACACTGGACCTACGTTTTTACGGTCTTATTCGACTGACCGGTCTCCACGTCCCACATCGGGACCTGTGACTTAGAATAAGCTCCTGAATTACGTCGTGACTCCAAAACGCAAGACTGGAATTACTGCGCCACGCGAGGCCCTTGACATTTTGTAAGTACTGGAACATCATAGAAGGTTTGAAAAATGTCCGATGGTTCAGTATTTGCGAATCTTGTGTTTTTGTAAATATTCAATTTCAATAAATTTACGCTGGCCTGAGATATTTCACAAGTTCAAATGAATAATATTTGTGAATAAACATGATAAATTTACCATACATGTTGCTTCATTTGTATGATGTTAGGTTTAAAAATTGGGTTCTTTTGTTCTTTCTTATTATAAAGATATTATTCAATTTTTCAGAATGTATTTCCAAAACTGCTGTCAGAAAAAAAAAATAATTTACCTACCTACCGACCCAACTTGAGATTTTTGGGTCGGGTTAGGGGAAACAAAGATATTTTTAATGATGGCCCAAGGTTTGATTTTTTAACTGAAATGTGCTTTGTATTCAGAATATAGTCAGAATAACAAAAAGTAAATGATTTTTAGATGTGTACCTCTGGCTTTCAGAATGGCTTACTGCTTTGATGCCTCCTTCCCTGTCCGAAAATAAATACCTACTCTGTAACAGAAATAAACCGGAAATTAGTTGCAACTCTTCAGTATGGAATGAATATGATAAGTTTTATGAAGACTTCCTAGATGGAGGGGGAGGGGGGGGGGTTTGCATGTGCGCCCATCAAATCCACCTCCATGACACACATAAGTAATTTGCAAGTTTTTTCACACTTAAAAAATATCAATATGAAAAGTAAATTAAATTAACTGAAAAAATTTCTTTGCGCTTTAATCTTTGTTTCGGTGAAAATCTTTAAAAAGGGGAAGGGTAGCCCGGGTTATAAATAGTACAATCTTTTATGCTAAAACATTTGCTGTATGATATATTATCACTATGCTAAGTTTATATGGAAAATGGACCTGACATTTATTTTCTTTTTTTCTTTTCTGAGCACTTTCTATTTGTATATATAGTCTGTTCAAAGTCTTCGCAGATGACGTGTTATTAACTCAATAAAAAGCTCATAAATTAAATAAATCTATAATTTAACTTAATAGGATACAAGCAAGAATGATTTAAAACTTTATAGATTTTTTTTATAGAATTTTTAAAATGTATTAAATGAAATATATGGAGATAACGAACAGTATTCAAGCCCAAAAGTCCATTAAACAATACAAAATAGGAGCAGAGCAAACACGGACCTCTAAACATCAGAGGTGGGATCAGGTGCCATGGAGGAGTGAGCATCCCCTGCCGACCGGTCACACCCGCCGTATGCTCATTGTCATGGTCGGGAAATAACGGAAAAATCCGTCGACAATTCAGTGTGTAAATAATGGCCTAACAATTAGTATGAAAAACATCAGTCAGCATTTGACTCAGTGATAAATTGTATTTGCTGACAAGGTCATTGTATCGACCATAGAACTTACGAAATGATGACTTTAAACGAGACAGCTGATAAATAAATTATCAAGGTAAGAAAATTTATAAATAATTCTTTGAAATAAACATACTCGTTTACAGCTCTTGCTACATCCTCTCAGGCAGCTTCTCTCTCTACTTTTCCCCTCCCCGGTCCTATAAAATTTCCAAAAAGTTTCTGCTCATTTTTTGAAACAAATTCAATTAAAACACTCTGTTCTAAATCGCTCCAGGAAGGTTTCCTTTTTGGAGTGGATGCTGCGAGGGGAGTTTCGACAGCCCCGAATATTGTTTCGTTAATTTTGGAAGGGTTTTCAACTATGATATCATACAGTACATCCATTTCTTCCATATTGGTGAGACAGCCGTTCCGTAGTATGCAACGTCATCAAAACAAAAAATATTAGGTCACAATTATGTGAATTGGCATTATAGAGGAAGATTCAAAAGGAAAACAAAGAGATTATGTTTTTCATTATTTATTTTTCTTTTATTTACATTGCCAAGGCCACTTACATCATAAAAAATAATTTTAGTTTTGTTACTCAGCGGAGTTGAGTTGCTTTAACTTTCGTGGCACACTTTTTTGAGTCGTAACTCAGGTGAGTAAAAAACTTAGAGTTAAACTCAGATTTGAGTTGAGTAAAATAAAATGTTCGTGGCCCCGGGGCCTGGTGTTTTGGTCCTGCCTCATCTGGTCCCAATATGCTAGTTGACGTGACTAAGTCGTGTCAATATTTAAATGAGGTCAAGGACACAGTCGCAGCCGGATTCCAATGGGCAACAGAAGAAGTATGTGCTCATTAGTACACAAATTGGTGACAATTTTTAAATAAAACTGGTCATATGCAAATGATTTTAACATGAATTTCATTTTACAGGGTGTTCTCTGTGAAGAATCCATGCGAGGAGTGAAGTTTAATTTGGAAGACCTTAGTGCGCATTCTGACCCAGCCCACCGGAAGGGAGCACAAATGATTCCATCAACTAGACGATGTTTGTTTGCTTCTTTCCTGACAGCCCAGCCAAGAATTCTAGAACCTGTTTATCTGGTAGATATTGAGGTTCCGCCGTCAGTGATGGGAGGAGTTTTCAATGTGCTGTCAAAGCAACGTGGTCTCATGATCGAAGAACAACAGAAGATTTGGTCTCCAATGTACAGCATAAAAGCCCATCTACCTGTCAACGAATCTTTAGGTAAGCTCTATTTCCAATGTTTCTTTGTAAAGTTTTTCGAATTTCAACAAAAGATTTTATTTCATTTGGTGGTCAGTTGAACTTTTATTAACAGTATCAGCCCCCCATCCAACCACTAAAGACTGCCGTCACATTGTGTTTTGTTCGATTTTTGTATTTTGTTTAGAAGTTCTGTATAGTAAAGATTAATGTTTTTGAAGGTTTCGCTGAGGAGTTGAGAGGACAAACAGGCGGACAAGCTTTCCCCCAATGCGTCTTTGATCATTGGCAACTTCTATCGGGTGACCCTCTGGAGCAGACGTCACGAGCCGGAACTGTCGTAGCCGACATCAGACAGCGGAAAGGTCTCAATCCCGTCATACCCAAACTTGACAACTTCCTGGATAAACTCTAAAAAGCAAACATATTAATGAAGCTGAAGTTCTTTGTAAAATTAAAGGATGTCCAGAATGAAATACCAAAATTTCTTAACATCAAACTATTGTGAAAAAGAAAGGAAAAATAAAAGACACTGATGCGAATGACAAATAATATATTTTTCTCTTCTTTATCCCTTTGAAGAAAAACAACATATATTCAACACAAAGAGGAAGTACATAAACTTAAAATTACTGCAGTTTTTTTTTTGAGAAACATATTCAACGGCAACGTTGACTATCAATGTTTTTATCATATCATATACACATGATATTCATATATTATAGGTAGATAATACATTACCCGCAAATAACTTTATCAGACTAAAGTTAAAGAAACTTGAGAATAGTTAAAAAAAATCATACGAAGTGCACAATTAAAGCTTCAAAATAGTAAAAGCACCACAATAGAATGTTTTTTTTCAAAGATTTACATTTTTTTTGTGAAATATAGTGAAAAAAAACAAGCAAAGTACACGATTAAAGGTTCAAAATAGTAGAAGAACTATACTTGAGTACAATTTTCACAGATTTTGTATGTGAAATTTAAATACCAGAGATGAAAGAGGAATGATGTCAATTAAAATTCGATATTTCGAACAAATGCTTGCAACTTAGGAATCTGATAAAATTAATTCTTTTCCTTGAAATGAAAGGTTTTTCAAAGCATGGTAACCTTGTAAAAATGCAGTGATTTTAGAGGAAAAAGAAAGACTGTTCAAAGTTTTGAAGTGACGTTAAATGATTTTGAGTAAGCAAGGTGCAACATTTTCAATTTCTTTAATTTTTTAAATCTCGATAAGATAGCTAGTCCAGTCTATTTAATAAGCGGTTTGAAACATAGAGCATGTATTGAAATGTGTAAACACTATGATACAAAAGAACAAGACCTTCATCAAGAATGGTTTTATTTACTTTGTATTGTGTGCAGGTTTTGTTTGTTTGTATGTTGTTTAACGTCCATCTCGAGAATTTTTCACTCATATGGAGACGCCACCACTTGCCGGTGGAGAGCTGCAAATTTTGTCCTATACTCGGCACTTAAGGCCATTGAGCAGTGAGGGATCTTTTTTGCCAGCACTTACTGCGACACGGGACCTCGGTTTATACAGTCTCATCCGAAGGACCAGTCTCCACGTCCCACAGTGGGATTCGACTCCTTACTCCGCGACTCTAGAGCAGACGCTCTTACCACTGCGCCACGCGGGCGACTTGTGTGCATGTAAATTAGATATAATGTAAAATCACATAAAATATGATATAATGTAAAATCACATATTTTTTACCCCCGCGAAAATATGTGATTTTACATTATATCATATTTTACATGCACACACGCGGGCGACTTGTGTGCAGGTAAAATATAATATAATGTAAAATCACATATTTTAGCGGGGGTCAAATTTTTGTGGTTGCAGGAAAAAATATGGGTTTGCGGAGAGGAGGTGATTTCGTGGGTGAAGAATTATTGAGTAGTAAGAAATTCGAAAAATATGTTGGACATAAATTCGTTGGTCTCTTCATACATCGAAAAGGTATGAAATGTATATGAAGTAAACCACACACACACACACACACCCTCACCCACACACACCCACACACACACCCACACACACACACACACACACCCTCACACACACACACACACACACACACACACACACACACACACACACATATATATACAAGTAATTTATTTTGGCAATTTTACAAAATGTTCTATTAAGAGAAGACTTTCTAAGTTTTTGAACTTGTGTCTAATCCTTTTGACTCTTTGTCAATAAAATATGTTCAATTCAACCTCGAAAACAACAAAAAGTGATTTCACAGTAGGTAGAAAAAAAAAATAAAATGGATATTAAAATTCTCCTTTCAAAATAGAATGAATGTTGCTCCAAAAAAATTTTCTTTCTGGATTATCCTTCGGATACTTAAATATGTATGATTTTTTTTCTCCATCATGTCACGAAGGTGTAGTGTTCGTCAGGATTAGATATGGCCTTGTAAAGATGAAAAAACATTTCCTCTCTTTCTCTTTGGTAGAAGCTTTCTATTTTCGCCATTCTTAATTCAAATATACACCAGTATAATTTTACAAATTGGCCGAGAGCTGTGTGCCGACTTTGATCGCTGTTAACATATTTTCTGCGATGTCATATACGAATTACCAGACGTGAAGACACAATTTCATACCCCATTTCTTTTATTTCTCTCGCTTTGAAAAAAATAGTATCCGAAATTCCAAATATATGCATTTCTTACCTTTAGGCCTAGGGCATCTAATGACATTGAAGGAGTTTAATTGTGATGGAAATCAAGCATTTCTATAAGTCGTGATCTTTCTGTAAGGAGTCTATCGCATTTCAAGTTATAAAACTGAAATTCAGTCAACCATTATGATCTTCTTATAATTACAGAATTTTGTCAAAAAGCTTATTATTTACACACACACACAAGATGGTCATTCTGAATTGTGACAGTTACTGCTTTTATATCAGCCAATTCCTTGCTTCTTGCACCAGAAGATAACAGTTACACAGAAGATAACAGTTACACAGAAGAAACGAAAGTAAATGTAACTTTTTGTAATGATTAGTTCACCACTACTTTCGAGTAAGGAAAGGGCACGCAACAAATCATACCCTTCACCTGCAGGTTTAAAGTTTTGCCGGATTAAAATATATAAACATGCTTTTTGTAAATGAACACATAATTATGAAATTTAAAATACCCATGTTATTTTAATTTCAATTTGGCACATTTATTTTAAATGAAAATTGCCAGAAGTGTAAAAATATTGTACAACAACATCATCCTAGCATCCAAACGTGCTTTATTTATATAAAATTGAAAATTAAATTAATTAATTAAAAAAAGGTTACATTTTCTCATCATATTTGTTAGAAAAATTATGGATACTCATTTGAAATCATTAAAGTAAAAATTAAGTTTTAAGATTTTATGATATAACCGAGATATTCTTGGAAAAAATCGTGATAAATCGCGATTCGAATTTTTTGCCGATACTCATCCCTATTGTAGTGATTTGATTTTAACATATTTTATTGCAACATACATATTTAAAAATATTGGAAACAAGTTCTATCAACTTAGTAAATTTCTTTCTTTAATATATACAAAGAATACAATGATTAATTTACAAATTACAATAATATCGGCAAAAATAAAGATATACATGTTATATCAGTAAGATATCTCAAGGATACTTGCCATCAAATGCAATCTATCGTTAAGTCGAATGCTGACTGACGTTTTTCATACTAACTAGTAATTAGTAGGCCATTATGTCTACGGATATTTCCGTTTTCACGATCATGACAAAGAGCACACGGCGTGTGTGACCGGTCGACGGGGGATGCTTACTCCTCCATGGTACCTGGTCCCACTTCTGATGTTTTTTGAGGTCGTGTTTGCTCTGCTCCTGATCTGGACTTTTGAGCTTGATTACAGTTCGTTATCTCCATATTTCCTTATGAATTTCAAATCTTTAGAATCCCAAATGTAATATATATTTAATGGTTAAAATGTATGTCAAAATGTTAAAATTACTGGGGGTATATATATTATTAGCGAACGCAGCGAGCGGCGCCGCTCGTCACTGCGAGCTCTAACGATAACGCCTGGGCGAAGAGAAAATTCGGACTACTGCACATTCATTCAATAGAATTTTTTTCCGCAGTAATTCTGGACCCACAATGCATCGCTTCTTGTTCTCGCTGCTAACTTCGTTCGCGCGGTAACAACAACTAAAAATTCACAAAAAATAAACTCGCCTTAATTTAATGGATATTGCATACAGATAGTAGATTAAACGTTCTTTGTTAAAATCATTGCACTTTTTAAACTTTGTTTATGGAAATGCAGCTAACATACGACGTCATGTGACGCCACAGTCTAGACGTTCCAAATGTCTCGTGCGGTTTGAAGAGGCGGATCTTAATGAATGAAGTGAACAATGCGCTCGCCCCAACGGTCGCACCGTCAACATATTAGAATTAAAAGTGATAAAAACTTAATTATGTTCTTGGGCATAGATCATTCCAACTGACAGTCTATGGCATGGGTCTACAAGGGTGTATTTCCGCTTCTACAAGACAAAGCCCGGGCTGTCCTCATGAGAGGCAGTGTAATGAGCCCAGTGGGAGAGGTTCCGTGTCAAAATGTAGATCTTGACGATAAGCAGTCTTGATCAAGTCTCTTAAAGTAACAAAGAATGTGAAAGTTTACACCATGGATTACATGTAACGAGTATGTTAATCACAGATTATGAACATTAAGGTTTTTTTTGCTCTAGTTGATTGAAATTCCTGTTTGTCCTTTGATCGGAGTTGCCTTGGAATGCGCTTACCCCTCTATTAAGGAGGCTGGGGGGTCAACAAATTAACCACAAATTGATCACCAGATTTAACTTAATTTTTTAGATATGATATCTTAAGCTGTCAACTATCATTTGGCAAAGAAAAATTTCAAAAATTTTAGTTTTAAAATTTGATCATTTTCTATATCTTCATATGGAGCTCTTCTTCTAAAGGAGATCAATATAGTCTAAAAATGGCCACAACCCCCCAGCCTCTTTAACTATTCCCGTGATTTAGCTCAAGCAATTGGCAAAGTGAAATATGAAAATTAGCAACAGTATTCACGCTCAGAGTCTGAGAAGAGCAAACACAGACCTCTGAAAACATCAGAGGTTGGAAATGGTGCCATTAATAAGTAATATAAGCTTTCCCTATCGACCTGTTACACCAGCCGTTAGCCCTTCTTCTTGATCACATAAACGAAGTAATCCGCAGAGAATAATGACCTAACAGTCTGTATTTAATACATCAGTCAACATTCAACCAAACAACAGGTTGTAATTACAAACAAATTCATTGCATCAATCATAGAATTTGTGCATTGTTGACTTAAACAAGATTTTTGTTACCGTACTTTGAAACATCAATTTATTTCTCAATGGGCTGCCTTGATTTACAAATTACAGATTATGCTCTTGCGTATCGAATTAACAATTATTTCGGTTTTGAATGTAATTGACTATAAATGAATGCCTACATTGTTTTAAAAAGTAATTCATTAAATTAACAATTACATAAATATTATTTTTGATAAAACACGAAGATAACGAGCTGTAATCAAGCTCAAAATGCAATTCGGGAGCAGCGCAAACACGGAACTCTTAAAACATCAGAGTTGGGATCAGGTAAATGAAAATATCGTGAAAAACACTTTCAAGATTGAAGAAATGATAACACATACAGTACTATATAGATGGATTTATTTTAAATATATATAGCTATAGTTTGTAAAGTTGAAAACATTTTTTAAAAATGTAAATCAGAAAGTAATCGAAAACTTTATCCAGATGACTGACATTTTTCTCTGAGTAATCTCAATTAATTTAAATTACATTAATCAAGTTTGTAGGTGATTTACGATTTCTTCTTATTCTATGAACAATTGTAATCTACATTGTGATTACAATTACAATTATCCCATGTCAGAGATAGATTGTTAATTTTGCTTTAATGTCTTTCTCAAGTAAAACACCCAAATATAAAATACATGTGTCAGATCCTGTTGTGTTTTTTATTTCATGTTCAGCGGTATATATCAAAATATGAATGAAAATGAATATTGTTTTAACTGGTAAAATGAATTAAATGATATATCTAATCAATATATAAATGTCAAATGTAGCAGATTCTGAATAAATTCTGCTTCATAAGAATAAGTCCACAGGTAAAGGTAAGTTAATTCTATATTTTCCTTCTCTATTCAAATTTTGTGCAAGAAACATGATCCCATTATCACCAAATAAAAAAAAAGAAAAAAAAGAAAAGAAAAGAAAATGAATTCGTTTCATAAAAGTAAAATTTGTGTATGAAATATTGGAAATAAACATTGATATATTTATATCGCTGTGAATCCTCTATCACGGAGCTTGCCAGCAGAAGCTGATTAAGTAAGTTTATGTATTAACTCAAAGGATTTCTAATCAACTTCACTCCAAATCTGTGTTATTCCAATGGACGTTTGACCTTGATTACTTTCATTATCTTCAAATTTCATCCATTCCATTGGAATTTACCATTAGATCTTTAATCATGTTATTGATCAGTAGACATGCAACATATCAGAATAATTCCCCCCAAAATGCATTTGCTTTTTATGTTTTATGTGGGGTTTTGTCCATAGAAAAATATATCAAAAATATATCTGGAATTTTAGGCCACTTCAACTGGACTACCATCGATAAAATAACATATGACGTTTTCATTTCTGCTATATATTTTTGCTGTCAATAACTAATAATAACTAAGATAACTAATCATTAAATTGAACACAGCCCATATGAGCAAAGGGTTTGAAATTGTGAGCATTGTGTAGTTGAACGAGTTAAACATCTGTATGACAGAATGGAATACGATCTTTACAAGTAATGTTATTTTTTAAAGGTATATGCAAGTCAATTAAAGAATGAGGTTAAACTATCAGACTGATGTTACAATATCTCCGGATCCATTCAAAGTAGAATGGATGTTGCTTCAAAAATCTTTTTCCTCTGGATCATCCTTTGGATACTCAATGTAAGATTTTTTATCCATCAATTCACGAAGATGTAGCGGTATTTGGGGATGAGATAAAACCTTGTAAAGAACAATAATGCTAGTTTTTAATTTTATATGCAAGTCAACAACAACAACAAAATAAAAATAAATAAATAAATTAAAAAAAATGAAAAAAGGTAAAACTATCAGACTGATGTTACAGTATCTCCGGATCCATTCAAAGTAGAATGGATGTTGCTCCAAAAATCTTTTTCCTCTGGATCATCCTTTGGATACTCAATGTAAGATTTTTTATCCATCAATTCACGAAGATGTAGCGGTATTTGGGGATGAGATAAAACTTTGTAAAGAACGACAAACAACATCTCTTCTCCTGCTCTTTCATAGAAACTTTCCATTTGCGCCATTCTTAATTCAAACATACACCAATACGATTTTACAAATTCTGGCGAGAGCACGAACACAGTGTATCGACTTTGATTAATTGCGGTAGATATATTTTCTGCGATATCATATCCAGGAACAAAGTCCCGGAAGTGAAGACATAACTTTAGGTTCCCTTTACTCTCTAGCATTGGTAACATTTTACTTATCACAAAATCTCTGTCCTCATCAGCATGAGAAATGAAAGCATCATATTTGTACATTGTATGATTCTTGAGTGATTTATACCCGTGAAATTTACTTTTGGTCATGCAATAAAAATATCGAACCTTCCATCGGTATCGGTAGATGATTCGTGAAAAGAGCAGAACAAGAAACAAGATTATCAATACCAAAATTCCTGCTGCTAACTCAGAATATGGTCCACATCGCATACCTAATTCAATCAGGATTTTTCTGTCATTGAACGAGAAAATTCTTTTATCCTCTGTGGAGCAATTGTAGCTTTCAAATGACATAAAGCTGATGTTCTTCTTTTGTTTTTGAAACATCCACTTAATGAACGCTTTTGTTTCACAGTTACAAAGTAAAGGATTATTACGTAGATCTAATAACAGCGGAAAATCTCTCCGATTTGCTATTTCATCCAAGGCATTTCTTGTTGATCCTAATAGCGATGATAATCGATTATATGATACGTTTAAAACTTTTAAGCTCTTCATATGGTTGAATTTGAATGCAATATGATCCATTAAATTAAAATAAGGTCAAATGTCGAAATTTAAGAGAGAGATTGGAAGACGTTTTTAGAAAGAGACACAACTTCATTATTGCTTAAGTCCAGATGTGTCAAATTTGTTAATTTCTTTAGAATCTTACCATCTACATCTTTAGCTAGAGAATTACCTAGTTTATTATTGGATAGTTGAAGATCTTCAATAGAATTCCAAAAATCAAAGAAAAAATTTGAGACAAATTTGCAATTATTTTTGGATAAGTTTAAAATCTTTAATTTCGTTAATCCAATGATTGGACCTATCAACTTAGACAACTGATTTCCATGCAATGAAAGGCTTTCTAAGGTATTTTCTAAAAATATAACTTTTGGGACATCATATCCCAATGAACCATGGACCAAATACATAATTCTTAGCTTTGGTGGTAGTGGTTAAAATAATGGAAACCGTGAATTTTCCCTGAGTTTTTTCGGAGAGTTTGGAACAAAACCAACACTTCTTTTGGTAATTTTGTAACTTTTCACTGATAAAGGCACATCATCTTTGCAATTTAAATCAGTGATGAAATTACCGCCAATCAAGTCATGGGAAGAGAATGATTGGCTAACATTTAACCATATAAGGTTTCTCAGTGCATTAAACTGGAAGATGTATATGCCTTGTGTGAGGCGATTGTCAGCTAATGAGAGGGCGTTTAGTCGCCGGAAAATCCATGTAACATTGGACTCCAACAGCTCGATTTTATTGCTATCCAAATATAATTCTGTTAGCGATGTATTCTGTAGATACCAAACATCGTCTAACGTGATTTTTGTTCCCATTCCAAAAATGCAGTGTATTTGTTTAACTCTCAAAATATCTATTGATGTGAATTGTAAATCAAAAGTAAGGTTTTTAAGATTTCTAAAAGTAAATTCCTTATTATATGACAAATCTAGTTCTTTTAGATACAACAATCCAGAAAATGCTTTTAATTGCGAGGATTTTATTTCACAATGGGTCATATGTAATGTTCTTAAATGATTCAAATGTTTGAAATAATCTTTTTCAATTGTTTTGATTTGACAGTGTCCACCATTGTTACCCGAAATATCCAAATAATGGAGGTATTTTAGATGGGAAAAACTGTTTCCGAATCTGCTATTAGGAAGTCCATTGATAAAGAGATGGCTCAACTGAGAGAGTAATGAGAGACTTTTAGGATATATCTCACTATTGGGATATTCCGAGTTTTCTACCTTTATGTTAAGAACTTTTAAATTGTGTAAGGGTTCGAAAACTGAAGGAGGAAATGTTTCATCGTTTAATTTGAACTTGTTATTAGAAATATTAAGCGTTCTGAGCATTGTCAAATTCTCAAAAGGGTTATTGTGAAAACTCTGCATGTCATTGTATGACAAATCTAAATATATTAGCGATTTCAGATACGATAGGTTTGGACAGTTAGTTATATTATTGTAGCTTGCATCTATTTGATTCACTGTGTGTGAGAATTTAGGAAGAACTTTCAATCTTTTTCCAGAACAATCTGCTTTTAGGCTACCTTGAAGATCTATGCAACGACATCTGTGGTCTTCAGAGCATAGAGTTGAGTTCATTTGTGTTCCTCTCAAGATGATAGAAATCAATAAAAAGGTAATTTTTCCCCACATTCTCTGAGCTTAAAAACAAAAGATAATATAAATTAAGTTGTGGTATAAGCAAAATTTAAAGAAGTCAAAATCCAATAAAACAGTTGGAAGTAGTATTTGTCTGTATATCGTTAAAAAAAATCAAATGACTTTTCAATTTAAACATTTATGATATCTTTCTTTCAACAAAACTAACAGCTTTACTGAAAGGTGTAATGTAATCTGTGTATTTTAAGTTACAAAATAGATTATTAAAAAGTTTATTATACACACTGAGAAAGATAATCACATGAATTGTTCATGTCTTTTCTGGTTAATTTTATATGCAGTGAATATTTTACAAACTAAAATCTATCATACAAGCCCGAGCAAATGGGTGTGGGTGTGGGAGGTGGGGCGTATCCATTAAGTTCACCTCTCTATAGACAAGATAATTTATGTGGTCACTTCTGTAATGAAATTTGCTTCATTAATCCGGACGGCGACTTTTTAAAAGTCAGTTGACTTGATGGACCAGTTTTTAAATTTCTTCTAAATGTGGCATATGTTATGATAAGTGAACTGTTTATAGACTTGCTGGTATGCTATCGAAAATGTCCTACAATAGTCCAGTTAGTAAATACAACCTGTGATTGGGTCGTATTTTGTCTGATTAGTTTCATACCAATTGTGAGGCCGTTGTCAATATGCTAAATTTGACTACGGAATTTTCCGTCTACCTGATCAATACATAAGGTTCACAGTGGGTGTGTAACTGGTCGACAGGGGATGCTTAATTTTCTTCGCACCCGATCCCACATCTGGAATTATATTAAATGCCTTATTCACAGATCTGTTTGTAGATTTGTTGTAGATTTGTTGAGATCAATCACTGTTCCTTATTTTTCTCTTTTTTTCCTTCCTTATATGCCACTTATAAAGATGTGCAAACTTAAATATAGGGTCCTGGTTCTAACGATATCATAGAAGCTCTCTTAGGACTGTGGTAAGTACATGTAGGATAGACTTAAGAGATTCTCAGTTTAATTATTTACAGACTATGTCTATATCTCAAATAAACAATAATATTAGGACATAATTTTCATGATTTGCGAAATTTAATAAAGATGTGTATTTTGATTACCAAATTTCACTTTGGGATCGGGAGGCCCAGGTTCGATTCTAGTTCGCCGCGCCGCGTCAAAACCTAAGACGTAAAGACAGATAGTGATTGTTTCTTCGCCAAGCGCCCGGCATCAGAAGTGAAAGTCAGGGCTCTTTCGGATGAGACCTTAAAAACCGAGGCCCCGTGTCATGGTAGGAGTTCACACGATAAAGAACCCTCACTGCTTAATGGCCCTGAGTGCCGAGCATAGGTCTAAATTTGAAGCTCTTCACCGGTATATGGTGACATCTCTATTTGTGTGAAAGATTCTCGAATGGGACTTAAAACAACAACAACAAAAATCAATCAATCCTATTACCAACATTACTTACACTTAAGTGCGTGGTAGTTTACTTGATTACTATACTTGATAGTTTATATTTTACTCCAACTCAACATTTTATTCATTCTTTTTTCATCAAAAACTATTTTTGATAATCAATTGATTAACACTAACCACTTTTCAGCTATTACATGTAAATCCGGTTTTATACAATCATCTGTAGGAGAGATTTCTTTAGTAAAAGGAGTAAGCTTCCCATGTTGACCAGTCAAACTAGTCGCAAGCCCTTTTTACTGATCAGGTAGACGGAATATTCCGTAGTCAAATTTAATATAAAAAAGGCCTAACAATTGGTACGAAAAACTTCAGGCAAAATAGGGCCCAGTGATAGCTCATATTTGCTAAAAGGTTATTACAATGACCATAATGAATGGAATGGAAAAAGCTATTGTTAATTGATAAAACTTCGTCAATATATCGAGTTGAAGGTCACAGTAACTGTTTTCTTTTTCTCAAGCAGAAGTTTGTGATGAAATATGGAGATAACGAACAGTATTCAAGCCCAAAAGTCCATTAAACAATACAAATTTTGAAGCAGAGAAAACACGGACCTCTAAAACATCAGAGGTGGGATCAGGTGCCATGAGAGAGTAAGCATCCCCTGTCGAACCGGTCACACCCGCCGTGTGCTCCTTGTCATGATCGGGAAATAACGGAAAAATCCGTCGACAATTCAGTGTGTAAATGATGACCTAAATATATTTGTATGAAAAACGTCTGTCAGCATTCGACTTAATGATAGATTGTATTTGCTGACAAGATCATTGTATCGACCAAAAAATTGCAAATGGTGGCTTAAAACGAGACTGTTGATATCCTTGTTTCATCATCGTGTTTGTCAATAGCTTGCCTCGTTTTAGAAAGTGTTCGTACATAGAGCATACTATTGCATATCACATTAACTGGGAGATATAAACACCATATATAGGTGATAAGGGTATATTGCTACATAAGGTAAGGGAAGTTGACATAGAAAAGTTGAAGTCATCACGTTTATCTTGATTTGTTGTTTGGTTACCATTAACATCTTTTTCTGCATGTAGTAAAATATCCTAAATATACAATAGATGCGTCAGACTCTGTGGTATCTTTAATTTCAAGTTCACTGGGATATATAGAGTGGACATATGAATGGAGGTAACTATTGTTAATTGATAATACGTCGTCGATATATCTAAATGTCGAGTTGAAGACCACAACAAGTGTCTTCATCTCATGTAGAAGTTTTTGAATAAATTCTGCTTCATATGAATACATAAATAGATCTGCTAAAAAAGGGGCGCACTTAATACGCATATAAATAAATTATATTTCATAGGAATATAAAACAGGATGTCTAATTTTTCTTGACACCGGTTCCATCGAGTCCGGATAAAGAGTTGTTTAGATACAACATGGAACACCACTGGTGCATATGATGAGGATCCCATACCCCACAGAGAGAGAGAGAGAGAGAGAGAGAGAGAGAGAGAGAGAGAGAGAGAGCTGTTAAATAATATCTTTTTTCCTCTGAAAACAATTTCCATAAATCCCTTAATTGAATTTAGCTTCGAAATTGTAGCTTTTAACGCATGGTTGACATTTTTTTCCACAAATAAGTAACTTCGACTCCATGTTGAAATCTTAATGAGTTTTAGAATACACAATGTCGCCTGTAATCTCGTGAATTTCAGACATCCAATACGACTAGTTACACTCTCTTGCACAGGGCACCTGTGAATTTGATATCTAATTGTGTAATTCACTATTTTGGCCAAATTATTTAGGATATCATTATGACTGCAGTAATTTATATTAGCTTTATAATGCTACCGACTCTTGTGACAACGAAGGTAAATAAAGTATCAAATAATGTGCTGATCTAGATATTTTATTAATGCAAAGTATGAATTTAGAACATATTGAAAGAGGGATTTTATAAGGGTTATAAAAATAAAATGAATATGAATATATTACTTGCATAAATGTATAATTGTGTATGTTGAAAGCCTACTTCATGATTCATTGCTTTTGTATAGATGAGATATATACAACCAGACGATTTGGCCCAGAACTAAATTATCTGAGTTTATAAGGATCCACTGTTTATCACTTCCGCAGGATTTCTTTTAATAAGATATAACAAAAACTATTAGTGTTCAATATTTTGTGTTTGAAAATTATGCCCAAGTAAAAAAAGGCTTATATTTTGACTTAACTTGATAAATCCAATACGTTAAATTTGTCTGAACGATGGTATGTGTCCGATCAATAGTGGAATCATCTTGTATGTAAAGGGAAAATAAATTTCAGTGCAAGATTAACTAGAGTTATTGTCTAGATATGAAATTTGCTATAGTTTGAACATTGAACATTAGTCTGTATATCTTGAAGAAGAATGAGAATTAATACCAGACGCATACAGAAAAAGTTATGGAATACTAAATGACCTACATTATTTTACAGGATGATAGAATTAGTTACATTTAGATGTAGTTAAAAAAAATTAATGAATATGTCATTCCATGTTTTTGTGAGTCTGATAATTAAAATGAATAAAATTGCATAAAAAATATTGGATTAACCATTTAAGCAAAATGGGCTTAATTTGAAATTAGTTGCAGTTGACAAAATATGTAATGATATAGAAATAATAAAATCTAGTTTGTCACCAAAAATTTCTTTCGTATAAAGAAGATATCCCTCTTCCTTATCTTCACTATTTTCACATGAATTTTAAATACTTGTATTCAACATCATTATAAACACAAAAAGAAGAAATTTGAATACTTTTACTTACTGTTTTTTTATGTCTGGCCCTTCCTGCTTATGAAGCAAATTGTATCATATAACAGAAACTCCCGAAATGTAGCTTCTGTAGTGAATAAGGTTCACGATATAAAAATAAGGTGAAAGAAAGTAACAATTTAAATCCTTTCATATTGGCCTTCAGACAATTGCGCAGTTAGGAAATGGTGTCAAATGACGGTATAAATATTTGACATCCATCTTTTCGGGTTACAATATTTTGTTATTTCTGATTTTCATTAGATTATAAAAATGTTTTACTAAATTATTAAAACGTTATTTTAAAAATGGAATGATTCTGGTTATACTCAGGTTTTGACTGTTGATACCTCTAGACCTTCCGATTCAAACCTATTGAATTGTGAAAGTGTGGAAAGGTATATATATATATATATAAGTTTGTATGTAGTATCATCATTTAATATATTCATTTTCTGTTTATGTATGCCCTTTCTGGTTGTGAAGCATCAGATAACAGCTACCCCAACTAATGCAAAGTTCATGATCTTAATATAAGATCACATTTCACAATGGCCTGCAGATAATTGCGCAGTCAAGAAATATTTTCAAATGACTGTCGAAATATTTTACATCGACCTTTCTAATCCAGATTTTGCGTGTCGTTTTTAATTTTTTTTTTTGCAACATTATAAAAACTATTTACTAAAGTACATTATAAATATATTTATTTTTAAATTTTGTATGTTTGTTTGATTGTGTTTCAATTTTTTTATTTTTTGAATTGGTTTACATGATTCATTAGTTAATCAATAACGGCTGTCCCTGCCTAATAGAAGTAAAATATTGATGTGCATTTTTGCAAACTTACTTGCTTTGTTATTGAACTATGGAAACTTTACAGCGTTGTATTATACTCAGGTGATCTAAGGCCTTTAGACGCCTTAGAACTATAAAAATCAAAGATGGGAATTGCAAATACTCTTATTTTGTAATTCTTTTCTTCTAAAAAAAAGAATTTTTTTAGAAAAAGAAAAAGTTTTTTTATTGTTCGTCCGATCATGACAGGGAGGACCTGATTCTACCTTTGATGTTTTTAGAGGTCCGTGCTTGTACTGTTCTTATTTTGAATTGTACCAATGGACTTTTGAGCTTGATTGCTCTTCGTTATCTTTATATTTCATCCATTAGCCACTGTGACATATGAAGACATATATCATGATCACCGTCGTTATTTTCCCCTATAATGTAATGTACTTTCATCTTTCTGACAAATGTGAAATATAAACTATGTACTGTAAATAAAAAATTTCTGTACAAGGATAGAAAACAAAAGGCTTGTATTATCGTTATCCAAAATACACTTGCTTTCCGAATAACAATAAACGGGAGTCAAAATAAGACAACCTTCCTCAGAATGAAGTTTATAATCTGCAAACGATTACTTGAAAAGAACGACATTCAAAGAAATTAGGTATAAAAAGGGAAAATGCGAACCACCTTATTGTTGAAGTTCAACATTTTTTGAAGAACTTATAATGATATATCCATTTTTGTCCCCCGCTTTCACTGAAAGTGGGGGATATTAATTTGGGCCTGTCTGTCCGTCCGTCCGTCTGTATTTCTGTCTGTCTGTAACGCTGTCGTTTCCGCGCGATATCTCAAGAACCCTTTGAGATTTTGCAATGAAATTTTGCCTAGCAACTCCCTATGGCCTAAAGAAGAATCCTATTGATTTTGAGGTCAAAAGGTCAAAGGTCAAGGTCATAAATTCATAAATTCTGTCTGTTTTAACACTTTCGTTTCCACGCGATATCTCACGAATCCTTTGAGCTTTTGCAATGAAATTTTACATAAGAACTCCCTGTGGCCTAAGGAAGACCTCTATTGATTTTAAGGTCAAAAGGTCAGAGTTCAATGTAAATTTATACATTCCGTCTGTGTGTAACACTTTTGTTTCCGGGCAATATCTCAAGAAGCTTTTGAACTTTTGCAATGAAATTTTATATCATAACTCACTAGGGCCTCTCTCACCCCTCTCAAAGTGTCCCGTCCCGTTTTTTAATTATTATTTACATGTATTATATTAAAGTCTCATGGCACTATTTTTAGCACAGGGTCTTGTGGAGAGTTATTACGTATAATTCAGGTTGTCGGTGGACATTGTATTCTTATTACATCTATTAGAACTGTTTAGTAAAGGCTAAATTAGACACCATGTATTGATTAAAATTTTTCAATATCAAACCTCAATATAAACATTATATGTGAGTTCTAGTGGTATGATACTCGCTTAGCAAGCGAGAGTCCCGGGTTCAATCTCCGGACGATCCTCTTTTTTTTTTTTTTAAATTTTTTTTTGGGATTTACTAAATAATACTATTCAACATGTGAAATGAAAAAGTTATGATGTCTGGCGTGTACAAACTCATAAAATCATTATTACAGTGTGATAAATATTCTGTATATTAAAAATAATCTTCTATACACATATTAAAGAATAAGCAATGAAATCTTTATATCCATATTGGCATTTATTAAAATTTGCTTCAATATACATGTATACATTTAATAATTCTACAAATACAGGGGGCAGTGTGACCCCCCCCCCCCCCCCCCCGAACTGCGCATGCTCTTCTTTTTTTCTAAGCGGGAAATTATCTGAATTAGCTTGTTTTTCTTAAGAGAGGATTATTGCATTAATAACGTTAATAATGTTGTTTATCCGCGTGAAATGTTGCAAAGATTAAATTTTGCGAAAAATTTTCAAGAAGCAATGTTCCAACTTCTACGACGGTAATTTAGCTACTATAGTATATTCCACATATGGCGCTCGTATTGTATATGAAATATTTAGCAATGTAGTTCAAGCAAGCTCCCAGCGGTATTATATTTCAATTTCAAAGGTATTAATTTTCAGAAAAAAATATTGAAAATTCACTTTCATTGTAACTTGACGATTTGTAAATTAATTTACATTCTTTAATTATTATTGTTTTACAAATCGGCTTAATTTTAAAACGTGACTGTTGCCGATATATGTAAAAAGGTGATAGACATGGCAAATAAAGTGTATATGAACAAATAAGCTTTCAGGGTTTTTTTTCCTAACGACAGAGGTATAAGAAATGTCTAACCGAAATAGGTACCATGTTTGTTAAAATCTGAGGAAAAATTGCAATCGATGCAATCCTCTGAAATATTTCTTAAAATGTATTTTAAAAGTCCTTGAAAGGATAATAGATAACATTTTAGGACAGTCATTGCAATAAACGTTTTTGTCACTGTTGACACCAATACATTAAAACAGAATTTTAAAATAAAATTAAAAATTACCGAAGACTGTTGATTTTTTTGGTCAAAGTTGACGTTCAGATGAATACAACCATTTAAAAATGATAGTTAGAATTTGAAATATAAAGTTACAGGACAATTGCATCAATTTACATCCATTTATGGAAAGTATGTGCCTTGAATTTATTTCATAAGAAATTCTGTAGTAAAAGCTGAAAATAAAATATCCAAGATAATATTTATAAATATCAATTTATTCAAGACTACATTTAAGAACACAAAAGGACATTTAAAAGCGAGACTATAAGCTTGTTGAACAAATCAAACAAGATTAAATAAACAGCAAAAACAACATATATGTAGATTCAGTGAAAATGATGGAAATTTTTTTTCAAACTATTAACCTGAGAAACAAAATGTTTGCCTGAATGAAGAAAAAATTCAATTTTAATTGTAAAGCAACATACTGTACTTTCGATTAATTACAATAAATTCTAAAACGAAGAAAATGTAGAGCAACAACACGCAGTTTAATTAGATGACCACCTGGCACTTTATCCATGATAAAATGAATAATTAAAAAAAATAGCTCTTGTGACACATATTAGCATAACATATTAGTAGCATTTCATGAGTGTTTTCATGCATCAATTTACTTAACAAATGTTTACACTGATTTAGAAAGAGGTCTACATATAACCAATAACAAAAGAAGATCATTGCAATGCATTAAAAAGCAAGTACAGCGTATCATTTCATTTAAAAACAAATTTGCTTTAAAGATTTTGTTATAAAATGACACTATTTAGAGAATTCTTCAAGTCAAATTTTCCTAGTTTATATAAATACAGAAAATGAAGGCCTGCATCTATTTTTTTTTTATCAAATCATTAACAGAAATCTTTAACATTTTCTTATAAATAGTAACATTGACATTAACCAATAAAGTAAGCTAAATAAATTCCAATCCCACCAATCAGTATTTCAATATCAATTGAAATTAACAATTTTTATCTTTTCCCATCGTATATTTCTTACCTGTATATTTATTATTAGCACCTGTTTTCCTGGCATATTTAGAGTTCTGAGGTGATTTTACATTTATAAAAAAGCTTGGAAAATTCAATGCGAAATGTCTTACTAAAACTGGCATAAATTACAAGATCTAGAGGTTTTCCGATTACAAAGGATATTGTCATTATGGTATTGTATATTCCCTGAGCATCAAGAAGGAATGACATATCATTAGATGTTAAAAGAAATGTGGCATATATAAAAAGTGGGACCTCCTGTACGATAAATGATAAGCCAAGAATAATATTCAATTTCATTAATATGAGGTATTTTATTTTACTTTTCTTTCCAGTCTCTGGTGCCAAAACGGACAAAAACTTTAATTGTTTTCGCATTAAAAGTGTAAGTAAAATTACCAACACAATATCCAAAATTGTTGGTAAAGCCAAGAAGTAGATGTATAAGAAATGCCTTCCATAGTTTTGAAGGAAGTAAAAGGTGAAACTTTCATAAAAACCTGAGTTTAAATCCATCGTACAAGCTTGGATAATTTTAGACTTGTGATCTATGCCAGGAACTTGAAACGTCCAAACCCCTTTCAATGGCATACCAGAACCCCAAACTAACGATACAGACAAAAAACTCAAATGAATTACAGCAAAAATCATAAAAAATGGCTTTAAGTTCCAAAACTTCCATTTTAAAGGAAATGCAACGATTATATATTGAGAAAAAGACATGAAGCACTTGATCCAAATTGATGTTCCATGAAGATTAGTTTGCAAGTTAAAAGAAGCTAGTACGAACCGACAGATTTTGTATTCTATATACCCATAATCCATTTTTAGAAATGTAAGAGCACCATCTCGAATTCCAGTTAAAAGTGTGCAAAGAAGGTCCAGAAGCATAATGGCGACTAGGTACTTCTGAGTGTAGCCGAACAGCTTTGCTCGCTTGAAGACAGCCAGGAGTATAACGGTGACAATAAATGGAAGTAGCCACATGTACGGGGTAAGCTTAATAAAGTGTGTAGATTCCCCGTACCAATCATTAAATAAAATACCGTGTCCAAGCTCAATTTCATGGTTTATCATTTTTCTAATAATTTCTTCTGGGTATTTCCTCAGGATTTCGTCTGAGTATTTCCTCACGACACTAAAATTCATTTTTTTTTGTTCTAATGTTTTTGCGATAACTTTCCTGCAGATGTATGCAAAGAAATACACTCCTTTTACTGGGGCTGAAAGAAATTTATTCCTTTTTAATTGAAAACAAATGAAAATTTATTGTATTTATAACTTGTTTGTTTTAATATATATTTCAAAAATTAATTAAAAATAGATCACTTGGCATGACATATTGTATTTCAATAAGCCGGTCAAGAGAATATGAAAATTTTATCGGCATAAAACAAGTTATTATCTTTCAATAACAAAAATAATCTGTGGACTGTATTGTTGAATCTTATTTTAATTAATTTATTCTCGTCAGGTTTAAGAGAAAGTAAAAATACTATCATTCTAATAACAGAGTGTCAGTTCGCTTGATCAAACGTGCTAAACTGTCACACGTTGATTACCATATTATTGATTGACCGTTTGGTATCAAAAGTACATACTACTTTGCGTATAGGACACAGTACCCCAAATCCCACCAAGAGTATCGACCAATTCCATCGAACACACTCAATGCATGACTGTTTACTTCAGCATTTCTAGAAAACAACAACAATAGATTTTTCCTGTGATCATTAGTGTCATGTTTAATCATGAATTGACAGGATAAAAATAATACATGTATTAAAAATTAACAACATGAAAACTAGTAAAGCAATACTTCTACTAGAATATAAACATATTATGCAAGAGAAAGCTGAAAAATGCATTACTTAATACACTGAAGATAGTGTTTCCTATCTTTCGTTCAAGAAACTCTAGCAAGTGTGTATTAAAAGAATTGATATAAATCAAAATATATAGAAGGATCCTTTCTTGCACGAAGAATACTGTGGAGTATTTGAAAATGTATTTGCAAGGCTTTGAAGACCACGTTTTCACACCTCCCAAGCTTATCAATATTCCAGGTCATGAACCCTATGGAACATTCATTGCAACAGATGATAATTTCTACAAAGAGAGACAACTTAAACTCTTTGAAATTCAATTATATTGTGTTAGGTCAGTAATAACATAACAAAATGGTACAACAACAATTGGTCTACTTTATGTATATATGTGTAGGTTAAGTTCCATTAAATAAACATTCTGACTTTTAAGAACTTTTAACAAATTTACATGAATTCGATTGTCTTGCATGTCTTAGAATAACATTCAAAATAAATGCAATAAAAATGACAAAATATTGGAAAAATGAAAGTTAATACTTACAGGGAAAACATTTATGATACTTCTCCATACACCAAAAATATACATGTTTCTAATAATATTGATTTCATTATTGTAATATGTCAAGCAACACTTTGTAATAAAATACATTTACATTGCATTATTCTAAAAAAAAAATCAATCACAGTAGTTATTGCTTTCACCTCCGGCTAATATAAAGCACGTAACACAGATTGTTAGTGTTGCTACTTTGTGGTCTTTTCACAGAAACGAAAATACAATATAACGGGGTCTTAATCCATGGAAAAATAATTTAAATTTCAAGTATTTGCATATAAAGGATTTCAGTTATATTATGAAAAGGATCTGTAAATGTATGAGTGAGAATAATCCGAAAGAATGCAATGACGTACGACTAGAATTTGATAATTTTTACTTTGTTTGATGAGGCTTCCTGTCTGTTTACTCACTAGAATTAAACAGAGAGAGGAACAAATTTGGTTTATCAAGTTGAACGAAAAATTTAAGATTACTTCCATGAAATGAAATATGTAGATAACGAACAGTAATAATAAAAAAGTCTACTGAAACAATACAAATCGTGAGCAGAGCAAACACACACCTCTAAAACAGAGGTGGGATCAGGTGCCATGGAAGTGTAAGCCTGTCGACCAGTCACATCCGCCGTGTGCTTATAATCATGATCGGGCAAACGGAAAAATCCATAGACAATTCAGTATTTAAATAGTGGACTAACAATAAGTATGAAAAACGTCAGTCAGCACTCGACTTAATAATAGATTGCATGGCTGATATTGTCATTGTATGGAACTTAAAGCTTGCGAAATGATGACATTAAAAAATGAGACTGTTGATATCCTTGTTTCTTCAACCTAATTGGCAGTAGCTTGCCTCGTTTAAGAAATTGTTTGTACGTGGAACATGCTCTTTTCAATCGAATCAACTGGGAGATGTAAACTTCATATGCAGATGATAAGGGTATATTGCTACGTAAGTAAGGGACGTTGACGATAGAAAAGTTGAAATCATCACGTTTATCATAAAGTTTTGTTGGTAGATTACCATTGACGTCTTTTCTTGTAAAATATCCAAATATGAAACAGATATGTCAGACTCTGCCTTTTATTTCACAATTCACTGGGATATTTTGAGTCAACATTTGAATGGAAGTATCTATTATTAATTGATAAAACTTTGTGGATATCTAAATGTCAAGTTGAAGACCACAGCGAGTGTCTTCTTCTCATGTATAAGTTTTTGAGAAAAAATTCTACTTCATATGAATACAAAAATAAGTCTGCTAATAATGAGGCACAATTGGTACACATGGGTATCAGTGGATCTCCAAAATCTATATAGATATTGTCAATCAGAAATTCAAGCATCTTTTTTAATATCTACTCAGAATGTTTTCTAACAAAATAATTTTGCAAATGTCCAATGGCAATCTATATATCTTTGATTGTAAGGATTTTTATGAAGTTTATGAATCCAATATAGGTATAGTAATTCAAATCACTGCATAGTTAATATATTCTTCAGGACCTTGAATAAGAGAAGGTAATGCAAGAATATAGTCTCACTGTGATTTATATTGCAATGTTTGTCTAAAATGTCTACCTCCTTCCCAATTTATACTTTCGTTAACCATCACTAAAAGACCTTCACATGTCTTTAAATCAATACGATGTTTACAATATGTAGGTATTTAAAATATTTTACTAGACTTTTGAAATATGATTTAAATTAAAATAATGACATATCTTAAGTTTACTTTTTAACAGCTTGTTTGAATCAATTCCAATGAAATAGCTAATGGACAAATATCAGAGTCCATTATTTGATTTTATAAGGTAACTGATAGTATGCGACTCCTTATATTGTAAACGTCAAACGAATCCAATTGATAATGTGATAATACTTAACACTTATCAACAGTGTTTTCAGAAATATCTTCTCTGGATTTCTTCTTAGCATCAGAATATTTCTTTTTATACGTGTAACAGCTGTAATAAGTATTGAAGCTGGAGGATAAGGATGCAATGGGCATTGCTATTAATAATAAGCCGATAACCGCTGTCAGAGAGGCCATAAAGTACCCAAAGGGAGCCTTTGGATAGTGATCCCCGTATCCAACGGTTGTTATGGTAACAACGGCCCACCAAATACTGACGAACATGTTGGGAAAAGTTTCTGAATTTTCAAACTCGGCCCAGAACATTCCTGATCCAAAAATTACTGAGAAAATTGTAAATATCATCAAAAGAAGTACTATTAATCTCAAACTGTTTTGGAAACATAATTTTAAAATCTTCATTTCACCAGTTGTTTCTGCTAGGCGTAATAGTTTGAAAACTCTTAGAGAGTATAGGCATCCGACAACTATTATGAGTTTATCTAACCAACTGTTTTGAACAATCATTTCAGGATTTCTATCCATATATATAACGAAAAATGAAATCGTAATTGCAATAAACTCTAAAAAGTTGGAAGGAACGAAGATGAATGTTTTCTTTTGATGTGTGATGATAAATCGTAAAATCAGATCCAATAGGAGAAACACATTAGAAATACTCTCCAGGACGACACGCCAAGTAGGAATTTTCTTTGTAATCAGCATGGAGAGTTTGGGGTTACTGTAGACAAGGTTATATGTAGCATTGTCTGGTATTGCTGGAATGCTCTCTCTCTCCTCTCGGTAGTCTTTGTCTGTATTCAAAATAAAGCAGATAATCGCTAGGATTGTAACAGCAGCCACAAAGGTCAACCATATCTAGAAAATACAATACAAATAAAATACTATTGACATTACCGATAATAAAATACCGTGTTCTTAAAATAATTTAGCATCTTCAACCTAAGCTTTTTTATTTAATATTCATGTTCTTAAAATAAATTTGTGATAAACCAGAATCTAGACTGATTAACAATATAATATAAACAGTAGATCTCAACTGCCTTACAACACCTAGACCTTATCAAATGTAATTTGAATTAAAATGACTTGGATCACCTTCCCATGCAGACTCGAACAAGGATCCACTGTAGATCTGTTGAGAGTCTCTCTTAAGTTTTGAAATTTACTTCCAGAGATCGTTTTCTCTTCATTCGTCGGACAAACGCCATGCATCAGACGTTTCTCCATTTTTTCAATTGCTTCATAGCTAGACAAATTGTCATTGTACAATACTTCAAAACAGCACACTGGAATGGCCTCAATGGGAATCATCCAGAACTCCATTTCTTCTCTAGCCTCGATGGCGCAAATTCCTTTGGGAAGATGAAATTTTCTTCCAGCCGCATAATCCAAAACATGATGGAAAACTGTAGGGTTTCTGTCAACAAAATAATCACCTTGTGATGTGATCTCTGCTCGCCCACATTGGACAAGTTTGTCCATGAATTCTCTAACTGATTTGAAGGAAGTTGTAAAGTCAGTACCTCGTAAACTGATGTGGAAATTACTGACCATGATTGTTCCGTCTTTGAAGCCTGAATGTCTTGCTCAGTTGAAAATATATATTAGGGGGAAATTTGAAAATCTCAAATTTCACTTTCAACGTAAATATAAAGTACATATATATATCCACCATCTACTGAATGTTCCAGAACTGCAGCAGACTTTGATGAAAACAGTATTGATTTTATATGATAAAATCAATGATTTTAATTTCTTTTCAACATTATTTGTATACTTTATTCATTTAGTGAAAAAGATATTATTTTCGAAATTGAGTACGTGCAGTTGATAGGTAATATGAATTGTCCCTGAAGTTGATATATACAAAGCCGTTAAGATTAATAATGCATGTTCTTTTAAATCTATTTCTATCATCAAATTGTTTTGTCTAATAAAGAATTTTGGATATAAAATTCGTGGGAATAAATAATACATGTTCTTTGTAAGCTATTTCTATGATCAAATTGAAACAGACATGTGAACAACCATGGTGAATATACATTTTAGACGAAGTATTGATTAAAAGAAAAATTAATGGCGTTTTTTGCTTAGAGACAGATTTTCTCTCGTATGGAAATACCTCTGGATATAGATTTCAGAATTACGACATTATCCCAAAACAAGTTTTAAGATGTGAATTTAGAACAAAAGAAAATATATATATGATGACGATACCGTTAAAAATTGTGAGGAAATCAAATTGACATCGATTTTGAGATGCTAAGATAATAAGAAAACAATGCAACAAGGCCTGTGTAGACACGGAATTTTTACCTTAGTAATTTTTCAGCGAATACAATGTAAAATAACGTACATTTGAATCTACAAGATAAAAAGAATCACTTTATTTCAAAGTGTAAAAGTCATCACTATACTTATAAAGCAAGTAAAAGTAGGTATATTAGTCATTTATGATTTTTTCACATACTCCACAGGTCTCTTTAATCATATACGAAGTAAATGATCGGCAAGCTTCTTTATAGATATCAAGGAAACCTATCATTCAGAGTTCAAGATTGGACGGATGACTGCAAGATTGTTTGATCAATTTTATTTAAATCTTAGGATTGATTATAGAATGTATGTGGTGTTATTAATGTTATCAACTTTGCTTCAAATGGATTAATATTTGTAAAGAGAAATTTATTCTTCCTAGTTTTATTGTAACTTTTATAATTTTATGATTTGGGATTCAAATACATATACTGCATTTTTTGCATTTGTTTTATACTATCGCGAATTGTAGAAAATAAATCAGTAAAATTTTGGACTATTTGGCCACTGTAAGAGTAAATAATAGCGGAGTCCGCGTAATTTGTGTCCTCTACAACTAAGTGGTTTCCATCCCGTTTTAAAGTAAAATGAATCTTCAGGAGCATTTGTTGTTAAATCTGTTGCAATTCTTGCAGCATAAAGTTGCAGTTTTTCAGCTTATCGTTATCATACAGCATATAGCATACAGCATATAGTCAGCAACCCCATACTGCAGAAGCATATTCATGTTCATCTTATAGATGACGTATACATAAGGGAGAGAGATTTTCAATCCACTTGAAAATATTATTTTTTGTACGCGTTAGCCAGTGAATCTTCAATGTACGGTGACCAACTAGCGACATGTGAAAACATTACTCCAAGGTCTTTGTGCTCAGAGATTAAGTCTAATTGACATTGCTGAAAAAGAAGTTTAGGCTTTTCAATGATTTTCTTCGTGCTAAACATTATTGCTTTAGTTTGAGATGGATAAAAAAGAGGGATTAAATTAAATTAAATTTCAATAACAACTTTTAGACCAAAGTTCCAGTGCATTTTGATTTTTGAGTGCACTTTTGGAGACTTTGTATAACGGAGAAGAACGTTGCATATGCTAGTACTGGTGCCCATGAGATTACATGATGGGGATGCATTTAAATCACATCTATTTTATGTTTCCGAATTGATTTTCAGTGAGGAAATGTAGCCATTGTTGGATTTAGAGCTCGTATTGTGGCTCAACAGCGACTTGATAAGGACATGAATTCCTTGCCATCCATCAACTGCAACCTCTGAGAATGCTGTGTATACGATGAAGCAATCTTCCTCTTAACGTGCACGTGGTACTTACAGCTGATTAAAAAAAACCTTCACTTTGATTCTCATTTCCATCTCTTTTCGATAGATAAATTAACCTTGCCTACTGAATTCATTACAGCTAAATATAAGTGAGGCAAAATTCTTTTAAAATATTGTCTCATTTTGAGGACGTGTTTATATTGAATCAGTTTTCATTGACAAATCAATAAATTTAAATCCATGAAATTAATCACAAAAATCAAAAAAATATAAATAATGTTGATTTAAATATAAAACGATTTGAATTTGTAAGAGTATTTTTAGCGAGATATAATCTATTTTTACGTTTCTATTTCTATCCTTATTCATCAAGATAATTTTTTTTACGAATGCTAAGTCATTTACAGCATATTAACTTAAATGATTTATGAGTTCATAGATTTTTTGAAGGTAAGATCCCTAACAATTGCTTCCTTCCTTACATGTTCCAGTAACATCATCAAAAGTCGTGTTCGATGGACATTTAACAGGTGACGCAATACCACTGTCACATCTATAATAAGCATCACAAGGGCGGTCTTCGAACTGGTAGTTACCATCCTTTACACCTTTACACGACGGAAGCAATCCCATCTGATGCTCATCTTTGGGTATCGTATATTGATGTGCACATCTGCCATTATAGGGAAATTCATGAATTGACCATACTGAATCCCAAGAACAAGATCCTGTATGTACTCTTCGTCCATTCTGGCATATTTTGAATCGCTTAGTTAAGGTACCATCGTCATGTTCAAGATAAAATCCATCGGTTTTATCTTCACATTTTGGATATCTAGCTTCACATGCTGGGCAATGTGAAAATTTACACTGAAGTCGGAAGTACCTGCCTAAAAATGTATATAATTTTCAGCAAAGTTGAGAATGTTGGCTAATTTTATATGTATAAAGCTTGTATTCAAAATTAATTTTTAGAATATATAACTTAAAATTCAACTGATGATTTATATAGTGTTCTGTATATCCGTGGATGACAAAAATTATTTTGTTTTGGGAATGGTTTCTTCAAATTATCAACCTAGCGAAATCATCGAAGAGACTACATCTTTCTCGAATAATAAAGCAATAAAATTTTGAAAATTATGCTTCGACCGCTTATATGTATAAAAAATTCTACAATTTTGCAAAAAAGTCTAGTTGATTACATGCTTTTGACTATCAAATAATTGAAAAAAGTTAAATGTTTTGAAATTTATCTAAATGACTTGAATTTTGATTATATAAAGTTTCTCAAGCAAATCTCCCTGCCTTAACCACCATATTGTTTCCGAAAAAAAAAAAATCACATTTGGAGTTTATGTAGGCATGTTTTTTCGCTTTACAATGAAAATGTTATTTCTTATTTGTTTTTGTAATCAATTGCGAATCACTGCAACCCCTCAATACGATAAAAATAATTAAACGTTATCATTTGATTATTATTATTATTGTTATTGTTTAACGCCGAGTCGGCAATATTTCAGCCATATATCGGCGACGTTATCATTTGATTATTATTATTATTGTTTAACGCCGAGTCGATAATATTTCAGCCATATATCGGCGACGTTATCATTTGATTGATTATTATTATTATTGTTTAACGCCGAGTCGGCAATATTTCAGCCATATATCGGCGACGTTATCATTTGATTATTATTATTATTGTTTAACGCCGAGTCGGTAATATTTCAGCCATATATCGGCGACGTTATCATTTGATTGATTATTATTATTATTGTTTAACGCCGAGTCGGCAATATTTCAGCCATATATCGGCGACGTTATCATTTGATTGATTATTATTATTATTGTTTAACGCCGAGTCGGCAATATTTCAGCCATATATCGGCGACGTTATCATTTGATTGATTATTATTATTATTGTTTAACGCCGAGTCGGCAATATTTCAGCCATATATCGGCGACGTTATCATTTGTATATATGTTCTTAGACTTCAGATCACAGACAGCTTTTATGCTTGATTTTACTCACATTCCCATACTGGCTTATTTCTTTTCCCGCAGTCCACGAAGGTGTAGTTTTCACACTGTAAAGTTTCTTCAGAAAAAAGGTAAGGGTAATGACATTCATGCTTATTCTGTGATGGCCACAAAGAATAATGGTCAACAAAGCCACTCAAGTAATAATCTTCCCCAGAGCAGTTGTAATACTAATGACAGTTTTCCTAGTCCCCAATAATCAGATAGGAATGTTGATTACACCAGTCGGATATTGTACGATCTGTAATGATCGAGATTCACAAGAATATAGTTACAGTTACATAGATATTCAAAAGCATTGTTATCATTTTTATTACGAAATCACATATAAACTGGTAAACAGATGTACTTTGTAGTTTATAGTCTGAGTGTACGAAATTTGCCATTTTATGAATGATATTTATAATTATAACTGTTGCATTAAAATTTAAAAAAAGAAAAAAAGACATTAACAAAAATATATAAAATGTCTCTTGTCCTCATATTAAAGACATCATACTAAATATTTTTTTTTTCACAAAGACACCTCAAAATAGAACATCTGATCGATATATGATGTCTTTATGATGGTTTCTCACATGATGAATTGATGTGGTCTTTACAAGATTATGAAGACAAATCAATGTCCTTGAAGTTTGCAATTTTTTGGCTTTGGTATCTAATAGGCTTCTTCCTCAGGTTCCCAATACCTCTATTGCAATCATCACACTGAAAACACCGGGTACAGTGTATTACAATGTACCATTTTATTACTTTCTTTGACATTGACCTTTTGAAGACTTTCCTTGGATTCAATATGTTCCGTTCTTTGGCAACAAAGCATTTATATTACAAATCTGAGACTTAAAGGCCAGTATCTTCTCTTTTACTTGAGTTCAAAACTTAGTTATGTATATTATTTTTAAACATTGTTTTCTTCCTCTTTCCAACAAATATATGCATATAAATGGATGTGTAAGTATATAGGAACATAGCAAGCTTTAGCTAAACTGTTACCAAGTCCTCTTTAAATCGTGTCCACACTAAGATAACACCTACCCTTGTCTTTGATACGATAATTTTATTCTTACCATGGAATGAAGAAGATTGTTCTTTGATTACCATGCATTCTAATATTTGGGTATTTGTTCTGCTTCTTCAATTAGTTTTGTTAAAACTTTTATATTAAATCCTCCTCAAATGATACTCTATAGTTCGTGTAACAGTATTGGTAAAATGAAACTTAAATTTTGACCTTTACTTTATGCCCCAAAATTCAACTTCTTTTACCCCTCTTTAACTGTCACCTCAGTAAAAAAGTTTGAGCCTGAAGGTTCAGATAAAACTCAAAATATTGTATTCACGACAAATTATAGATGCACATATCGTCAGATTACAATTGGCTAATAATACTGTACCATCAGGAAATTTCTTCGATCCATACAGTTTCAGAAGAACTGTGTAACTATTACTTATAAAGTCTTTTTCTTGAGACTTCTCTCTCCAGCTGACTTTACAGTTTTGCAATGACGTCTGCAAATTCGCTGCTTGGTTTTCCTTCATAAAAGTTTGTAAATCGTTCTCTGTATCCCTATACAAGATCTGGGAGTTAACATTTATCAACGCACTTATAGATGAAATCAGCAAAAGCATTAACTGAATCAGTTTGACTGCTGTCCTTATCACGATTAGATATTAATTCTACGACTTTCCCTTTTATAATCACCCTATATGACAATTTATCTTTTATATCGATAACAAATAAATTATAAAAAAAAAGGATGAAGTTACACATACACACATAAGTCATATATAATTCAAAGGTAAATCTGCCAAAATTTTCCCTGTCGAAGATGTCCCAACATAACAAGCTTTATTTGCCCACCATAAAAGTGATATATTGCATTTTCCGGGATAGATACGTATTATACAATGGCAAACAGTGTAGAGAAATGATGAAAAATGGATCACAACAGGGATGGGAAATGGGGACTGGTTACTAATTTGGCGCTTTGGAGGCGATGGGAGTACGAGGCATCAATATTCGACAAAAAAAAAAAAAAAAAAAAAAAAAAAAAAAAAGGGGGGGGTTCAAAACAAATGAAAAATACATAAAAATATTTCTACATTTAGATGCCTCTTATCAATTTACATAACTCTCAATTACATGAGATATTCAAATTATATATCCTAAAAAAAAATAGGATATGCACATGCCAGACAGTCGATTGGCTCTCTAGACTCAAGTATTTTATTTCCTATTTGAATTATTGTCGACACACATATACAAGCTGTAATTTATCGTTACACATGCATTGGCAATATTTACTTTAAACTTGTGCTGATTTATTCTTTTGTAATAAAATATCTCGAAAGCGTAAAATCATGCCAGAAAACACGTTTTTGAAAGGGTTAAGGTGGTTGAGGGTCATCTTTGGTAAGAGTGTTAACTCTAAACCTCTTTATTTATTTATTTATTTATTTATTTTTTTAATTAGATTCACATCTCTTATAAAAATTTATTTAAAACTAAGCTTAGGGAGGGAATTCGATTCACGTTATTTATACCCTTTTTATATTCAAAAGCTCGACAAAAAATCAATAAATAAATAAAAAATACTAAAAAAAAAATAGATGAAGATTTAAAAAAAAGAAGAAGATAAATCCTTTTAATCAAAGAAACATTACAGGGTGCAGTTCATAGTAGTCAAAAACTATAAAGCACCTTTGGAAAACTTAAAATCACAAACTCTTTCAAAATTAACGGACATCAAAAAAGTATAGTTTATTAATGTTTTATACAATCATTCTTAATGAGAAACTATAGACCAGGCTTTAATTAATTATATCATTGTGTCTTTAAAGAAAATGGAACTTGAAAAGTGTCACATCTTCTGTTTGATCATAAACAAGTTACTTTGTGAAAATTAAAACTGTCTCTACACACAAGCACTCTTAAGTTGATATTTCTTAAAGATGCTGGATTTCCTCAATAACAATATCTTTGTAGTTTTAGAAATCAGGTCTTCCAACAATCTGTTTGAATTTTGATTAACACTTACTGTGCTGTCCTAAAAGTACCTTTTATAATTATTCTTATGATGAAAAAGGTGATGATAACGAACAGTGAAGCAACATTTATTCTAAAACTTCTACATAAGAACAAAACTACTGTGTCCTTCAATTCGACATTTTGATATAAACATTTTCCTAGTATGATCAGCCTTTAATTGAGCTTTGTATTGAAGTTAAGTATATATGTAATAAACAGTAGTTCACTAAAACGAAATAGATCCTTAAATTGCAAACAGTATATAAAATTAGTAGGTTGTTTGAACTTAAGATGCTTGATATTTATGAAAGAAGGGAAAATTCAACGTTCAAAACCATTAACTTTGAGAGAAAAGGAATTGTTTTTTTTTTTAATATGTGCATACCCTGACTTTGGGAATTAATCTACTTTTACTTTCATTTTCAGATGTTTTTTACGAACATGTGCATTTTGACGGAAAAGTAATCTAACATGCAACTTTGAGATTTTAACCACGTGAGAGAGAATTTCACTAGCTATCATTTAAGGGGTGTCCCATTCTTCAACGAAAATTAGGGGAGGAGCTGTGTGAGAGAACGTTAATATTGTCGCCTATGGGAAATGTATTAGTGGACTGTACCCAGGTAGATTATATTAGCATTTCCATACAACAAACCTCTGCATTAGAGGTTTATTCCATTTGTTTTAAACAGCATTTGACTCACATTAATTTGACATTTTAGTTGAAGCTAAAAATTCCCTCCAAGAAATTAGTTGTGTTCTTCTTAGTCCCAACTGCGTACATATATTGTCAGGAATAGTTTTATTTTTTTTTCTCGTAATCAGGGAGGTGATAGTACGTTTAAAACTCAAAAGATACATGTTAGGTATCCAGCTTTATTGATTAGTTTAGTTATTTTTAACATTTTTGGTACAAAAATTACTGACAAACCAAAATTAGAAAAAGAAGTTAATGGTAACCCAACATCAAAATTTTATGATAAACGTCATGACTTCATCTTTTCTATCATCATCTTGCCTTACTTATGTAGCAATAAACCTTTATGAGCTGCACATGGGGTTTATATCTCCCACTGAGCACGTACGAACGAACAATTTCTAAAACGAGGCAAGCTACTGACAAGAAAAGTTGATGAAACAAGAATATTAACAGTCTCGTTTAAAGTCATCATTTTGCAAATTCTATGGTCGATACAATGACCTTGTGAACAAATACAATCTATGATTAAGTCGAATGCTGACTGACTTTTTTCAAACAATTTGTTAGGTCATTTTTTTTTCTGTTTGCCCGATCACGACGATGAACACAAGGCGAGTGTGATCGGTCGAAAGGAGACGTTTACACCTCCATGGTACCTGATTCCACCTCTGATCTTTTTTAAAGGTCCGTGTTTTCTCTGCTCCCGATTTGTATCGTTTCAATGGACATTTGAGCTTGATTACTACTGTTCGTTATTTCCATATTTCGTTAGCATAAACACAAAGCTCATCAAGTCTACTGCTAAAGAACAATATTATTATATACATCTGAAGTAGTTTGTTCCTCAGATTTTGAAAATCAGTATTATTGAATTATTAATTAGTAATTTGTAAATTATTGAAAATGATCTGAAATACCGATATGTCACTGAATACACATAGCAAACTATGTATACGTATATTTTTTCTTCGAAGTTCATTATTATACTAATTCATATTAAATGGGAAAAATTATCAGAAGTCAAATACATTGTTAGAAAACTTGAATAAAAGCACTTAATATATAAAAAAAAGTATTTTTAAGGAAATTTTAGGTATCCAGGCATTTGAAGAGATATTGCATGTTTTTTTTTTTTTTTTTTTTTTTCATATGCAGCATTTCAGTTCGATATAAGCTTCAATTGTAATTTTCTACATAGTGTAAAAAGTATATGATATCAGTGAAAGATATCATCGATCACTTCAAATTTAATATCATGCTTATAAACAATGGTATCATAAGCAAGAAAAAAATAAATTCAATTTCTCTAAAAATGTAATTTTGGAGTGTTAATGTCTACTTTTTTCTGATTTTAAGACTTCGAAGAACTTTAAATCTTATAAAGATGCACGAAATGAAAATTGTTGCACGAAAAAAGTTTAAGCTTTACATTCAGACTAACCCCATTTTGATTTTTTTAGATTTATTGTTCCTAGCCGAGGAGCGGATATCATTGAATAATGATAACGCCTTTATTTCGAAATCTCATCTTTTCATCTTTATATCGTTTAAATACCAGTGGAATTTAACAACTATGTTTTCATATTCCTTCTTACTTCATGATCAGTGTTCTCAAAATTCCACTAGCTTTCCCGTATCATGCATTTATTCTTAGTTTTAAAATTATGCTTAGGAGTCTTTTGCGCTGCTTTTTTGTCTGCTAAATAAGGTTAATATATGATGCAAACAAATACATATATCGAACTGAACTAATAAAAGTTTACGCTAATCAAGTGATGAGGAATATTGTCGTACATTTTGAATGCGTTTATTCGTGTACGTTTAAGGTAAATATGACCCATTTCCTGATTTTCTGACTACCAAGATTTATTTAAAATTAATTACATTTATTTATTATCAAGTAACTGAACAGAAATTTAATTATTCTACTTATGTTCTGATTAATAACATCATTAGATAATCAAAATAGATTTATTACATCATTACATAACAAGTTAAGACTAATAACAAGATTACATAATAAAATGAGTACAATAAAATCATAACAGTTAGAACTGTACACTAGCATCATAAAACTTATTACACAAAAATCTTCTAGAGACTTTGCATATATATGTATAAGTCACTTCAAAATGGAAAAAAAAAAAACATAATGAAGCTTAAATGCCCATTTCTCACTAAACAACATAAAATGTGTTTGAATAAAAAGGATAGGAGATACTGGCATTCTGGAAAAAGGAAATAAGGAAAAACAACACAATGAGTGAGGCTTTTCATCACAATCACCACCTTAATCTCACTGCCATTGGTACTGAGCGATACCGAGGACAAGTGCTTCATTAACACCCTGTAACACACTTATTGAAGAGTTATCATCATGAATGTTTAATGTCAATAACATCAGTAACTGTAGGATTCCAAGGATTTTTCGAATTCTCCGGAGACCACAGTCCGTTAAGGAAGACACGGTGACACCTTGAAACACACTAAGCTAGGAGCTATCGTCATGAGAGTCTCTAATGTTACTGTTGGATACCAAGGATTCTTCGAGTGCTCCGGAAACCAAGGTCCCTAAAAGAAGACGCTGTGACACCCTGTGACAAACTTAGTGAGCAGTTATCAACATGAGAGTCTCTTTAATGTCACTACCATCAGTTACCATCGGATTCCAAGGATCCATCCAGTTCTTCGAAGACTAAGGTCCCTAAACAAAGACAGGGTGACACCCTGTAACACACTTAGTGAAGAGTTATCAACATGAGAGATTCTTTAATTTCAATATCATCAGTAACAGTCGGATTCCAAGGATCTTTCCAATTCTCCGGAGCCAAAAGTCCGTTAAGGAAGACACGATGACACCTGTTAAACCACCAACCTCCTCTGAAGTCAGCGTCATGGTTCCCGCCAATCCATCTGTCGTTGTCTATATCCGGGTACTGAAGTTCATCTCAGACACATCAAAGCCATTATTCCCAGTGTTTAATATGCTGTCACCTGTAAAATAAATAAAAGCAACAAAAAAACTCAGAACTTCATTCATTTCATAATTCAGGGTTCTTCATAAACACGGTTTTTCAGAACGTCCCACCATGGTTAAAACTCATGTGCGCCATTGTTTAACGAGTTGCGCCATGGGTTGAGGTCGGCAGCCGCCATGATAGATATTTACTTGCATTTCCTGTTTTTACACCTAAAATATAAAAACTTGAGTGGTTAATTATGTTTATACAGCGTATTAAATAACAGATGATTATTTCGAGTGAATCTCAGTTAAATTGAAGATACACATGTTTATGAATTTTAATATCTGTATGAATAACAGAGTACAAGGTGGTATAATAATTAACGTACCAGTGAAATAAGTACCTTAAATAGTTAGCATGAGAGATCCAAATATACTCGTATAAAATTAATTAAATTGATTGTTACCTTTAAGAATGTCATGTACACTACTGAGAAAACGGGTGAAGTCTGTATTCTAACTTTCAGTACTTGTAAATCTGTGGATATAAATGACACATTATCACCAAGTAAGAAAAAAGGGTTATGGAGGAGTGGCAATATTTTGGATAAAAGGGTTGAGTAAAAATGTCCAGGCACTATCAGACGGGGGTAACCGATATTACACATTATGATAATATATAGAGAAAATCATTTATTTAAGTTCTTTAATGAAAAAAAAAAATTATCAATCAGAAATGGTTCATAAAGCACAAAAGGATAAAGAACAATTAGGTTTTGGCTACTAATGAATAAATGAAATTTAATTTCTTACGGATGGTGACAAATCGATGATTTTATAACCTCTCAGTTACCTGCGGTTGTTTTTGGTCCAAAATAAAATTGGCAGGACAAAAAAGTGAACAAATGCTTTGAAAGAAAAGTAATACAGTTACACATCAATAAGAATATTTTAGTTTGTAACAAGTACTAGTCTTTTCTTTCTTTCTTTTTTCCTTACCAGAATTACAGTCTAATTGTTACATACCTAAGGTTCCAGTAACTGGTCCTCCAAGAAACATTCTGTAGTTGTCTGTCTCACCAGAAAGCAAAAATTGATTTATTATTCAAAAAATGTTGTCATTTTGTAGTGTGATGAAGACGAACAGAGATGAGTTCCGTTCATTTCCTTTGTTAGCTGATGAATCACATCATTTCCTTGTGGATGATATAAGTCGTTGAAACAAGAGGTCCACGGGTCACAACGCTCACCTGAATCTTTTTGGACCTACCGTTCTTCTTCAGGGGTTTTAAAAGATAGCTTTTATAATTCCCATGAAAAATTTTGACCTAAACTGTGACCTAATCTTAGCCCCAATGTGTCACATTGTGATTCAACCAAGCCCACGAATCCACAGGTGGATATGTTTCAATATCAGTATGACTAACATGGCTTGCTGTCTACCAAAGAAGTTAAGGATGGAATCCTATTTCTTATTCAAACGGATGAAATATGGAGATAACGAACAGTACTCAAGCTCACGTTCATTTAAACAATACAAATCAGGATCACAGTGAGCATACCCTGCCGACCGGTCACGCCGGCCGTGTGCTCCTTGTCATGTTCAGGAAAATGGAAAAACCCGTAGACAATTCAGTGTGTAAATAATGACCTAAAACTTAGTATGAAAATATCAGTCAGCATTTGACTTATTGATAGATTATATTTGCTGACAAGGTCATTGTATCGACTATAGATCATATAGAACTTGCGAAATAATAAATAAAATAATATAACATATAGACAGTCCCTTTTAAAAAAATGTATTGTATTTACTTACTGTAAAACAATTAGTGGCTTTTTCATCTGTTGATTGCTGGTTCTGATAAACCTAGAATAGTACTGCTAGGAATCGCAGTTGGTGCTGAATACCTTGCTGTTTTCGCTGCCCTTGGAGGATGGTATCGAATGCCAATTTGCAAAAGACTTTGAGTTTCACGCTATCTTAGAATGTGAAGATTAATTGACAGAAAAAAGATTACCCAATGCAATTATTGCAATTATTTCTTTAAAACTTATGTTATCAAATTCATCAATATTATGCCAACCTAAAAGAATAAATAGATATGCTGGTAAACTTTGTGTTTTTTAAAAGAACGAGGGCGCTTCTGATTGGCATTCGG
The DNA here is from genome assembly GCF_033153115.1 of Saccostrea echinata. NCBI lineage: Eukaryota > Metazoa > Mollusca > Bivalvia > Ostreida > Ostreidae > Saccostrea > Saccostrea echinata. The sequence goes on from NW_026889761.1 coordinate 11,970,188, forward strand.
CAGGAATCTGGGCGCACTTGAAAAGTGAAAATTTCATTGATCTATCACACGAAATTTTAGCAGTCTTTGGATTATTTGGGTTCCTATGAAATAGGAAAGGGAAATATTTTCCCGATATTGTATTTTGATTTGCTAAAAAATAACTTGAAAATAGGCTAGATGATTCATTTGGTACAAGATGTCACATTTTTAAACACGTTTTCTAAAAATTTGCTATCTCTGGGTCATCTCTCCATGATTTTCAAACGTTATTTGTATGCATTACAATTCAAGGAAACAAACAATCATTTGTAAAAAATGGAGAGAAAACCCAGAGACCATAAAAATGATCTTTTCCCCCAAAAAAATTCCAATGCGTAAATGCGGTGTTTCAGGTCGTTTTAAAAGCCAAGTTGTATGTGTAGCGATGATAGCTCAGTAATATGTGTTACCCGTCCAGTGCTATCGAGTCGAAAATTTTTTGGTTCGATCCTAGCAGGGAGCGTTAATATTTTTTCTTAACGCAAACAATCAATTCTTTCGTCAGTTTAATTTTTTGTACTGGATTATTTTAAAATGGATAAATTCTGGTTCTGTTGCATCGAGAGCGAAATCAATTCTTGCAACCGACTGATACTTTAATATACACATGTACTTGTAATTGCATTTAACTATACCCTTATTAACTTGTAGGTGTTTATTATTTATGTGAAGCAACACTGTGTTATAGTTTGATTATTAAGTTAAGCGGACATAAATATGAAAATTTTACATGTTATTTCAAACTAAATGTAACATTTTCCATGTGTGTAATTTTGTAAAGCCTGTCCAGCTGTGTTCAGTCGACCAGATCGTGAACATTTTAACTATAAATGTTTCGTACACATGATTCCTGCCGATCACACGCCAAATACGCCCATTTTCTTTACGATGCTTCCAGTCCTCCTGGATTTCTTCATTTTTTGCCCACTTTTTCCACTTATCTTTTAAAAAGATTTTACCTCTGTCTAGTTAAAAAAATGTATATATGCTCCTCCATGGCACCTGATCCCACTTCTGATGTTTTTGGAAGTCCGTGTTTGCTCTGCTCCAGATTTGTATTGTTTTAATGGACTTTGAGCTTGAATACTGTTCGTTATCTCCATATTTCATGTTACTGTGGTAGTTCGTATTCTAAGATATTAGTTTGAGTGAATAAATTGAACTGAAACTGAGAATGCTGACATCTATACATTTTGTACAAAACAAACATTTTAATTGAGAGATCGTAAAAGAAATCAACTTTTTTTGTTATTCATTTACAAATGTAGATTTGAAAAAAAAAAGAGTGGAAAGTTCAGGAAGGTAAATATACCTTTTCATTGGTGATTATGGATGGAAGACAGAAGGAATTACTGAGTATATTGCAAAGATTTGTTTTTAAGTTCATGATTTTTTTAAGCATGTTATGATAAGCATTAGATGTAAATATTAAATATTTCAATGCTTGCTATTTAGTACAATATTTCTTTTAGTATTGAATGGTTTAAGTTGGATGTTTATAATTCGTTTTAGAAACAATGCTCATTAATGTACTAGTTTTGCCAGAAAAATATCTGAACCAGGGATACAGACATGTAGGAGTAGTGGAGGCTTTACTTTGAATATCCCTTTACACATTATATCACAATTTGAGTTGTTGAAAATCCACTACTGATTTAATATTACTAGAAACATACGTTAATGTTACCTAACAACAAAACTTTATGGAAAACGTTATGACTTCAACTTTTCTATCGTCAAATGCCCTTATTTATAAAATAGGGACGTACGAACAATTTCTAAAACGAGGCAAACTATTGACAAACAAGTTAATGAAACAAGGATAGTAACCGTCTCGTTTGAAGTCAACATATCGCAAGTTCTAAAGTCGACCTTGTCAGCAAATACAATCTATTATTAAGATGAATGCTGACTGACGTTTTTCATACTAATTGTAAGGCTATTTATATTTACACACTGAATTGTCTACGGATTTTTCCGCTTGCCTGATGATGACAAAGGATCTCACGGCAGGTGTGACCGGTCCACAGGGGATGTTTACTTCTCCATGGCATCTCGTCCCACCTCTGCGCTCCCAAATTGTATTGTTTCAATGGATTTTGAGCTTAATTACTGTTCGTTATCTCCAACTTTCATCTATAATACTGACTCGTTTTAGTACAAATTATGTAACACGCCATTAGCCTTATGTGTTTATATCAAATTTGACTATGTAATGTTCCGTCTACCTAATCAATACATAGAGCTCACGGCGGGTGTGACAGGTCAATAGGTAATGCTTGTTCCTCCCATGCACCTGATTGCACCTCTGGAATTTCAGAAGGTCTGTGTTTTATGCCCTGTTGAAAGATTTGTATTGCTTGTTGATTTTTATGAGATCAATCCTTCACCTTCTTAATTGTAAATGTTTAACATGCATTGAACCTGACAGCAGGAAATAAAGAAATCCAGGGTTAATCAATTCTTTAAATAGCCATTGATAATCAATTTTATAACCCTATGTCGGAGAAACAGCCCAACTGAAAAACGATGAAAAGAAATAATTTTAGAAACTTTTATTTATCACTTGTGAAAAGATCAATCACTACTGGAATATATGTATTATAAGTGTCAATTATACGCATAAAACTTCAAGCATGCCAGAAGGAAGGGAAAAAAATACAATAGCAAATTATGTACTTGTAAATGTCACAAGTATATTAACATTACTTTGAACAACAAATAATTTATTCTTTCTACTTTCAACAAAAGAGAACATTTGTCGCGCATCCAAATTGTGACATCTAGATGGTCTCCATATCGTGATCAATATAAATGTATACAATAAAATATATAAATAGAGTAAAAAAAGCATGAAATGAGAAAGGTAATTAAATTTTTTTTGTTCCTACCTATCATTTATTGATAGGATTTAAACTATTTTTCGATTTTTTTCTTAGCTCAGCATATTTCTTTTCATATGTATAACAATTATAAAAAAATGCCGAAGTTAGAAGATAAAGCTGCAATGGGCATTGCAATTAGTAATAATCCAATCAGAGCAGTCATAGATGCCACTAAATACCCTAAAGCTGTTTTTGGATAGTGGTCTCCGTATCCAACAGTTGTTATGGTAACAACAGCCCACCAAATACTAATCAATATGTTGGGAAAAGTTTCTGCATTTTCAAACTCAACCCAAAACATTCCAGACCCAAAAATTATGGAGAAAATTGCAAATACCATAAAAAGAAGGGCTATGATTTTCCAACTTTTTAGCTCACCTGAGCCAAAGGCTCAAGTGCGCTTTTCTGATCACATTTTGTCTGTAGTCCGTCTGTCCGTCCGTCTGTAAACTTTTCACATTTTCGACTTCTTCTCAAGAACCACTGGGCCAATTTCAACCAAACTTGCCACAAAGTATCCTTGGGTAAAGGGGATTCAAGTTTGTTCAAATAAAGGGCCACGCCCTCTTCCAAGGGGAGATAATTAAGAATTCGTGAAAAATTAATTGCATCATTAAAAAATCTTCTTCTCAAGAACCACTGTGCTTGAAAACATGAAACTTATGTGGAAGCATCCTCAGGTAGTGTAGATTCAAGTTTGTTCAAATCATGACCCCCGGGGGTAGGGTGGGGCCGCAATGGGCGATCAAAGTTTTACATAGGAAATATACAGGAAAAATCTTTAAAAATCTTCTTCTCAAGAACAGCAAAGCCATGATTGGTCATATTTATATGGTAGCATCCTCAGGTAGTGTACATTCAAATTTGTTCAAATCATGACCCCCGGGGGTAGGGTGGGACCACAATGGGCGATCAAAGTTTTACATAGGAATATATAGGAAAAATCTTCAAAAATCTTCTTCTCAAGAACAGCAAAGCCATGATTGGTCATATTTACTTGGAAGCATCCTCAGATAGTGTACATTCAAATTTATTCAACTCATGACCCCCGGGGGTCGGGTGGGGCCACAATGGGCGATCAAAGTTTTGCATAGGAATATATAGGAAAAATCTTTAAAAATCTTCTTCTCAAGAACAACAAAGCCATGATTGGTCATATTTACATGGAAGCATCCTCAGATAGTGTACATTCAAATTTATTCAACTCATGACCCCCGGGGGTCGGGTGGGGCCACAATGGGCGATCAAAGTTTTACATAGAAACACATAGTAAAAATCTTCTTCTCAAGAACAGCAAAGCCATGATTGGTCATATTTATATGGTAGCATCCTCATGTAGTGTACATGTACATTCAAATTTGTTCGAATCATGACCCCCGGGGGTCGGGTGGGGCCACAATGGGTGATCAAAGTTTTACATTGGAACACATAGTAAAAATCTGTAAAAAAAACTATTTGTTAAGAATAGCAAAGCCATGATTGGTCATATTTATCTGGAAGCATTCTTAGATAGTGTACATTCAAGTTTGTTCAAACATGACCCCTGGGGGTCGGGTGGGGCCACAATGGGTGATCAAAGTTTTACATAGGAATACATAGGTTAAATCTTTAAAAATCTTCTACTCAAGAACAGCAAAGCCATGATTGGTCATATTTAAATGGAAGCATCCTCAGATAATGTAGATTCAAATTTGTTCAATTCCTGACACCCCCCCCCCCCAACCACTTTTATATTTAAACTTTTCAACCTTTCAAGATTGAAGTGATTTCTGCTTTTTCCTAGCCATAGTGCTCAGGTGAGCGATGTGGCCCCTGGGCCTCTTGTTTTAAAACATAGTCTTAAAATCTTCATTTCCGCTGTAGTTTCGGCCAAACGTAAGAGTCTGAGAACTCTAAGAGAGTACATAAATCCAAAAACCACTATAAATTTATCTACCTCTATCTTCTTGACAAACTTTTCCGACTTGCTATCAACATAACCAATCAAAAAGGAAATTACAACAGAAATAAGCTCTATAATGTTTGGTGGGTTTAAAATGAATGCTATCTTCTGATGGGTAATAATAAATCGCAATAACAAATCAAACAAGAGAAAAACGTTAGAAACAATTTCCAAAATAACAAGTTCCAAAGGAGCAACCTTGGTGTTTAACACAGTACGCTTTGGGTTACTAAAGATAAGTATGTACGTGTAATTATCTCGTATTGTAGGAAGGTTTTCTCTCCCGACACGAAATTCCCTGTGTGAATGTAGCAGGTAGCACGTAACAGCTGTTATTGTGGAGATACCCACAAGAAATAACCATACCTAAGGGAAAAAAATATATAAAATGTAAATATGTATAAAACTAAAACAAATTTGATTTTTTTTAAATTAAGCTTTAATTTTTTAAAAATTTTATTTTAAATTTGTCTAATGGTTATTTCATATTTAAGTATTTTTTATAAATTATTTATTTAATATAGTAGTTTCACATATCATTTATATTATTAAGCTTCCTGTACGTTTCTCTCTATTCAACAAATACCCAACTATTTTTGCATAGTGTTTAAGGAAGGATTTATATCACACTGTGCCGGAATAGTGCACGACTTCTTTTTATATAGAAAATCCAACAGCAAGCAGGCCAGGGGTCCAACTCACGACTCCGAGATCGTTGGTCCGACGCTCTACCAATTACGCCACAGAAACCGTTACTTGATATGTGTAATTTAAAGCATAAAAAAGTAGTTTCATATAAACTTTTTCATTTAATCATCTGTCAACAAAAACTTTGCCAAACGTTATTAATTTGCCTTGAAAAAGAGTAATAACCGAGGTTTTTATGAAAGGGCTCATATTTAACACCTTTAAAAATAGACAATAAATTCAAAATAGTGTCATGTAACCTTTTTTTTCTTTTTACTTAAATTTTTAAAAACTATCCGTACATTATACATGTACCTAACTGCACAAAACACTTAAAGACAATATGTGACGTACCACAATGTGATATCTTAATAGGGGTGTACTATAATGTTGACAAACAAAAAAAAAAAATCCATGTAAGGGGTGATGAAACAGTGGTAATGGAAAAAAAATATTCAAATTTCGTACTTGGTATTATTACCGTTTTTTCATCATTACACAATCTGGTTCCAGGGATATAATAATGAAAACGCTTGTTCGTATAACGCTTTAAAATTAAGGAATGATTTAACGTCTGCAAACGGGCATTTATTTAAATTGCCATTTTCATAGAACAGTAAGCCAAACAATAACAATAGTATTGTGTTTTGCATGTACTTTGCCTAAATAATACTCCGGGTTTGACACATGCAAGGAGGCAAGTGCTCCATATGTAAATCCCCTGACTGTTATTTAGGCATAGTATATGTAAAGCACACCACTTTTATATAATTAAATAGTTATTACAAATACACAGGGAAAAATTCACCACATGGAGCATAATCTGTATCTGAGAATAGCTTTCATGAACAAGGTAAACGCGAGTTAATAATATTATTCTATAGATTTAAACTATTTTCAACATTTTGCCAGACTCATTAAATCAGTACATTAAGAAAAACCATAAAATACACCGATAAAAATTACAACCAGAAGCGTCGCATGCGTGGCGCAGTGGTTAGAGCGTTCGCTCTAGAGTCGCGGCGTAAGGAGTTGATCCTTATATCGCGGGTTCGAATCCCACTGTGGGACGTGGAGACCGGTCCTTCGGATGAGACCGTATAAACCGAGGTCCCGTGTCGCAGTAGGTGCTGGCACGAAAAAGATCCCTCACTGCTCAATGGCCGTAAGTGCCGAGTATAGGACAACATTTGCAGCTCTCCACCGGCAAGTGGTGACGTCTCCATATGAGTGAAAAATTCTCGAGAGGGACATTAAACAACATACAAAACAAATACAATCAGAAGCAGGGGATTACATTTCAAAATAGCAATTCAAAGTCAATCTAGCAAATATTAATGATCCTTGCAAAATATGCAGCATTAGTATTAATGTAGATACGAATGTATATAGCTACATATATATCAATAATTTAAAACAATATGGGAATAAAAGACATTACTCCTTTCCTTTTTAATATGAGATCATTTAAAAAAAAATTAGAAAGAATTATGGCTAAAATTTACCTTTCCCAATAAACTGGAACTTGGAACTACCAATGCTTTGTTAATAGTTTCTCTAACGTCCAGAAGTTTACGACTCGAATATTTTCTTTCTCCTTCTGCTGGGCAAACGTCATTTATCATGCATTTCTCCATTTCTTCGATCGCTTCATAGCTAGACATATTATCATTGTACAGTACCTCGTAGCAGCATTTGGGTACAGCCTCAAGTGGGATCATCCAGAACTCTATTTCTTCTCTTACCTCGATTGCACATAAATTCTTTGGAAGATGCAATTTTCTACCAGACAAATAATCCAAAATATGATGGAATATTGCAGGGTTTCTATCAACAAAGTAACTACCGTCTGGCTTGACCTCTGCTCGACCATCTCTGATGGGACTGTCCATATACTCTCTAACTGCTTCAGAGCCTGTTATAAAATTATATATATAGTACAAAGTTATATATAGTTATAAAATATAGTACCCCGCAAACTGATACGAAAATGGTTAGCCATGAAACGTCTTTCTAAGCTGATGAAGTATATCGAGGCAATATCCTGGAACGCATCTGTGGTTTTTATTTAAATTATTACAATGTCGAAATGACCATTTGTGAATTGTCTTTCAGACTAATAATACATGTATCTGGATCCAAGAGCAAGTGGTCACACAAAGCAATATTGATCAGTCATTTATAAAATCAATCCTATTACAATAGCAGCATTTAAAATTATATTCTATTTATCTCTGATCATTGTTTAATGCAATGGATTTTAACTGCGGATACATGCTTGTAAACATCACAGGAAAAGACCGCGCGCATTTTTCGAAGTAATATTGAAAAGTGAATTTTCTGTTAAACTAGTCTAGAATCAATAAATAATTTCAGTATCAATAAATATATGTCAAACATGCAACATTACCAGAAACAGTTATGAAATCCCATTTATTGTTATAGGAAAGATTCGAAAAGAATAATATTTTTGCAATTTGAGGAATTTCAGTGTTATATAAGCGTACGAAAAGAGAAATCTATAATTATCTGAAATGGATAGTATGAGAAACATTTTTGGGGTATTACTTATTCCAAAACACACCCACCCACCCACCCACCCACACACACACACACACACACACACACGGTGTGTGTATATTCAGTTCGAACGGTAGGGAAGTTTAGACATTAAACACATTTTTATGTTCCGTTCACTCACACTAATTTTTTTTTTTATGTGCAGAATTTACATATAGTATATTGTATAGGATAGAGGTTTATAAGAGCTGAAATTCTTACACCTCCTGCAGGAATGATTTTATGCTCAATATTATTGCTAATGAACTTTTATTTCCTGGTTTCCTCTAGGTTTACTTGAATTTTCTTTAATCGAAATTGAGAGAACTTTTGCACAAAAAGAAATAGTCAGAGATTAAGATAGTGTTTCGTAGAATTTCATATATTTTTCTCATTTATGGAGCAATAGTGAATTTGGTAAGGAGCTTATTTCTTCACATGAACTATACTGTCTTGTGTCTAGATAATGCTGGTGAATGGTGAGTCGTAGCATCATGAACATGTATAAACCTCATTGAAACTGTATATTGAGATATGTTTGGGTTAGCAGGGGGTTCGGGAGGGGGAGGGGTGAGTTGGCATCTTTAATTTCAAATACTAGTATACTCTCAGATATTGTTTTAATTTATATACCAAATTATATGGGGAAAAATTTTTTCTGTGTTAAAAGGAGAAAAGAAGGCAAACAGTGTATTGATAGCTTTTTTACACACCCGAAAAAAACTGACAAAATTATGTGTCGGCTATTTGTTTTCGCTGGATTGCAATGTTTGCAGTATTACGCCACTAACAATAGCGCTTAATGAAATAATGACAAAGTGCTTCTTAAAAGGAAGGTATGTTGTTTTCAATGATTTTATTTATGAAATCATTTGTAACTGTATCTCGATCTTCTACTTTTACAAATACACATGTATTTGTTTTTATATTATCACACGGCGTCGGAATACACAGGATATGAAAAAATATCCATTGAGTGATATTTTATATATCCCTTACCAAAAAAAATATTAGTAAACTATAGTTAACTATAGTTTACAATTAATAGTTTACTATAGTGATACTTTGACACTTAGAAAATTTAACTAACCTATAGTAACCTATAGTGATAACTTTGAGACTTTGACTTATTAAAGTGATAACTTTGAAAACTTTATTTACTAAAGTGATAATATACTGATAACTATGAAAACTTTGATTTAATATACTGATAACTATGAAAACTTTGATTTACTATGGTGATCGCTATGAAAACTTTGATTTACTATGGTGATCACTATGAAAACTTTGATTTACTATGGTGATTACTATGAAAACTTTGATTTACTATGGTGATCACTATTAAAATCTTTGATTCATTATAGTGATAATTTTGACACTATAGTGATCACTTTGAAAACTTCGATTTACTAAAGTGATAACTATGACACTATATTGATCACTTTGAAAGGAAAACTGATTTTATATAGTGGACACTTTGAAAACTTTGGTTTACTATAGTGATCACTATGATACTCTAGTGATAATTTTGAAAGATTTTATTTACTATGGTTAACTTTAGTTTACTGTAGTATTTTTTTGTTAGGGATGGACTATATTTTAATAAAAACTCTTTATAAACAAACATCTTTATATACATTTTATCTGAAATGGTATAAATTATAAATTTATAAAACAAATACATTAACGAAAACAATTAAAATAATTTTCTTTGTCAGTCACATCTCTATTTAGAGCACCAATGCAACTAAATTAAGCATTATAAAGATGTTTGAGAAAGTCAAAGGTTACAGAAAAATCGTCTATCACTACCATCTCCACATCAAGAAGATTAGCCACAACGACCCAGAATGTATAGAAAAGCAAAACATCCACTCCTCCTGCAGAAACTGATGGTTCTTTTGCCTCAAATAGGGGTTCCTCAAGGATTTGTCATACGGCAAGAGAATGCAATGATGAATACTGGAAACAATGGTAAGATTAGAAGATAAAAAAGGCGAAGATTAATGAGAATGACAGCGCAAGTCACAGCAGTAAAGGAAAGACGGAAAAATAAATGATTGAAGAAAAGAGCTTAATGAAAACAGTGGTGAATAGTGGTATAGTGGTTAAAAAGGAAATATGAAACATAAAAAAGGCTAATAATGTTTAAAACATAGTATATAACATGTAACCATATATTAACAGATTATATATTATTTAAAAAACAAACAAACAAACAACCAACCAACCAACCGACCAAACAAACAAACATACAAACAAACAAAAACAGAACAAAATTCATTTGCATTACGTTTATATATTGAAAACTCTACAGCAGAGAGAAATATTTTTCAACCCTTCTGTTGAGTATTAAGTGTAAATGAATCATGGTTGAATACTTGTTTGCAAAGGAGCCTCGCTGTCAGTCTCTGTAACATTAGTCGAGGGGACCTTAGGATTTTGCTTGCATGTGAAACATTCAGGAAGTGTTTTAGAAATGAATGCGTGGTACATCTTGAATTTAGCTCTCCGTAAATCAACACGGTTCGCTTTTTCAAACATTTTTTGTATTTCTATTTTATTTTCATCGTTAAGCTCATTTTTTCCACCATGAAATAAAATAGACAACACATAAGGAGAAGTGAAGATAAGGCCATATTGTGTCAGGTCAACAAATTCTAACTTCCCCAAATCTTTGCCAACAGTGAGGGTTTCTATGGTAATGAAAATATAGGACGAAACAACTATTGTTTTAAATATTGCAAAATAAATTTTTGTTTTGACAAAACCAAGATTTTTTAAAATATGATTGAACACATCTTGTCCTATAAAAGTTTGACCATACTTCTCTTTTGCAAGGGAACATACATAAATGAGCACTGATGTAATTAAATCCATCACTTCCTTGTAATATTGCATAAGGTAGATAATGACGGCCACAGCGTAAATAAAATATTTAAAGATGTACTCTCTTACTGGGAGAACAACGAAGAGTATGATAGTAACGGATCGAAAGACGAACAGAAAAGACGATATTATGGGACGAAAGGAGAAAATTGATAAAATTAGGATGATGAAGGCAAGAAAGGAGTCCACAAATTTTCGTTTGGATAAAGTTTTCATGAAATGATGTGTTACAAATGGAATGAGAGGAAGAAAGCAGAAAACCAGCTGAACAGCAAATTCAACTAATGCCAGCATAAGGTAAAGTATGGAGGCACATTTTACTAGCAAACAACAATTTCTTCTTTTGGTGGATCTAAAAATCCTTATCTTTTTAGTATTTTTTAGAATAACTGTCTGATGTCTGTGAGCAGAAGATGATTTAACACAAGTCCAACAAGCTATATTACCAATTTGGTCACTAATATAGCAAATTAAGTCCCACAACAGACCGACTCTTGCCATCAGTTTATCACATACAGTTACTGACTGACTTGTCTGGTATCCGAGTGCAAAGGAATACATTTTATATTCATTTTGAAATATATTATTATGATAAAATATAAAGATTACGACACCAATAAGAGACCCAAATACGGCAAACATCCAGTCACACTGAAGAACGATATTGTCATTGTTATTTATGCTGTTGCACATTGGCTCACTTGCACGAACGACATGTCTATAATCTCCATATTCTCTATCAGCTAAAACTTTTCGACCTAATGTTCTGTATATTGCAACAGGAAGTAAAATGAATATGTACAACAGAAGAATAAGTCTCACAGAGGGCAAATTTATGATTTCTGTGAATACTGATTTTGAAACTGGTTTCCGATTAATCCCTGATGTGTGAAAGTCACATTTACATCGATGAGGAGTAATCTTTGAATGGAATATTTTCTTTACAAATCTGTGAAATCCATATGGTCTTTCATCTGGAAAATAATAACACGAGCATTTAGGGCTTGCAGAAAATTGACGCTTTGTAATTTTTCCTGCACTGGTCTCTTGAATAGTAATAGTTTTTCCTTTGGTAGCTTTTTCATCATTTTCTGCTAGCAGGTCGTCTGAATCCTTTGCTTTTTGAACTTCATGAATCTCAATTAGTTTAAAAATCCATATAAATTCTAATGCTAAAAAGAAAGACAGAAGAGGTGACAGAAGAGACTGTGTCTTACTGCTTACACCTGGGTTTTTAAAACTTTTTAAATTGGGCTCATAACACAGAAAATCATATCCTATCCATATCGTAGTAAAATAATACAAAACATCTTTGAACTCCTGATCGTCAAATTTCTGATGGCAGATAATGAATTCATTGGACGTATTGTGTGTAAGATGCCATAGATAAGAATAGATATTAACTATCGTTGTAAAATCATCTTTTAAATCACAGGTCCTGTTTTCGTCCTGAATACTCAGAGGTTGTAACTCAACATTGCTTTCCTCGTTTAAAAACTCAAGCATATTAAACGTCACAATATCAAAATCAACAGGAAGAATATTAAGCAAATAATCTCCTTTTCTGATGTACTGCCATTCGAGTAATCTGTTTTTCACTAACGGGGATATCGTCTCTGGCAAGCCCTTAGGAGGTGAAATGTGCAGATAGATGAGAAAGAAATCCTGTTTAACCATTGTCTCAATCTTTGTCTTAGTTTTCTCAGAAATATTCCTATCAACGTTCTGCAACGTTAAGTAAATAATGCAAGGATCCAAGTGGTCATGATCATTACCTGCTCTAGAGTTATTTTCGAGAGTTCCATTCCTGTCTTTCGTTAATAGTGCAGGTATAGAAACTGATTGGTTCTTAACAGCAAAAGTTGAGTTTTGAAGAATAGTACTTATGTTCTGTTGCCAAACACTTTGGTTCTGCTTGGTTATGGATCTTCTAAGTTTGGTGCCTGATTTATATTCGAAATTATCAACATATTTTCTTGTTTCATTTTTGTCATTCTCATAAAGAAAATGCCCCATAAAGAAAAACAAAAGAGCTAATTCCACCAACAGCAAAAGTAACACAAATGTCTTCATTCTACAACTCATAATCTGTAAATCAGAAAGTTTAATAATAAGAGATTAAATCATATATGAATAATTAAATTAAATGAATTTGTTAAATGTAGAATATGAAAAATATAGGATTGCTAGAATTATTGTCTAACTTACCGATTATGGAGCCCATGTAGCGATGTCCAAGGATATTTTATTGAGTTTGTGACGCAGTTTATATTGAATCAGGACAAAGTACTCCGCCTTCAAAGAGCTTGTCCACCTTTATCCACTTTATAATTTATGCAGTATTCTATTTTCCACGTATCCTTTTTCGATTTTATCTTCAGGTTACAAAACACATGTAGAAAGAATCATGGCCCGAAAAGAAAACTTTAAAGATGATATGTTTATCTATATACTATATTCTTACAGAATGTCGTTATTACGTAGGAACTACTAAATATTTTTTTTTATCAACTTTTCATTTTATACCTAAAGAATCATTATATATATATATATATCAGTGTTCATTCTTGCATAGTCAGTATTCATTCTTGCATAGTCAAGAAATTTGAAATTTCATCTGAAACAGCCTCAGCTGGCATTGTTAATTTACAATGGTCGGTGAATCTTAAATGAATAGCCTAGGTACAACTTATCATGAGACAGACAGCGATAATTCCTTTCACCGGAGACATGTCCTGTATATGAGTCCCGTAAATTAACATTCGCATGTAATATGATATATAAAGATAGACGTGTATAGATTGACGTATTGATAAGATGCTCTGATTGTTGCAAGCATATTTCAAAACGTCTGTTTAATACGTGGGTGGATCCAAACGTCTGTTATTTACGTGGGTGGATCCAAGAGTAATGTAACAACTGCTATAAAATCTTAATGAAAATGTTATCAACAAAAAAATTAATACCTCTATTTAGTTTGACTTTTGTCTTAAATTTTCATTCAGATGTATGCAGTTATTCTTAAAATATTAAAATAAACACAATGTTGGTCTCGTCTATCGCCGCAAGGCAAGGATGTTATGGATGTCGTTATGATGTTTCTCAACGGTAATAATCTAATTTCAGTTCATCTGTAACTAAGATCTACACGAATGAATTTTACTATAAATTTGGACAAAGTTCAAATTATTTTAATACAACTCCAATACAAGACGTTTTATAGCAAAATTGCAGTTAAATTATTAAAAAGAACTACGTGAGATGTTTAATAAAATATGCAAGTGAACTGAAAATAAGTGCCGAAAAGTAACGACATAACGACATCGGTAACATTCTTGCCGTGCGGCGATAGACGAGACCCAGCGTTGTGTTTATTTTAACATTTTAAAAAGTACTGCATATATCTGAGTGAAATTTTTAGATAAAAATTAAAATAGAAAGGGAAATTAGTATGCAAAAATTTGTTTCAACCGTCGTACCTGTAGATTTCTCCCATTTTTTTTTCTTTTCTTATAAGTTTTGAACAATTGCTAAAATTTTGTAGAGATTTGTAATAATAAATGATAAACAAATATGGCCATCAATAATTTTCTAAACTCCTCACAAGCGTTCTGCCAGTTCTTGACATAAATATTTTGTTCTTAGTATTAGCCTTTCCTTGGTATACGGCAACCTACAATATTTTATTTTGAATCTTTTTTCCCCTGAAGCTACCTTTACATAACAAAGGACATGTTAAAGTATGGTTTGATTTTAGTGTTTTGAATTATGTAATCATCGACCTTGACAGATACCTAAAGGTATCATATGAATTCATCTGCCGACAATAATGTACCTTGTTTACGTTTCAAACGTTGTCGTTAAATTGGGTGGAAGAGGCTGGAAGTTTTGTTTACAAATATAATGGGAAAGTTAAAAATGTATGGCTGGACCGGGAATCGAACCCGGCACCCCTGCATCACTAGTCAAGTGCTCTACCGACTGAACTACCCAGGCCGATATACACGGCCCAAACCAAAACATTCCTCCCTCCTTAAATTGTCCTCGCCCTCGAAGACACAACCCAAGTTCTTATTAGCCCCTGGCAGAACTTTCACCTGCAAGTCCAGGGGTGGTAAACGGCACCAAATCTGTAACAGGAAAGGAGAAAATGTTTGGCTAGACAGGGTATCGAACTCGGGACCCTTGCATCACTAGTCAGGTGCTCTATCGACTGAATTACCCAGGTCCAAATCATTACACAAATATTTGAGACCCAATTCTTCAAAAATCATGTGCTGTAGATTGAAAATCATTAAATACCAACCTTTGAGAGAAAAGGGATTGAGGGTATATTGTAATGTATAGGACCAACAAAAATAATGAAGCATAATATAAAGGAGTAAAAAATTTGCTTTCTGCAATAGGAATTTAAATATAAAGCTGTGCACAAAACTACCCCTTAAATTCATATTCATATGTTTTTTAAATCTTTTTCTATATTTTCTATATAACAAGACATATATATATATATATATATATATATATATATATATATATATATATATATATATATATATATATATATATATATATATATATATATATATATATATATATATATATATACGTGTGTATATTTATGTTTGAAAAAAAATACTTGTAGGAATTAGTTGTGTCTTGTACATGGACGTAAATTGCATTTTTTTACATAGAACTCTGTACAAAGAAAATTACTTATTAGAAAATATCTTACATTTTAAATATCTTATGCTACTTCACGTTTATTAAAAACTTTATAGTACTTAAAAACACATTCATTAATTACGCAGCTCCTGATATATTGATCAGAATTTACATTCCTTTGGTTGTCTTATGTTTTGATACTCCCGGTTTGTGGCAAATTGTACCAAGTTGATATAAGGAAATAGGCTATAAATGATATTTGCAATAAGCCTATCTAGCCCTTTATCACATTTTCGACACGAGTCCAAATATAATAAAAGACATGCGGTTAGACTTATCATGCACATTAATATCTTTTTCTTTACCATTTACAATAATTAACTTTTAAAGCATTTTTTTGGTTGCTTGATAGTTCATCTCTGCTAAATCGAAGCATGAGATATTCATCCTTCCACATATAAGTCCGGACAGTTTGAAAAAAAAAATGAACCACTTACAAACTTAAAACAGATGATTGATATTAATATTCATTGCATAACATTTAATCAATATCTTGTATAAATTAAAAACAATGGACAATAAGAAGATTGTAAGAAAATTACTTCAACTTAACTGCAACAAAAAGGGGGTTAAAATACAGAGAATTTATTACATGTTTATTGAGTGCAATTTAAATTATGCATGTGAAATGTAGCTTCAGAGAACACAGAATTCATCAAATGAAATATGGAAGATAAAGAATAGTATTCAAACTCGGAAGTCCAATGAAACGATACAAATTTGGAGCAGAGCAGGCACGGACCTCAAAATTTAGAGATAGGATCAGTTGCCATGGAGGAGTAAGCATCCCCTGCCGACCGGTCAAATCCACCGTGTGCTCCTTGTCATAATCGAAAAAAAAACCCGGAAAAATCCATAGACAGTTCAGTGTATAAATAATGGCCTAACAATTAGTATGAAAAACGTCAGTCAGCATTTGATTCAATGATAGGTTGTATTTGCTGACAAGGTAATTGTATCGACCATAAAAAGCGAAATGATGACTTCATTTTAGACTGTTCATATCCTTGTTTCATCAACTTGTTTGTCAATAGCTTGCATCGTTTTAGAAAGTGTTCATACGTAGAGCATACTCTTACGTATCGAATCAATTTAGAGATATAAACCCCATATACAGGTGATAGGGGTATATTGCTACATAAGTAAGGGAAGTTGACGATTGAAAAGTTGAACTCATCAGGTTTATCATGAAGCTTTGTTGTTAGGTTACCATTAATATCTTTTTCTAGTGAAATATCTAAATATGAAACAGATGTGTCAGAATCTGTGGTATCTTTTTTTTAAGCTCACTGAGATATATCGAGTCGATATATGAATGAAAGTAACTATTGTTAATTGATAATACGTCGTTGATATATCAAAATGTCGAAGTGAAGGCCACAGCAAGTGATTTTTTTCTTCTTATGTAGAAGTTTTTGAATAAATTTTGCTTTATATGACAAAAATAGATTTTGCTTATAACGGGGCGCAATTGGTACCCATGGGAATTCCAACAGATTGTTGAAAGACCTTTTCCTCAAAAACTCACTAAATACTTATGATACTTATCTCAATATTTCATAACTAGTTAACGGAGGTTGCAGTGAATGATGTTCTTGTTGGAAAATTGGGGTCCTGTTATGGAAAAACATGCATCGAACAGCAGGAAAGACAAAGATGGAGGCGATGTACCAATCCAACACCAAAAACTGGGGGACGAAGATGTTATGGAATCTCTAGGCAGACTTCATCCAAGCCATGTTTGTAAAAGGGTGATTATAAACTTTTTAATGGTTTTGATCGGTTGATTTATTGTAGTTGTACGTCCCTTGCAAGGTTTTCTATCTCATATGAGGCATCACTGCCAGTGAAGGGCTTCAAATTTATAGACCTTCACTTGGCATTCAGGGTCATTGAGCAGTGAAGGTTCTTTAGCGTGAAAACGCCTGCCCTGACAGAGGACCTGGCATTTTATCCGAAAAACTCGCAACTTTCACTTCAAGTTGCCAAGCGCTTGGAGAAGGAACAGTTGCTACCAATTTTATATCGACTTAGGTTTGTTGCGGTCGGGACTCGAACCCGACCTTCTTCACTTTGATAAGGCGCCCGAAACAAGAATCAAACCCGGACCTTGACATCAGAAAGCGAGTGTCTAATCACTAGACTACCGCAAACAGGGGTCACATCGACAACACTCAAGTATGAGAAAAAATGGACAAGCATGGGGACGACACATTTCAGAGTATTCTGGTAGCTAAAGAGTATAAAACAATTTTTATTCAAAACGAAAGTGTGGTTACAAGTATAGGTCATCTGTTCATCGATAGATTGCAACTTTGATCACTTGATGCCTGATGATAAATATCCATAACCAGTTTTTTGTACCATTATGCTAGTTGTCGTGTATGACATATCGATATACATGTCTAAATAAGAGAAAATCTTCTCGTCACAGGTGAGCAAATTTAAAACGGAGCTATTATAACAGTATGATATTTTTAAAACATACACTGACTGGGCAAATTTAGAACAGGGCAAAATTGAAGTATGAACGGGCAAAAATAACAAAGGGCAAAAATAACTCTGTGTAGTAATTCAAACGTATTCAACATTGAAAACGGCAAAAAATGCAGGTCAAAATTAAGTGATTTACAAACAATATACTAAATAACGTCCGTATTCCTATCTCTATAAAATAATGTAAAAGGATTTAAAAAAAATACTCGTTCACACTGAGAATTCATATGTCAAATCATGGCTTTATGTTTTGCTTCGTTGAGAAAAAATCAATTTCAGAAGATAGGTAGTCCTCATTAAAAAGGCAAGAAAAGAAGATTACGTCGTAGAGCGTCACTGAGCAGCGACAAGTGATACATGTACAATTTGTTGCACTAGGGGAAAACCCAGGATTAAATTCTGAATATGCTGAAGAAAATAAAAGAAATATGTCAAATGGGAGCCGTGCATTTACTTATGTGTAATTGTTAGCTGGGTTTTTGAGGTGTAGAAACTCTGTATCATCTGATGGACTGTCTGTGAGGAAACGAATCATCAGTAAAAATTTGATAAAAGGAGTTGGTCACGTGATAGAGAGAGATGGGCGCTTCACTAATGCGGGTCCTATGAAAACAGAGTTACGCTGTAAAAAATCCCAAACATTGATTTTAGAATTTAGTAACATGAATTACATTTAATCAAATGGAACGAAACTTCACACACATCAACAAAAAAATACATTTACTTTTGAGAATATGCTGATCTTGAAAATAATTTAACGAAGAAGGACATTGTCAGCGAATTTTTCGAACAACTCTCGTATTTGTTTAAATTTTATGAAGCTTTAAAGTATGTTAAAGTTAGGAAATTGGTTGTCAGTTGTTGTCCTAAAATTCAGTATTCATAATTATAACTTATTTGATATCCTGATAAACTATTGGATAAATTGTCAAGTACATATTTTCAGCTTTATATTTATTAAATGTAATAAAAGATTTATTGATTTTATTAATAATTCTTTGCATAAAAAACGTTTTGTGAATGGAGAAAAATCCTTGATTGAATACTTCTATAAATTGCCTCCTTTTAGGACAATTATGTAACAAGTCAATACCCTTATTTGTGTATGTTTAACATGCATTTATGCTGCAATCAATGTCTTAATTAGTATAATTTGATAATCGATTGTGTAACTTTTCGTCAGATAAACAACACCATAAACGATTAAATCATTTTTTTCAAACTTTATTCATAAGATATGAAGATAATTACGCAAAAATGTTCAGATAAATTGAGACTAGAATATGCATATGTTAAAAAGTGACAATGATACGCAGAAAACTGAAAAGCGTGGAAAGGAACAAATACTGTTATTGCAACAATTGAAAATTAACGGTTTCTAAACATCAAAAAATGTATAAAAATTCTTTAAAACAACACAATTTAATAATTCATCTTCCTCTTTTTATAAAAAAGAGTACAAATATCCATGCTTCAAACAAATGGTAATCAGACAGTTTCCTTATCGTAAGACATTGAAATACCCAAATCAAACACAGAAAGTTTTTAAAACGGTAACTCATTGCCAGACCTAAAGTGCCTAGTTATCAATTATTAACAATGCTAGAATTGAGATTAATTTTAGATTTTTTCTTTGCAGCTGCAAATTTCTCTTTATATGTATAACAATTATAAAAAATGCCGAAATTAGAAGATAAAGCTGCAATAGGCATTGCAATTAATAATAATCCAATCAGAGCAGTCATAGATGCCACCAAATACCCTAAAGCGGTTTTTGGATAGTGGTCTCCATACCCAACAGTTGATATGGTAACAACAGCCCACCAAATGCTAATCAATATGTTGGGAAAAGTTTCTGTATTCTCAAACTCGACCCAAAACATCCCAGACCCAAATATCGTGGAAAAAATTGTAAAAACTATGAAAAGGAGTGCTATTATTTTCCAGCTTTTCTTAAAACATAGTTTTAAAATCTTCATTTCTGCGGTTGTTTCAGCTAAGCGTAAAAGTCTTAGAATTCTAAGGGAGTATAAAAATCCCAAAATCATCAAGAGTTTATCTACCGCTATATCTTTGATGATCACACTCGGGTTTCTGTCAGCAAAACTAATAAAAAATGAGATAACAACAGATAAGAGCTCTATGATATTGAGGATGGATAAAATGAATGCTTTCTTCTGATGGGTAATAATAAATCGTAAAAATAGGTCAAACAAAAGAAAAAAATTAGAAACAGTTTCCAGGATCACATGGTGCAAAGGAACAACTTTTGTATATAATACTGTGCGCTTTGGGTTACTGAAGATAAAATTGTATGTATAATTGTCTGGTATTGCAGACACGAAATTCACTGTTTGAATGCAAAAGGTAGCACACAACTGCAGTCACTGTGAAGATCGCCACAAAACATAACCATATCTAAGGAAAAACAGGTACAGGCATTCAAAAAAATTATTTCACTTGTTTGAACATCAGGGGGAAAATGTCTAAAAAAGAGATTATTCATGTATAATAATATGTATTATTCGATTACTTTCAAATCAAAACATAACGATGTTTTTGGACAAAATAGAAAACAAAAATAAAATGATGTGATAACGTGAAAAGTATATCCTAAAATATTAGATATGCAGAATCTGATGTATGCTCTTACTAAAATCCACTTTAAACAAATTCAAAATCCTTAAAAGCAATACATATGGAATACAGGATTTACCATCTTAAATAAATTGCCACCAGTAACTATTTATGACATATCGAAACAGCAGTTGAACAACAACTTGAGAAATACGGATGGTCCCAATGATATGTACTGTATTTGTATTAGTGTATATGCAAATCACTTCACAAGTTTGGCTATTTTACTGTGAAGTGAGCAAGGACATAACTAAAATAAAATCTATTACATTAAACATTGATAAATTGATATTTCGGACATAATTATAATGTCTGTAATTGTAAAAGAATCGATCAATATTGCTTTATGAACACATGAATGTTTATGGTCCGATTATCTAAAAGTAATATAGGAATATATGTCTGCACTTTTTTAAATCTGATTTTATGATTTATTTTTTTTAGACAGAATTATGACAAAAAATTACCTTCCCAAGTAAACTGGAACATGGATCCACCAATGCTTTGTTGAGAGTTTCTCTGAGTTCTTGGAATTATTTACCTTTAAAATATTTTCTCTCTCCTACTATTGGACAAACACCACGTGTCAAACATTCCTCCATTTCCTCTATCGCTTCATAGCTAGACATATTATCATTGTACAATACCTCGTAACAGCATTTGGGTACAGCCTCTAATGGGATCATCCAGAACTCTATTTCTTCTCTAGCCTCGAGTGCACATACGCCCTTTGGAAGATGCAAATTTCTACCAGATAAATAATCCAAAATATGATGGAATATTGCAGGGTTTCTATCTACAAAGTAACTACCGTCCGGCTTGACCTCTACTCGACCATCTTTGATGAGAAAGTCCATATACTCTCTAACTGCTTCAGAGCCTGTTATAAAATCAGTTCCCCGCAAACTGATACGAAAATGGTTAGACATGATACGTTTGCCTTAGATGATGAAGTGTAATTAAAATATCCTGAATACACATCTACTGTTTTTATTTAGATAATGACAAGGTCGAAATGACACTCCGCTAATTGTCTTTCAGACTAACAATATCTTGATATCCTGAAGCAAGTGGTCACACAAAGCAATAATCAATAATTTATAAAAAAAAAAAAAAATCAATTCTAGTACAATAACAGCATTTATAATTATGGTATCTATTCATCAGGGTTGAATGCAACAAATCTTTACCTTAGGTATATGCTGGCTCACTTTAAAGGTTTGCGATGTGATTTTTGAGTCGTTCATTTACCCTGTTCCTAGTTTGTAGTAAGTCTTTAATAATAATGAAATTCCATTAATTGTATGATAATGAATTTTCAAAACAATAATTTTATCGAGATGTGAAGTTTTTCGTAGAAATTTAAATAAATAAATAATAAATCTATACACTGAAAATAACAGAAAAATGATTTTCGAGGTTTTCTAACACACACAACCAATTTTTGAAATATGATACATAAATATTATATGTCCATAAAGTAACTACACTCTCTGGCTTGACCTCTGCTCAACCATCTCTTATAAGACAATCCATGTACTCCCTGACTGATTCAAAGGCCGATATGAATTCAGTATCCAGCAAACTAATACAAAAAATAGTTAGCCATAATATATATGACTAAGCCGATAAATCTAGGTATTATCCTAGGAATACATCTGGGGTCTTTAAGTTTATGGTCGATGTCGGTAGCTCCATGATTTAAACAAACCTTAATCTCCGATTGAGGATGCTCGCATATAATTATGACGATTCATGAGCTTTTTGTTCGTGAAAGGAAGGTGTTTACCTCTTTATGTCCATGTTAAACTTTATTAAACTTTGATACCCCATTTTAAGGGTTTACGGAGGACAGAGGATAGGCAACAGAAACTCTTCTACCAGAAAAGCTCAATTTAGCCTTTGCTCAGGTGAGCTGAAATGTAAAATATCTGAATGCAAAAATAAAATACCAAAAAAGAACATAACAAAAGAATAACAATGATTTTTTTTTTAAATTCCACATCAGTTCAAGAATACTACATTTCTTTTTTAACATGTTATTTGCATTCAGCAGCAGTTTATTGATCTAAAATTAAAATGCTTGATCCAAATTCATTTTAATGCAATGCTGTGAAATCAATTTTTATAATTTGTTGGGTTTAATTTTCGTTGTTTCGTGGTATGAAGAGACACAAAATTTATGTCTTCCACGAAACGTATAATTTTAAATACAGAACAACTCAACACTTCTTCAACCAAGAAACCAGGTCTCCACAAACCTATAATTTTTTTCTCAAACTACAAAAATTTGTCCCCATATTGAAATGAAGTGATTTTACTTATTTTTTGTTTTTACCTTTAGATGTTTCAATACCTCGGACCCGGTTTCCAAAGATCATACATAAGTAGTTTATGAGCAACTCCAGTATTTTTTATTATGAACTTCAGAGTACCTGTAAGTAGAATCTAATTCTTTTTAAACAAATATAATTTTTAATTGACCGATCACACAATATCAGAATTTCCGAGTCCTCTTTTGTTTCGCCTGTAGAGCAGAGCAATAATTAGGGATCACTTTACCCGGTTTTTGTCTGTCCTTCTGTCGACTTCTCTCTGTTACTAGTAGTTTGCATGTCCGTCTGTAAAAACCTATATCTTGGGAACTGTAAGAGGAAGGGATTTTATAAATTGCTCGTTTATTACTTAGCACAATGGCTTTTGTAAAATACCAGGGTCAGATCTTGATCTTTGAACTAGACCTGAACTAAGTTTAAAAATTGTCCATAGTACCGACATACATATTTTGAACCTTTGAGGGGAAGATGTTATGTTTTGGCATGTGCTCTGTTTGTCAAAAGATGGTGAAAAAATACAATGTAATTGTCCTCGATCCCGACATTTTACTACTTTTCAAGGATACTCATTACCATTAATTTAACAAGTCTTTTAAGGTTTTTTTTTTTTTTTTAATTTTGAGAGGTATCTACTGTATTTGAAATAAATAAATCACTTAAAATTATAAAATTTAATGATAATTTCGTTAGGATTTTTAGGTATAGCTTTAAGGGTTCAGGAAGCAAATTTCTATTTGATTGTCATATTAGATTTATGATAAATATTATTGTATCGCAGTCTTACTTTCCCTGAATTATTTTTTCCTTTGTAGGTAGCAAATGCTTGAGCTATAATTATAGTAGTATACAAATAAATAATTAACACCACTTATCTTTATCAAGATGTGCTTTCTATCTTTAACGATTATATAGCAGGCGACACACAATATACTGAAGAAGCTGTAGTTTATGACGTCATAAACCTGGTCTTTATTTTATCATGAATGGCTGTATAATAAATGCTGAAAAGTAATATATTCTGATGATGTTGATTTTGAAACAAAGACTTAAGAGAACTTTCAAAAAATCTGAAATTATACAAAATTTGTAATTTCAAATTTTTATAAGTAATCTAGAGTTTGTTGTTTGTTTGTTTGTTTTTTTTTTTTTTAGATTTATTTACACTATTCTTGAATATGTGAACTGTATTTCTGAAGTTTCTCCTTCACAGCAGTTAATATCTTTAATCTATCTAAAGATAGGGTATTGGTAGAAAATTAACTGGACCTTGCAAAGCATCATTCTTTGCAATAATTTTATAAAGTTTTGGAATACAGAATAGGTAAATCAAGTTCACTTGCCTAAGATGTTTAAAATGTTTTCAAATGACTTGACTGGGATGTGAAAAATATTTGAAAATACACGAAGCCATTAAATGCTGGATACAGAAAAGATTTGCAAACATAATTGGAGCCTTATTCATGTAGCAAAATGCATTTGGAAATGTCGATGCATTTTTTTAAAATTTTCTTACAAAGGCTTAATAAATAAAAACAAGCATTCTGAAAGTATTGCATTAGCAATACAAGTCCCCTACCGGCAAGTGTAATCTGGTTCCTGTTAAAAATTAAAATGCCATAATTCCGTCAAAAATCAATGAAGAGGAACGAAATGCAAACTTGATCTATAACTCATCAAGGTAAAGTCAAATACTAAAAATCAGCTCAATATCTGCAAGCGTTTAGAAAATAATTGCGGAAAACTCTGAAAAATTGAAAAGGTCGTAATTCCGTCAAAAATCATTGAAGCGGAACGAAATGCAAACTTGATCTGCAACTCATTAAGATACACTCACATACCAAAAATCAGCTCAATATCTGCAAGCGTTTAGAAAAAATCGCGGAAAACCAAGTGGGACAGACTGACAGACAGAAAAACAGACAGCTAGACAGACAGAGGGACAGCTAGACAGACAGACAGACAGACTCAGAGGAAACCTATAGTCCCCTCCGGTTTCACCGGTAGGGGACTAAAACACGTTACTTATCATAGGAAGTAAGTAAGGTAATTTTTTAATTATGTCATAACTCAAAATGCTTTGGTTATGGGGAATTTTAATGTTTTATAAAATGATTACCACAGCATTTTTATTATGATTTATGAATTTATGATTTATTCAGTTTATCATTACAAAATTATTTAAGTATGGGAAATGCATTAGTGTCACAAAGAATAACTAGTTTGTATGAAATACGATAACAATACAACTAGTTTTTTTTTGTCTAGCTTTAAGCACGGATATAAAAATAGCAATCGTTATTAAGCTTTATATAAATTAAGATAAAATCGTATATCAAAACCATTTTAAATTGTATAGGATTGGCCATACATATGTTTTGCATAATATAAATACTAGAAACTCGTCACAGACATCTAGCTGTGCAACATGTAATCTCCATCTCTTGGGATGTCAGTGCGTTTTGTAGAAAAGCAAACAAAATGTGAAATTAAAATGATATATAATTCTATAGATATTTACATGAACTCTACAATAAATAAAAGATAAAAGATGCACTAGGCCCTATTGTTAGAGAAAAGCTGTCAGTGAAATATGTGCATCAATTTATAATAGTATTATTTGTGTCGTTTGTTGTGTTAGTAACTTTTTTGTATTGATATGATTTATATCCTTAGTTTAGGTAGTTTATATAACTTGTTTCATGACGCGATGTTGGTTTGTAAATCCCTGTAATGAAGTATCTTGTTCTCTTCGGATTGTCGATTCTGATTTCTAATGCCTTGAGTTTTGAAAACTCTATTGAAAACCATGAAAAAGAAAAAAGGTAAATTGTTTTCAACTTGAAATTTCTTTAAATTTTTAAACAAAAATTTCACAAATATTGAAATGAACAATATTATTTTTTTTTTTGCTTTTAGGTCTATATTTGGATACTGCTATCCGTCCACTGGATTGAGAAGATCAAAATGTACATCAAGAGCAAAGTGGGTAACAACTTATTACAGAGCATGTGGATGGTTATGGAGAAGGCGTTGCAAAACTGGAACTAAGTAAATAATTTTTGTCTCATTTTTGATTCCTGGAATACTTAAATTTATTTTCAATAGATGAATAACATCTTATTGTAGAGTTTTCTTCCTGTCTGTGCTATAATTTATTTTTTCAACTCCAGTAAGTGACCTTCAGAAAGATGACCTTATATTGTAAATCACAATTCATTCACAAAAACTTAATTTTAGCATAATTGGGCAAGACCATCTGCTCGCGAAATTTTCATTCTCGCATATGTTTTTATTATAACGGATTAAATTCAACAATAACCACTGGCCCTTTTCACAATAAATCTTAAGTTTATGCGTAAGATTTCAACTTAAGAATCATAAGTGCTTTTCAAGAACGCATTCGTAGCAGATTAACTTTAAGATTTTACTTACGACAGACTTTGTCCCTAGCAACGATCTCATTTTGCTTTTTAATCCTTAAAAATGGATGAAAATAAAAATAAAGCTAGGTTTTCAACACTTGTCAGCGAAACAAATATTATTGAAAGCAAATTTCGAATGCAATCGATTGTAAAGCAAGGAAGTTGAAATCTGACCTCACAATCAAAGGTCTGACAGTACAAGTAGGTCATACAAAGATCTTAAGTGAAACTGCCTTCATAAATATTTTGTAGTATATTTCATTTATTTTTTGATAATAATTATGGAAAAAATATGCTTTTGTAGCTTGCGTAAACAAGTTTAATAAAACTGTACTTTTGGTTTTATCGGTTATATTTTTACAATAAAATCGGTTCTAAAATACTTACAAGAAGGTAAAACTCTCGTAAAGTTGCGACAAAATTTACACTATGAATGTCGTAAGAATTTTTGTGAAAAGGAATGAACTCGTAAAATTTCTTTTACAGTGGAAATTTCTCGTAAGAAATTTTTCGCAAAAACGTCTACAGAATTCGTTAAAAGTTGGATCGCTAGTAAATACAATATGACTTTCTCGCGAAAATAAGGTATCGCAAAAAATGGTGATCTGCAGTACTTATACAATATGTCATTTACATTTTAGTCGAGCAGATCTATTTTTCAACACAATATTTCGTAAAGTGAAATTTCTTAGCATTAACAATTTTGAATAAACAACTCTTGTTGGTTTTGCTTTTTCACAGGTATTGGTGGAAAACAACTTATTATTTCTGCAACATTAGATGTCGAGGTAAGGAACAACTTCAACCATACTTTAATAATGAAAAACTGATAATTTGCTTCTAGGAGACATGCAAAAGGACGAAGGCTTTCAGTTTACTTACAAATTTGTTTACAGCTCTCTCTCTCTCTCTCTCTCTCTCTCTTGCATAAATTCTATTTATGTCATAAGACATTTTAAAATTGTAAAATAGTTTAAGAGCAAAAGCAGAACAGAAAAAATGCTCAAGTAAAATGGATGTACTAATGGAAATACTGTATATTTGTGTTCTAGTTAACGGGGGTTGGAGTAGATGGAGTTCTTGGGGAGGATGGGGATCCTGTTCTGGGAACGCATGCATTGGTCAGCAGCAAAGACAAAGATGGAGGCGATGTACCAATCCAACACCGAAAAATGGGGGACGAAGATGTTATGGAACCTCTAGGCAGACATCATCCAAACCATGTTTGCGAAAGGGTGATTTAATATTTAACTTTTTGATTGATAGAGAGATTATTTGTTGTTGTATGTCCCTAGATTATTTCACTTACATGAGGCGTCATCGGATGCCGGCGAGGGGCTTCAAATATAGACCTTTATTACTCACACGATACTCAGGGCCACTGTGCAGGGAGGGTTTTTTTTTTAGGGTGGCAACGCCTGCCTTAACACAAAGCTTCAGGATTTAAGGTCACAGCCGAAAAACCGAAAAAATCGCAACTTCCGCTTCAAGCTGCCGAGAGCTTGGCGAAGGAAAAGTTCCCCTATTTTTTTTTTTTTTTTTTTTTATAGATTCAGTTTTATATATATATAAAAAAAAAAACAAAAAAAAAAAAAACAATAAACATTCAATATGGAATATCTAACGTTATAAATTCTTATTCTATATATATATATATATATATATATATATATATATATATATATATATATATATATATATATATATATTGGATGAATAACATATAAGAGAATTAATGGATTAAATGTTACTGTTGTATTTAATGACAATTACTCCTTATTTTCTTATGAGACATGCAGTTTTCGTAAGAAAACCTCCCATTTGTTTTAGATACTTCCTATTATCCGCCAGAGATTTCAATTGTGGTAGGTTTTAGCTTACTTGAGCTAGAAGATTAAGTGACTTATTTTAATCAAAGATTTTTTTTGCTAGTGTGTGTCTATATATACACTATATGTAAATCTCTATGTATGTCCATAGTAAACCTAGCTGTCAATACTTCATCTCTTTCACAAGATTCATTTTCATTTTATTTGATAGTCAATGGAAGGTGGAGTTCGTGGAGATCTTGGCAAAAATCTGGTTCATGTTCAAGGACATGTGGACAAGGGTCAATATTAACCACAAGAGAGAGAACATGCTCCAACCCAAGACCAAGGTGTGGTGGACGATACTGCTATGGAGCACCTAAACAGTATTCCTTGAAAACTTGCTTTCTGAGACACTGTAAAGGTACAATGTGCAAGAAAATCAATTAATTTGGCTTAAACTTTTTCTTAGTGATCTTAGATCTGTGTGCATGAAATTCAGTAATATACAATATAAGGACGCTTACATTGTAATAAATTTATTCATAATCAGGATTTAGAGAAGTCAGTTTTGAACCAATTATTGGCACTGTTTATACAGGCATCATTTAACGTGAAGCGAGTTTGAATCATTAAATACTTAAAAATTACTCAGATTTTGAAATTGATAAAGAGATGTTTTGTTTATATTTTAAGTAAACGGAGGATGGGGCCCTTGGCATTCATGGAGTAAATACAATACATGTTCAAAAACATGCGGAACTGGTAAAAGAATAAGGTATAGGGAAAGAAACTGCAACAATCCCGTCCCAAAATACGGTGGACGTACATGCCTTGGGAAGAATAGAGAAAGGGACTCAGCCCTATGTAACACTCAACACTGTCCACGTAAGAAATATATATTTAAGAAATGAATTAATTTTTTGAAGATTCATGAGGACATGAACTACGACGCTTCACGCCGGCATATTTCATGAAGCGCGTTAGCGCTTCATGATAAATATGCCGGCGTGAAGCGTTGTAGTTCATGTACCTCATGAATCTTCAAAAATTAAATTCATTTCTTATATTTACATCATTTTTCTGATGATTTGGCACAAATAACGCCACTCAACTATCATTTTTAAAGCAAAACAGTTTGCACTATAGTTTTGACGTCAGGTAAGGTATTATGACGTAACAATGGAGATATTCATGCCCGTGCATGGTAGTTCATGAGAAAATGAACTGTATTCTTATTTGTAAAGAATTATAGGGGAAAATTATTGGAAATGTAAATATTTAACAATGAATGGAATTAATTGATAATCATTATTCCACTTAGCAAAGAACCTTCATAATGGAATGAATTTTATTACTTTTAATTTTCTACCTGGGAAAAAAGCAACCAAAGTACTTCTATTTTTAGCAATGTGTGTAATAGTTCCATCTTTATTCATATTTCATGATATAATATCGTCACTGATGTTGCTTTGTATTCATTATAACTGCAATTTGATAGCTATAGGTTCAGGAGGTGTAAGAAACAAGCGGGATTAATATAAGCATGTCGATTTGTTTCTCAATCCCTCATCTATTGTAATTTTGTCAATTTGTCAATAAAATATTGTTTAAAAGATCCAAATTTATTTTTGCTCTTATGACGAACAATGCTTTAAATAGGATAAGGAGAATGGTTAATGTTGATAGTGAAATTTTAATTCTATTGATTTAATAACTCACTTACTAATTGCATTTGTGGTAACCTCAGAATTGCTATCTGGTATACAAAGTACAATGTTATGAAAGACATGCTTATTAGCTACACATATTATGTGAATTTGATCAGTCTCCACATATTTCTGTTAATTGAATTTTGTAACAAATACACCCTGTGTAAATTATCGTTGCATTTTTATGCATTTAAAAAGCAATAATAAAGTTTAACTAAAAAGTTTAACTGAAATTTATAATATTTACTTGACACTCAATAAATCAAGATTATTTTTTGTCATATATAATTTGGTTGACACATATCAAAAGTATTAAAATTTGAGATTAATTTGTTTTTAAGGAAACGGGGGATGGGGCTCTTGGCAAACGTGGAGTAAATATGATGCATGTTCAAAATCATGTGGATCAGGGAAAAGAGCTAGGCATAGAGAGAGATTTTGTAATAAACCTGCCCCAAGGTATGGGGGATCCGCATGTCATGGGAGGAATAAGGAAATAGAGTCATCCTTATGCAACGTCAAACAATGTCCAGGTAAAATAGGTATTTGTGTTTACTCACTAAACAAAAGATTAAGTTGAAAAGTAGTTATTTAAAAGAAAAAAACATTTATTATAAGTTTTTGCTTCAGCCTTGATAAATAGGATGCTTCAAAATAACTTCACTCTTTGGTATCACGAGGTCTGTAAGGAAATATTTTTACTATTTAGTGAATGGTAAATGGAGTGAATGGGGTAATTGGGGTCACTTCCGGCACTGTTCAGAGACGTGTGGTCATGGTGTAAGGTATCGTTACCGGTACAGGGAATGTAACAATCCAGAACCAGAGCACGGCGGAAAGAAATGTCCCGGATCATTGAAGGATGAAGAATTCAAACGCTGTCTCCTTCGAGTTTGTCCAAGTAAAACAATGAAATTTAAAATCTAATATTTACTTAAACAGCAAACAATGAGAAACAGCATTAGCAGTTGAGCTAATTTGTCAATATTTTTAATATCATACAGTTATAGACTGGGTATGAAGGTAACACATGATTTGTTGGAATTGAAGGTGAAAATGTTGTCCGAGGTCGTGGAACAAGTGTAAACATTTTCACCTTCAGGTCTAGCAAATCATATGTTGCCGGAATCCAAATATATAATGAAACATGGAGATAATGAACAGTTATCAAGCTCAAAAGTCCATTGAAACAACACAAATCGGGAGCAGAGCAAATAAGGTCCACTAAAAACATCATAGATGGGATCAGATGCCATAGAGGAGTAAGCATCTCTTGTCAACCGGTCACACCCACAGTGTGCTCTTGTTTTGTTATTCTCTTCACTTTAAACACTAGAGTGAAGACTTGTGGACAGATGTAATTAATATACATACATCTATAAACAATAACTTTATGATCAATATTTTGGCTTTAACAAAAAAAAAAAAATAAATTATAAAAAAGTCATATCAAAAAACATAATTTTTTAATAAAACATGATTTTTTGTCTGTTGGAGGAAACGTGACTCCAACTTTCAAATTACATACGCTCTAAACTTGGCTATTTCCGTGTCGCCGATATTGAACGACTACTTATTAGTTGTGATGTTTTTATGCTGGGCTGATAGAGCAGTCAAATATATTGAAATTGTTAGACTGATGTGAAAAACATTTAATTTGTTGGACTTTATACCGATATTAGAAATATAGAAAGATATTCAAAAGGGCATAACAAATTGAATACTTTCGTGTGGTATACCTGTACTCACAATGTATTGTGCACAACCTTCATGGCCTGGGAATGTACAAATCATTGTAGCTCATATTCCCCTTTTTCAGAGGATCAAGGAAATTCCAAGAACTCAAATGCAAACACATATTTTACTAAAGCACAAAAAGCAAAGGACTTTTCCTTGACGCCCGACTCTGGATTAAACAAAACAGAAAACTCGTCTTCCGATTCAACTAAAAATAAAGATGTTGGTAAGAGGAAGAGTAAAATTAGTTATAAGCTTGAATTATGAATATTCCCAATCCAATTATTAATATGGAAAGTGATTGCATACTTATTGCATACTTATTTTTCAGATTTGTTGACAAACAATATCCATTTAAAGATAAACGAAACGTTCGGCGAATTAAAAACCAACGGATCAATGAATGAATCTAGATTTAAACTACCTACAGCTCAAAATAATACAAAAGAACCTTCATAACTGGAGCATCAACACAGGAGGATAGTAAAGAAAGCTGGATCTGTAACATGTTTGCTCGAAATAAAAATTCAAACTGCATTGTAAAAAGTTTTATCTATTATATAAATATTATAAGGATGAATATAGTGTATATAGACAATGACTCACTATATAGAAAGTACTCTTTGCGTAAAAGTTGAATCTGAATTGAATAACAATTGCCTTGCATACTGAAACCTCTTCAGTGGTAAAATTACATCTATACTTATAAATTAATAAATTTTGTAAATAAACTCCGAAACGGGTGCACCAGAGTTCTTACTAACTCCTCTAAGAATACACTAGATAAAAGATGATGTCCGTAAACTATATTTAGATTTCACTCGCATAGTTAATATCGTACATTAAATTAAAAGTCTACCCTCATTTTCTATAAACAGCCATGAAATAGCAAAAACATGAGTACGGTGGCGTTTCCGGTTGGCGGATCTAAGTTACTGGCAATTTTTAATGACACTGACAATAAGCAATCGTTTATTTATTTCATAAAACGTCATCACTGAATTATTCAATCAAAACTTAATTTAAATGATATAAAAGAAATAAGTTGTGATACCCGATTAAAAAGGGAAATGTGCAAATTATTTTCGTAGTTCACCGATCTTAATATTGACGGAAGCTTCTAGAACATCATATATAGCATCGAGCCCGATGTTAAAAAAAAAAAAAAACGAGGCTATTATGCTACATTAACATAAAAAAGCTTTTGTGTGAATGGTCATTGAAATAATGATAAATCATTGATAACACTATAAGTTTTGAATATATTTATATATCGAAAGACTATTACATATATGTAGTAGGTTTTCCTAATAAATTTATCGGTAAAATCCTCACTGAGAGCATTGTGGCAACGAACCCAAAGTACAATTTGTACTTCGTAATAAACTTGCTAACATGAAAAGAGAAAATTAATGAATAAGGTATTGTTCAAATACAATGAAAGCTGTAAAATTTTGTGCTTTAATTACATTTCGGTTATTTTTCTGAATACAGTCCTTTGTATCAAATACTCGGCCTATTCAGAGGGCGTTAAAAGCTAATATTTACAAGGGTACTTGAGTCTTGGTTTATAAACACGTATGTACCTTATTGATACATGTATGTAAAAAAAGTAAAATACATTTTTTACATATCGATAAGATACATACATATTTATAAAGCAAGACCAAAGTACCAGTGAATTTTTACCCCCCCCCCCCAAAAAAAAAAAAATCAATTTATCAGTAAAATGTGCATATTCGCTGGTTTTATCCTTGAGGGAAATGAAATAAGAGCATCTGAAGTACAATATCCATAACATAGTGTAACAGGTTTCACAATAAACGCCAATTAATGAAACTGTTTTTTTTTCAAATTTTCACAAATGGGGGGGGGGGGGATTGGAAACGTACATCTACTTCATGCAGGATTTTGAACAAAGTATTTCTTCCTGCTATAAGCCTGTAGGCTATCAGTAGAAACTACAATATATTTTCTGTCGGTAGTAGTGTAAATTTAATTCCCCGCGCTTTCGCGGGATTTCATCTAGTGTAGCATAAAGTTTCCAACAATAATATTAAAACATGAAGCTGACACTTGCATTTCAAAACTGTCATAAGTACACTACAAAACTCCAACTTCGACAACAGGTGGCTGAGTAATTATAGCACTTCCATAATGTAGAGAAAGTGTCCACACTAGCTAGTAAATTAGCTACATGTGAGCAAATAAAAACTAAATCTTTATCAAATGCAAGGTGATATATATAAGTATATATATTCAATAGTGAAATACAGTGATTTATTTATTGAATGAAAGTGATATTTTTCACAGTGTAAAAGGATACCAAAATGATATTCTGTAACTGTGTTCTGTTAATGAAGTAATTAAAATGATTTCTGGCCTGTCATAAGATAGAGATAGTGACTAAACCATCTTGATAGAGACAAAAACTTTAAATTCTCCCCAAATATATTGCTAAAATCCATGTTACAATGTATTCAATCTCACAATTGCGAAGCTATGAATTCTCAACCGCTCAACTATGACGTCACAGCCAATAACACTGTGTGAAGAATACACAGGGGCAAAATTTACGAGAAATCTAAAAAAAAAAAAATGTAAGTAACAGAAAATTCAATGTTTTGTTGTTGGATATGGAATTCATTTCACTAGTGAGACATGATTTTTAAAAAATATTTTCGATCGAGCTTTGCACTCGAAAAAAAGGTCCTGTTCCACTCGTGAAATAAATTCCATATCCAACAACAAAATATAAATAATAAAAAAATTGAATATGAATATGAGATATCTATCTATCTATCTATCTATCTATCTATCTATCTATCTATCTATCTATATATATATATATATATATATATATATATATATATATATATATATATATATATATATATATATATATATATATATATATATATATATATATAAATTTCATTCTTTTCATCAATAATTAACTTGAATTGAAAAAAAATAGAATATGTAAATATTTAACAAATGCGATATACTTAAAAATACCAGAACACACCAAAAAACCATATAAAAAACATACAAACAAACAAACATACAAAACAAATCAAAAATATGAATAAACAAAAAAAGTAGCTTTGATAAAATACCAGGTCCATATTAGGAGGAATAAACATTAACAGACATCAACATGAAATTGGAAAGAAATTCGGTAATATTTAAACAATACTTACACATCATCTAAACTATCTTTTTAGAATTTTTTTCTAGTAAGGATGTGCATGTACCAAGAATGTGGATGCGCGATACCGTAACTCAAAAGACACAATTCTTTTAATGTACTCGTACACAGGAATATCTCAAAGGTATATTTAAATATATGCATGTCACAAGAAAAACAAACACATAAAACATATATATGTCAATTTTTTTTTTCAAATAATGCTTATAAAACAACAAGCAATATGTATGTTGAATACACACGTCATATACATGAGCAAAATATACCGGTATGTCCTATATGTATGAATATTTAAGAACTTTTTTAACTTTTAAAATCTGAGATGTGATCGACAGACATTCAAACTTGTGACAAACATATGTTTGAAACACAAGGTAAGTATAGTGCTATTTTTCAAGATTACAAAACAACAGACTAAAAAATACAAAACAAAACGATCAAAATATACAGTAGAAACTCATAACTAAAAGAATTCATATGTTTATACATTAAATGCCCCCTTCCACCCCGCCCAAATTAGAAATTGTTTACTCATTTTAACATTTATTTACGGATATTGTTAACAATTTGAATAATGGACGAAACGACCAGTTTAAGAACCATCTGTGACCTGTGTATGCAAATACTCACATATTCGAGAAGCTCTCTGTTCAATATGTTTCTGTAGTTTAATTGTTTTTATGGTACGGTAATAAACTTTAAGAAAATTATATATTATATTAAAGTTTGTCTGATTCCATGTTGTTTATGTCTAATTCAGTAATGGACTTGGTCTCCCCTCTCCTTCATCTGTCAATTCTCATCGTGTATTGGCTTAATCGTACACAGGCTGAAAATGAGATAGAAAATGCAAGACAGAAAAGGTAAGTTGCATTTTAAGGGAAATTTCGCAGATATTTCTTTAAAAGAAATCTTGCCACAATCTAATTTATGACAAGCCATTAAAATGTCCTTCTAATTATGACCATATAATGACATGAATATTTAACAATAAACTTCATCTGAGATAGGAAGTGATTTTTTCAAAATGTAATACACATATCTTTTTGAATGGATTGTAGATTCTGGTGCAATCCATGGACAGGGTTATATAGAACAACGTGCAAGTATTCGAAAAAAATAGGGGAAGATACTTACAGGAAATGTGGATGGTGGAATAAAAGAAGATGCAAATCTGGAACCAAGTAAGTGACTATACGTGTTTGTCGTGTTCGGAACGGTCATGGGGTTGTCCTAATGCCGTTATTAGAAAACGTTATTTAAACCATTCTCTTGTCTGATTTCAAAGGGCTTTTCAAAAGTTTAGATTGACATGCATGACAAACTTTGTTTTTTGCACATAAATCACAAAACTTCAAAACATTGATACAGGCCTCTATTTTCGGTCTCAGACTCGAATTTCAGCAATGCCACCTTCGTCTTAAACTCAAGCTTTAAAATAATACACAGTTCTTTGCATTTTTTCAATACGAATATAGCACTGCAGAAACCGGGGCTTTAAACTTTTCATATCAAGTACCAGCTAGGACAGCCTCCTGGTGGCACACATAAGTTTAATATGCTATAGTGTTATGATTCAAAGTTAATATATGAATGTATTCTCTTTGAATGGCATAACAGCAAAGTTCTACTTATATAATATACTTCCACAAAGATGGTTTAGGTAATCTCCGTAAAATTAGTTTCTCTTATTCTTAATCTCCTTAATTAAAATACGTAATTTGTCATGCATATTGAGTTTTTATTTTTTTTCTATAATTTTACAGGTACTCCTGGAAAATAACATACAACTGGTGCTATAGAAGATGCAAAGGTACGAATATGTTCCCATAAAGACAATTTTCATCCCTTTTTATGGAAATGCTTAACACATCTGTAAAAAGTGCTAAAATGTATTTTAAAAATTGCAGTTGACGGGGTTTGGGATAGTTGGAGTAGCTGGGGAGGCTGGGGAGTTTGTACCGGAGGTTATTGCAGTGGGATTCAAAAGCGATATAGGTCCAGGTCCTGTACCGAGCCGTCGCCCAAAAATGGAGGGAAACAATGTCGTGGTTCAACTGGACAATCGTCTACCCGGTCCTGTAAAGTACTCCACTCTATAGGTATTATCAGCAGCTGTTCAGGGAAACATACAGTCAATTTTTAGCTCTACTGGTCAGAGACCAGAAGAGCTTATGCGATAGTAAGGTGTCCGTCGTCCGTCCGTCTGTCTGTCTGTCTGTCTGTCCGTCCGTCTGTAAACAATTTTTCAAAATGCTACTCCTCCTACAGTTTTGGTCTGATTTCAATATAACTTGGCACACAAGTAGACTACACTAAGATACATAATTCTGTGTATCGGTTTTTGATTTTGATGAACGGTGTTGCCATGGTTACTAAAAATAGAAATTTCTGTGAAAAACATTCAAAATGCTACTCCTCCTACAGTTTTGATCTGATTTCAATATAACTTGACACACAAGTAGACTATACTAAGATGCATAATTCTGTGTATCGGTTTTCGATTTCGTTGAATGGTGTTGCCATGGTTACTAAAAATAGAAATTTCTGTGAAATACTTTCAAAATGCTACTCCTCCTACAGTTTTGATCTGATTTCAATAAAACTTGGCACACAAGTAGACTACACTAAGATGCATAAATCTGTATATCGGATTTTGATTTTGATGAATGGTGTTGCCATGGTTACTAAAAATAGAAATTTCTGTGAAAAACATTCAAAATGCTACTCCTCCTACAGTTTTGGTCTGATTTCAATATAACTTGGCACACAAGTAGACTACACTAAGATACATAATTCTGTGTATCGGTTTTTGATTTTGATGAACGGTGTTGCCATGGTTACTAAAAATAGAAATTTCTGTGAAAAACATTCAAAATGCTACTCCTCCTACAGTTTTGATCTGATTTCAATATAAATTGACACACAAGTAGACTATACTAAGATGCATAACTCTGTGTATCGGTTTTCGATTTCGTTGAATGGTGTTGCCATGGTTACTAAAAATAGAAATTTCTGTGAAATACTTTCAAAATACTACTCCTCCTACAGTTTTAGTCTGATTTCAATATAACTTGGCACACAAGTAGACTACACTAAGATGCATAAATCTGTGTAACGGATTTTGATTTTGATGAATGGTGTTGCCATGGTTACTAAAAATAGAAATTTCTGTGAAAAACATTCAAAATGCTACTCCTCCTACAGTTTTGATCTGATTTCAATATAACTTGGCACACAAGTAGACTATACTAAGATGCATAATTCTGTGTATCGGTTTTTGATTTCGATGAATGGTGTTGCCATGGTTACTAAAAATAGAAATTTCTGTGAAATACTTTCAAAATGCTACTCCTCCTACAGTTTTGATCTGATTTCAATATAACTTGGCACACAAGTAGACTATACTAAGATGCATAATTCTGTGTATCGGTTTTTGATTTCGATGAACGGTGTTGCCATGGTTACTAAAAAAGGAAATTTCTGTGAAATACTTTCAAAATGCTACTCCTCTTACAGTTTTGGTCTGATTTCAGTATAACTTGGCAAACAAGTAGACTACACTAAGATACATAATTCTTTGTATTGATTTCTGATTTCGATGAACATTGTTGCCATGGTTACTAAAAATATAAATTTCCTTGAAATACCTTCAAAATGCTACCCCTACAGTTTTGGTCTGATTTTAGTATTACTTAGCACACAAGTAAACTACACTAAGATGCATAATTCTCTGTACCAGTTTCGGATTTCGATGAACAGTGTTGCCATGGTTACTAAAAATAGAAATTTTCTTGAAATACTTTCAAAACGCTACTCCTCCTATACTTTTTGTCTGATTTCAGTATTATGTGGCATACAAGTAGACTACAGAGATACATAATTGGTGTTATTGTTTTTTGATTTTGTTGAATGATGTTTCCATGGTTACTTAAATCAAAATATCTGTAAAATTGTTTTAAAAGGCTACTCCTCCTACAGTTTTAGTCTGATATAATAATAAATCTTGCCACAAAAGAGACTAAACCAAGGATCATTATTCTATTTATTGCTGTTGCAAAGTTTCAAGTCCAAGTGCTACTTTTATCTTCCTTTATAAATACAACCAGTAGAGCTACAGTCTCGTCAGAGACTTCTGGTTTCAATACTAACATGAATCAGTTACCCAGACCATATCCTTCATTTTTATTTAGAATCTAGAACAGAGAACAAAATCTTTTCTGTAATTTCATCAATAAATTAAGTTTAGAGCCGAGTTTTGGTTTTCTATTAATATAAGGACAAGATTTATTTTCTTTACCAGTTGATGGGAATTGGGGTTCCTGGACACAGTGGAAATTGATTAGTCCGTGCTCAAGGACGTGTGACAAAGGACAGCAACAGTGGAAAAGGCAGAGAACGTGTTCCAATCCAGCCCCTAGGTGTGGTGGGAAAATCTGCCAAGGGTCCTCATATATGAACAAATATACGAAGTGTTTCCTCAAGAAATGCAAAGGTATACAGCTGTACAAGTAATATTTAAGGCTTACGTGATTTTTATTAAGGCCCTTTTGTGCATAATGATTATACAATATTGAAATTTCTCAATGTTTAAGATCAATACCATAAATCTACACCCCACAATTTGTACAGTTGACGGAGGGTGGAGCACATGGAGGAACTGGGGTGACTACAAGACATGCTCTAAAACCTGTGAGGGAGGAAAACAGTTTAGACAGAGAGTTAGGTACTGTACCAATCCTACACCGTCCAAGGATGGAAAGGTGTGCAAAGGGAAGGACAAGGAAAAAGACTACAGCATATGCAATGTTCAACATTGTCCAGGTAAATAAAATATTCAGTGTTTCTCATTTAGTTAAGGTTCATTGATACTCTCAAAAGAGAGATAACTCTCAGTAAGATAATTGGCTATCATTCCTTTATGAAAATGTCAAGTTAACATGCCTTTCCTGTCACATTTTGTCCTGCAAGGTATGCTGGAATTGTGTGCATCTTAAATCTAACTTAGATTAATTTCTGGAAAACCATAAGCGTTAAAGCAAAATTTAATATGAGAGAGAGCACTGAGCATAAGGAGGATGAATCTAAAATTCAAAACACTGGTACAGAATAGCCATTGAAATGATCTACTACTCCTTTGAACGGTGATCTCACAATGAAGGAGCACATAGAGATTAATTGTTTACCGACTGATGATTTCTATATTTTGAAATAAGTGGGTTTATTAAGATGCGTAAAATTACCACAGATACATTTTTTCAGTATTTCATAAAAAACAGTTTTGACATCTATCGTTCAAAACCACCATAAACGATAATTGTAAATTTGGAAAAAAATATATACATGTACATGTATAGATCCTGGAATATATCATGGATTTATTTTAATTCATGGACTTTAAAATAAAAAGAGGACAAAATTTAGTTTTCTAAATGAATTCAGTGTATTACATCCAGGATCCGCGCCTGGACAGCGCAGTTGGTAGAGCACCCGTCTAGTGGTTCGGGGGCCCCGGTTCGAATCCTAGTCTAGTCTGTCGCATTTTTCTCCTTTCCACTTAAATTTAGTGCGATACCATGCCCTGGAAGTGACAGGTGAAAGGCCCTTAAGGAGGGGAGGGGGGATATGGCGGTCAGACATGTTGGATCGCCGGTGGCCAGATAACTTAGCTGGTAGTGTACCTAACTAGTGATTCAGGTCTGGGTTCGAATCCTGTTCTGGACGGTTATATTTTTGTGCCCTTGGCACCATGCCCTGGAAATGACAGGTGAAAATCCTGCCAAGGATGACCCTGGGTTGGTCTCTTCAGAGGCCTTTAAGGAGAGAGGAATGTGGTAGTCAGGCAGGTTCGATCACCGGTAGCCAGGTAGCTTAGTTTGTAGAGCACCTGACTGGTGATTCAGGGGATGGAATCAATCCTGTTCTGGTCCATCGCATTTTTCTCCTTTCCCTTTAGATATTTTTTTACATAAAAATATGAAGGGCGAATGAACACTCAGCGAATAGACAGCAAACGGTAAAATAGTTCAACGTTGAGCAGAGATCTAAAAAATATTTATGAACGTTGAGATTGAGAACGCAAAATAGAGAAGTAGAACGTTTCGGGGACTGTAACAACCGCCAAACTCCAGATTATTTACTCGCAAAAGATCCAGAAATGAATATCTTTAATGTTATATATGCATGCTTCTGTTTTTTTGTAACATAACGTATGCTTCAGAGGACGGTAAATGGAGTGTCTGGGGTAGTTGGGGTCACTTCCGGCACTGCTCAGAGACATGTGGTCATGGTGTAAAGTATCGGTACCGGTACAGGGAATGTAACAATCCGGAACCAAACCACGGCGGGAAGAAATGTCCCGGATCATTGAAGGACGAAGACTTTAAAAGATGTTTTGTTCGAAAGTGTCCAAGTAAGCAAAAATAAAAAAAAAAATAAATAAAAAAAATAAAAAAAGATATCTGACTTATCACTGGCCCCAGTGTTTATTTTGGGGATTCACGTTAGGGATATTCCCCACATACGTGTCATATACCTTTCTTTAACAGAATATTATAGGCTTAATCAAAATTTTTATTCTAAGCAGAAAAGGTCACTTTTAGTAAATTGCTCTATTCTATGTTGCATTATGCGATTTTTCTTGGAATAAAAAAAGACTTAATAACTTTTTTGAATGACGATGAAATCCTCTTGGTATGTCGTATATGTGTATTAAACAGGGAAATATTTTTTTGTTTCTAAAGGTTTGATGTAGAGTAAGTAATCGAAGTTGTAGCTTAATTTAAACGTAATTTTATATAGGATATTCATCAGGATCATCCTCCGATAAAAAGCTCCAGTTTTGAGTTGCCGTGCCTTATTAACGACTCGCTCAAACTGAATTGACTGAACTACGAAATCAGATAACTCACCTGAAAACATAGACTCATTTATATTTACAAAAATAGCTTAAATAACTAGATAAAATATGGTAGAAATACATTAGTCTAATGCTCTGTTTACATCAGTGGGCTCTTGTGACGTCATAAAACCACAAAATCAAGAACGATAAGCGGGTAAGAAAAGTAACAAGTGGAAAAGTTTTCACCTTTATTTTTCAGTAGAACAAAGGCCAAAAAATATTACTGCTCGTAATTTAACATTCTTTCATATATAGCTTTAGGTTAAAAAATTAAATCCTAGTGTTAAGAATCGTTTCCTATGACCTTTCACAAAAGATTTGGCTTAGCACCCTGTTCTAATGATATTACTTCTAT
This sequence comes from Saccostrea echinata, assembly GCF_033153115.1. Classification (NCBI taxonomy): domain Eukaryota; kingdom Metazoa; phylum Mollusca; class Bivalvia; order Ostreida; family Ostreidae; genus Saccostrea; species Saccostrea echinata. Next base: position 12,012,511 of record NW_026889761.1, read on the forward strand.
TTGTAGAATTACGTGTCAAAGGAAATAAAAAAGAAAACAAACGTGAAAGCAGCAAAGAAGTTACAATATCAAACAACTCCCAAGAAAGTAACTACTCCAGCCAAAAAAATTGATAAACTTTAACAGCGGAGGACGAGTTGAACTGCAATAGGCGACGAATATAAAAAATGGCTTTCTATAATTTTGAAAAGAAAAAGTCATATATATATATATATATATATATATATATATATATATATATATATATATATATATATAATATTGAATGCTAGTTTTAAGAACTAAATACATATATATGTTTTAAGAGGAAAAAGAGGAAAGACAAATATATCTTTTCAACACTTGAAGCATTAGTGTTGAATAATCTCTATTTTTATACCCTGCGCTTGAAAAGCGTGGGGAAGGGGGGGGGGGTTCGTTCGTCCGTCTGTCCGTCCATCCGTTACGCTTGGGGTACCATTTCTTATCCGTAACTCCTATACCACTGAATAAAATTTGAGGAGACTTTCCCAGAATATTACAGAGTGCCATTGTGCACCTAGATCCTATTAAACGTTTTGATTGGACATATGTTTGGGATTACCCTTAGCAAAACATGGACACTGCATTCTTTCTAATAAATGAATGCTTTATGATTGGATACTCATAGCAAAACGGAGACACTGCCACTCTTTCTGTAATATTGGGGGTACTCATCTCTCCTTCTATACCACTGAATAAAATTTAATGAGACTTTCACGGAATGTTCATTGCCTAGTGCCATTGTGCACCTCCTGTTTAACGTTTTGATCGGACACATATTTGGGGTTTCAATTAGCAAAATATGGACTTTGTCATTATACTTTTAGCGAGGAATGGGGAGTATCATTTTATGAGCCCATTTTCTAGTTTAAGTAGATAATTTGAAAAAAAAAAACCCAAAAAACAACAACAACAAAACAAACAAACATATAATTCTTCAAAGAAACCTCATCCACTTCTAGGATATACTGATTAGATCTCTATTTTTAAGAACTGATTTAATTTTCGCTTGAATAGCAGGCTTTCATGATCATATAAATCAGTTTTAAGGTATATTCTATATTATTTACATTAGTCAGAATTCAAAATTACAACATTGCAATATACATATGTAGATGTCACATCTAGTCTTTCGCGTCGTTAGGATGCACAGGTTTTCTCTTGGTGACACTACATTCAATTGATAAAGGTGATTAGAGAAAACCTGTGGGTTCCCACAATGAATCTTGCTGATTTCTATAAATCGAAATGTGATACATCAAAATACATTGTGAAGAAAATATTTACATCTACTGAATATTATTTCCTTTGTTTCTTATAAAAACCATTTTTTTTAAGGACAATCATCTTTTTTTCTTAAACCAAATGAATGAAAATTAAATTATAAGGAATGAATTTAATAGCTACTCAATTTATACGGTATAAACTGGGTTGGAACAGTTTACGCTTTTTTATAAACCGCTTCACGGTTTATAAAGCATAAACTGCCCCAACCCAGTTTATACCGTATAAAATGGGTAGCTATTAAATTCATTCCTTAAATAATACAAAATTTATCATATTTAATTTACTCTGAATGATTTTTTATAAAGATATATATATAAACAATAAAATGTCTTTGTTTGTTAGTATGGGAATTAACGTCGCAGCTATTGCTGAAAAAAATTCACATAACCCGCGTAAGCGGGTTATGTATTTTTTCTACAACAGCTGCAACATTAATTCCCGTACTAACAACCAAAGAAAGCATTTTATTGTTTAAATATACATCAATCCAAAAAGCAATAAGAAACAATCCAGAGAGGAAGAAAGAACAATCCATTATCTAACCATCATTTTTATTTGATTCTCCCTTCTTAAATAAAAATTTTATCTGACATCCCTCACAAAAAATGAATGAAAATTAAAACAAGAATACGATTTCTACAATTCATACAAAGCTTATACCTATGAACACAATTCAAATATCTAAGTTGACATTTTTTGATTTCATATACTAACAGTTTCCTTCTTAAATACATTTAAACAGAAAATTATAGTTTGATAAATCAATACAACTCTACAAATACTAGCACTAAAATTGACAAACAGGTACATTATAGACATTTTGAACATCTACTGAAAATTTAGTCTTGCATTTTTGCTTATCAATAACTAACAGAATAATTTTAGAAAACAATACCCCCATGCCACTCAACAATTCCCAGTTACTTAGAGTAACATCTTAAGAGAACTACAAAAACATAAAAATCCTGATATATTAATAATTTCATAATGCTTTTTCATACTTTTATATTGGAAAAATGAGCAGTAGTTATTGGCAAACATATAAACAATAATGCTATGTTCTTCAAATATGGAAAATATCTTAACCTCAGCAGCAAGTGTTTAGAAGGCAATTACAATGCTTTTACTTATAGCATATACATATTCATAATTATTGTAAATATTCCACACAACTAATCACGAAGATTTGAGTCTTATGAGATCCAAATCATTATATATACAAGAAGTAATTTTTATATCAATTGTTATTTGTAGATTGTACGTTTTGTACTATGTGCTTTCACTAAATTTCGACAAAATGCTGTTGGTAAAAATTTAAACAAATAAATTTTTCTGTATTCATGATATATCAAACAGAAATTCTAACTGAATAAAAAAAAAAACAAATACAATAACTAAACCTGCAAATTCTCAACAATTCCAACCGTAAATAAATAAAAATTTATGAAAAAGTTTGATGATGAATGCATAATGATATTCAGGTCTTTGATACACACAAAAGAAAAACATTTTCATCACAGTCTCAAACTGAAAAAAAAAAAATAGAATGGCAAGACAATATATTAACAGATAAAATAAACAACACACAAAGCCTCTAAGGGGTGGGGTTTTCACACATGCACACACGCAGACAGACAGTATATTAAAACACCCTGGTGTAATACATTTGGCACAAAAACCAGATGGGTCTCTTTTGAGAAGCAATTCAATACCAATGACATACAGTGAAAATATTGTCAGAAAAAAACATCATTTTCTTAAATTTTTTTAATACACATAATAGTTACTGGTTTAAATTTGTGAGACCCAGTCAGATTAACTATTTAATGCACATAGTAAAATCAAAATAAATCAATATTTAAATTAAGGTTCATCAGCCCTCTTTTCACTCATAAAAAAATTTACATCAGAAAGAAATCCAATTTATAATTAAAATGAACACAATTTCAGCATACCTGGTACTTTGCAAAATGTGAAGGAAACTGCCTTTAAACTTCACAGTTTTATAACAGAATTATAGTCATTTATTCTAGTCAGAGTTATCTCTCTTATGAGAGGGTCAGTGAACCTTAATTACACACCAAAGGCAGAAAAACTAAAATAGGAATAGGCACTTGAAAGGGAATAACTAACTGTTACTGAAAACTTTTCAACCATAAAGCTTAGTCCATTTAAATCTAACTTGTTCATTAAGTTAGAAACATAGTTAAGAAGGCCGAGTGGTCAACTAATTACAAAACAGTTTAACTAAAAATTTGAAATACAATTTTACTAGCCATAATCTACTGACTTGTCAAAAATATACCCAATAATCAAGCCATATTTAATGCAATTTCTATACTTTAACACAGAACTGGTTTAAATAGTCTTAGTATGGCCATGGCCACCCAGCCCTCTTAAGATCCAATTTCAATACAGGTTATAACAAATATCTTCTGTTAGCAAATATAGTAAAACATATGCTGATAAAAAACAGTTAAACAGTCAGGGGTGATACTGAAATCCATCATTTTTAAAATGACGATTTTTAGTCATAAAATAAAATTTTTATTATGACTTAAACTCGTCATTTTTAAGAAAATGACGTAAAACAGTCATAAAAATTTAGAGTGTTACAAGAATACGGAGTTACCTCTCTTTGAAAAATGTTAGATCCACCAACCGAAAAAAGGACAAAAAACATCGTAAACAAACTTCATTTCTCTAATACAGTTGACTACAATACTGGTTATGTCGACAGTACAAATTTCCCAAGCAAAAATAAGAGTGGAAGAGTTATTTGTCAATTTATTTGCATTAAATAGGAAAGAAGACGAAAATGACGATATGCCGTCTTTTTTCAAAATGGAGGGTCTGGGTGCACTGAAATATCTCGCTTGTTTTACGGGGCGCACTACTTTTTTATGGCTTTAACTTTTTGTCGAGACTTTTCTCTACAAGTACGTATTCTTCCAGACGGTGTACTATATCTTTTTATAGGTTTAAAAGCCATGTAAAAATGGCGAATTAGTTCTACCAAAATTCGACATTTTACCGCTAAATAATAACTTTCACCTTCCATGTTGATGTTCTAACGCACTTGGTCGGCAGTAATTAGTGACCCGGATGAAATGGAACTTGCGTAAACACTCTTCTTTCAGCGGTGAATTCAAATTTCGCTTTTATGTAACCAGGATAGAAGAATTAAGTTGAAAAAGAAAATATGACGATAGTAAGTCATATTGACAAAAATGACGAAAATACGTAGTTAGTAAATATGACGATTATCCATCATTTTTCAGAAATGACGGATTTCAGTATCACCCCTGACTGTTCATTAATTCATATAACTTGATTAGCACTTACAGAATATACCAGAATATATCAAATGCCATTGATCTGTAGTTTTCTGACACTTCAGAAAGGCTTTTAAATGAGACTATCACAAGATGGTGAATCTAAAAATAAGGCTCTATTTTTTTCTGTTTAAATATGACTGCAGTAAGGCCATGGATTATAAAAACACTTCAGTGAAGAAAGGAATTTACACAAATATCTGTTCAAACCTTGATCTTCAAGTAAGAATCTTTTGCAATATTTACTACATACGACAAACTGGGAGAAATTTTTCTTAAGGTAAGAAACTACATAAAATAGTAGACATAAAGGACTGGTCTCTACTGGCGTTCAATTAATGATAAGTAGTTTTTCAATTTTGCAATTGTTTGGTAACCAACATTTGCATGGCATCATTTTCAAATTCACCCATGCTCACATAGAATCATTTCATTTTTAACAAAGAGGTCCTGAATATACCACAGAGTTGGATCTTCACATACATAATGACACACGAGGACATTTCTTTATAATACTGGAATATATACAGACAGCTGGACGGACTTAAAAATTCAGCAGTGAGCTTGAAATTCAAAACACATACATCAAGCAGTACCATGTTTCTCTCTATATTAAAAACAAAATATCCACATGAAAGTCCCAAGTCTGTGTATAATGTTCCATCCCCTCATAAAAACAATAAAGAGCTATGAGATAAAGTTTGTTGTACAGATAAATCATCTGAATTCCCTTCTCTGTCACATCACAATTTAGTTTCTGAGGCAACACATATCTCCATGACACTGGCTCACTGTGCATAGTTTACAATTCAATAATACTGGTCATTTCCTGGTGCCCCGCCCCCTTCCAGATGGGGTGGGCGTGGCCCTGGTGTTGACTGATAGTTTATTGTTTGTCTGTATTTTGGTAGGGGTGGGTGTTTTGGCACTTGGCTTGGAAGTTGATGTGGAGGGTTTAGAATGAGACGAAACCTGACTACTTTGTCGTACTGCTGAAGGCTGTGAAACAAAACAAACTGATAACAAACCACAGAAAAGATAAATGTACATCTTAAAAAATTTCCTTTAAAGTAGTTTTAAAATATATGCAAAACTTGCTTTAAATAAGCCATACCTACTATTTTTCAAACATAAAAATTCAAATAAGATGAAGGTTATACTATGAAGCCTAGTCATTGACAACATTTAGCAGTCAAATGAAATTATATCCTTAGTATTCTATTCTGATCATAATTTACATGACATTCCCTGAACACTTACCCCAGATTTACCTCCTGACCCAGGCTTTTTCACTCCTCCTGAACCTTTCCTTGTATTTCCATTCTGCTAAAATAATATCTGTCTCATAATATGAGCTTTGATGTAATGACATCACAAAAACTATCAAAATACTGTGGAATCACTAATTTTCATGGGTGTTAAACTTTGTAGTTTTCATGGTTTGAAGAGACCCACAAATTCATACCTTCCATGCAATGTTAAAATGTCATATTAAGTACAGTATAATATTTCTCCTTTAACAACAAAATTAAATCCCTTTGAAACAATGATTTTTCCTTAAACCACGAAAATTTTACCCCACCAAAATAAGTGAGTTTACAGTACATGTGCACATCATACTTCATATTAATTACAAATTATATTACAAATATTATACACATGTACATGATATTGTAATACATTCCAAATGTCTGTTTCCCATCTTAATTTATTGATTAACACCTTAACAATGTTGATCTCTGAGCTGTTATTAAGTCAGTATATTTTTAAAACTTGTTGATCACTGCATTATCATTAAGCTTAAATACCTTAATTAACACTGCTGATCTCTGAAATTTCTTAAATTGAAATATTTAACAGTATTTTCCTCTAAACTGCCATGAAGTTTAAAAGATACAGTAACAGTAGTGACTTCTGGACTGTTCTTCATAGGGGTGAAACGATACACCTCCTTCACGGTTTGATACATATTGTATAATTTTGTCTCGATTTGGTTATTTTCGATACGATACATTTTGATAGAAGGAAACAAATTCAACGTTGTTTTATGCTTTCTTTTTCTAAATCTAGTCACATATTTTACGAATTTTATTTGCAAATTGACTTGAAGAAATTGATTAAAATCATTTCACTGTCAAAAATTATTTTACAAGCTATCAGTCATCAAAAATTTACATTTTCTATACTTATTTATACTGATTAAAGTGTTTTTCCTTTTGCCAAACCTGACTGAATAACGATCCCGACCGAAAAATGAACTGAACCGAAAATTAGAGATTTGCACCATGTATCAAACCGAGAAAAAATACCGCGGTGAATCGATACCGCGGTGAACCGTTTCACTCCTAGTTCTTCAGTTCATATATCTGAACAGTGTTGTCCTCTGAACTGTAATTGGGTGAGTATGTACCTTAACAGTGTTGTCCTCTGAACTGTTATTGAGTGAGTATGTACCTTAACAGTGTTGTCCTCTGAACTGTTATTGAGTTAGTATGTACCTTAACAGTGTTGTCCTCTGAACTACTATTGAGTAAGATGTACCTTATCAGTGTTGAACTGTTATTGAGTAAGATGTACCTTAACAGTGTTGCCCTCTGAACTGTTATTGAGTGAGTATGTACCTTAACAGTATTGCCCTCTGAACTGTTATTAAGATGTACCTTATCAGTGTTGCCCTCTGAACTGTTATTGAATTACTATGTACCTTAACAGTGTTGCCCTCTGAACTGTTATTGAGCTAGTATATACCTTAACAGTGTTGCCCTCTGAACTGTCATTTGAGCCACCCAAATCCAGCTCACTAAGGTCCCCATTTATTGCACTGTCGTCTGTCTTCTGGTTCTGTTCGTCTCGGAACATCTTCATCAACTCTAACACATTAGTCGACTCCTGCTGTGCATCATTTCCCTGCAAATCAATAATACAAAACACTTACTATTAATTTCTGCATAACCAATTGTGAAAAAATTTAAATTTTTTTGCTTATGAGACTATTTATGTTACAATATTAATAGCTGGAACAATCTTCATGCTATATGAACAAACTGAAGTGTATGTAATAGTTGTAACATTCTGAATCAAGGAAAACTTTTTATTACTGTGATCCATGGGTGATGTAGCATTTCTGTAGCTGTCAGTCTGTGAGCTGGGTCGACTCTCATCATTTTCTCAAGTATGGATTTAGCTAAATATATTGCAATTCTAAATAAATCTTCTAACAAATAATGTTTCAGAAAGATAAGTTAAGGCAATTTTCACAACTCATTCATGAAATACAATAAACAATTTCTCCACTATTGTCCAAGACACATTCTTTCATTAGAAAAATCCTAAGCACAGATTGCATTAAATTTAGCCTCGAGCTCACATAAGATATTCATTTCAACTGTGATAAGGTGTTAACATTTTGATTTCTGTGGACATATCTTATTTATAGGTGTACATTCAGTGTATCTTTAGAAACTATAGCCTTACCATTATCACTGACTTTTGACCAGACTTCTTCACTGAAATCTAGTTCTCCTTTTTTAATTAGTTCATATAGCGAGTCCTCATCTTTTGATTTAAAAGGCGGATTCCCACTTAACCTTCAATAAAATCGTCAAATTATTAAAAATAAAATCATCAAATTATTAACAATCAAATGACTAAACATTTCTTAACCTTCAATGACTAAACATTACTTCAGTCTGACAGTGTATTTACTTTAAAAATACTTTTTTACACACATGTATTTACGGAAATCAATCCAGATCATAGGTACAAGTAATATGTACATATAAAAGATATACAGTACACTCTGCTGCTACCAAACAAAGTGCAGCAACTCCTACAGAGACATCAGAGATATTGTGTGGCAAGAGTTGTCCTTCCTGATTTCTTCCATTCACACATCACAGGCATATGTATGGTAATATAAATCTTTTCAATGAACTTTATTTAAAAGCTAATACAGCAAGCTCTTAGAGCAAAGTTTGGGTAAAAGAAAAATTTGGACTTGCACAATGATTCAATCAATTTTTTTCCCGCAGTAATATCGGTATACCCACAATCACCAAAAATTGCATATGCCTGTCCAAACAATGCATGTTCTCAGGACAACCAAACAAAGGTTCCCAAATAAAAATCACATAGCAGAATAAACACTCTGTTAAGAATTTTTACTTTTTTCAAACTCTGTAAATGTCTGGAAATGTAACAAATATACAATGTCATTTGATGTCAGAGTCTAAACTGATCGAGTAATGTGCCATTTAAAGAAGCAAATCTAAATTGAAAGTGTAAGCTAGATGTCAATTTTTTAAATGGTATCCTGTAAAAAAAAAATGCACAACTGTGCTTGCCCAATGGCCACACTGATAAACATATTATTCTGAAAAGTATCATCCCAGTACTTACATTATGTATAATATAACACCCATGGCCCATACATCACAATTTTGGCTATATGTTTTGTTGTCTATAATTTCTGGAGCTAAAATGAAGAAGTGAAGTAATTACTTCATTGTATTTTGCAGAATACATCTAGTATAAAGAAGTACCCTAATTTATAACTAAGTGTATACATGTACATTTAATGTAAATGGTACCATTTTTTGATGTTTACACAAATTTCATAAAATTGTTCATAACAATTTTATTTTACATGACAAATCTCTTAAAAACAGAACTTACACATATATATGGGGGTCCCACAGAAGTCCTGCATCATATTATCATGACCGGTCCCCCCTTTAACCACTGATAGTCCAAAGTCTGTTACCTGTAGGAGGTGTGAAATGTGTTTTACAGATATTATAAACTAAGGTATTGAAATAAGAATATTGAGATAATGATTTGTTAAGTAACAATAAATAACAAAATACTGTGATCGGTTTATCCATTTTAAAAACATGTTCATGAAATGAAATTCTGTTACTTAACATAAAAAAATAAAATATGGTCAGAATAAAACTAATTGGTGTAGTCTGAACATGAAAATAGTGTAACATTTTCAACTCGCTTTCACGCTTAACCTACGTATAAGAAAATATACGTGTTCTTACTTTGATGTACAGTTTATCTTCTACATTATCAGGATTCTGAGCTAGAAGAATATTTTCCAGTTTCAGATCTCTGTGAACTATGTCTGCAAATGAATAAATATTATCATTATATTTACATATACATGTATATGCACTAAAATGAAGTGATATGATTCATAATTTTACATTTTTTTTACTTTATGTAGTACTTCAAAAAATATGTCTGAAGCATGATTAAAAAAAAAATTACATTAATTTTGATATATCAAAATAAATTATGCACTGTTGGCACACATATTCGCAAGATATAACTTCATCAATATTGATTATTTATTCATTATTGAAGGAGCTCAAATGACTCCATTCCTGTCAAATGATGAAAATTTCTATATTACATACTAAATTTGGTGTCACATATAAAACCTGTTTTTGTTTTTATAATGTTTTAGATGCTTCAGCATAAGTAAGGTACAGTTGAACTTCAGTATCTGGAACACTGATCTCTTGAATACTCGTAGTGATTTTGAAGTCCTAACCCCTTATTCCTTAAGTATTTTATCCAGGATATCACGAATCCTCGAATATTTCAAAGTTTTTCTTGATCCCATGGAGCTTGAGATAACGAGGTTTGACTGTATATACAGAAAAATTACTGTTTTAATCTAGTTCATAAATTGTTTTGATTCTATTAAATTATGTTTGGGTCAATAGATTGCAATGTCATTTTCCCTTTTCATGTGCCATCTCAAGGTTTTTAAATTCTGCATTTTTCAGAAACAACATACCTTTTACTGGGACTATAGAAAAAATACATTTGTATGCCAATTATTTTTCTTTATCAAAATATGTTGTCATGGTACTGAGCCATCTTATTTTGAATGTAATGTATACATTTATATAATAATTTTCTTCTGAATCTACTAAAAGAACTGATGAATATGGTTTATACAGTCAAACCTCGTTATCTCAAACTCAAAGGGACTGAGAAAATAATTCTGAGATAATCGAGGCTTCAAGATATCCTAGGTAAAATACTTAAAAAATAAGTAGTTGGGACTTCAAAATGACTTCGACATATCCATGGTATTCGAGATATCCGTGTTCGAGATACTGAAGTTCAATTGTATGTATACATACTACTACATTTAGCATGTTTAATGCTTCTCAGACTTGTAAACTTTCAAAAAAGGAAACCAACTTCATTTATTCCAACGATCCTAATTTTAATTTTCTGAACATTTTTTTTGGGGGGGGGGGGGGGGTGTATTAAATCCTTAAATCATTGATTAAAAACAAACCATTTTTATGGAGGTATGATATGGCATTAGCTAATCTTGTCATGATAATCTTGCATTCATTTTCAGGAACAGGTTCTCTGTTTTTCACAGCATCCGCCAATTCACCACCCTCGCACAACTCCATCACCAGGTACATTTTCTACGGAAAAACATACAAAATAGTTTGAAATAAGAGACAACTTTTTTTTTTATATACATTTCTAAATAGAAAGCTATTTTTTTCTATTTATGCATTGGTATTTAAATATATATAAAAACATCTAGAATTGACATGTCTACGAGTCTGAATTTCATTAGATGGAGCTAGCTTGAACTGTGCTACATGCAAAGAATTTCTTTACATACAAAATTTAGAAATGTTAAACCATGGATCTTTAAGTTACCTATTATATGTATAATCAAAGTCTCTCATTTCACATCTAAATCTCACAAAACTTTTTTCCCCAAATAAAAGCAATAAATCATTTTTATCAAAACAAATTAATCTTATTTACAAGACCGATATTTCAGCTCCCTTCATTTATCACTTCCTTTTTAATCAACTCACATTGAAAGATTTTTTTTGATTTCCTGCTAAAAAAGCACAAGGGATTAAAGTCATAAATCTGAGAAAATGTAAACACTGATATTTGCTTGCCTTTGGTGGGAGGTATAAAAGATATTACCTTGGCAGTTTCAAACACTTCATTGAGGCTGATGATGTGTTCATGTTGAACACGTTTTAGAATATTCACTTCCCTTTCCAGTAACTTTATAACTGGCCCTCCAGCCTGTAAAAAGGAAAACAAATTATATAATTATCTTCCTTCTGTAAAGAGGAAAAGAAATATCAGACTTGTCCTCTTGCCTTTAAAGAGGAAAACAATTATCATACTTGTCCTCCTGCTTGTAAGGAGGAAACAAATATCATACTTGTCCTCCTTCCTGTAAGGAGGAAAACAATTATCATACTTGTCCTACTGCCTGTAAGGAGAAAAACAAATATCATACTTGTCCTACTGCCTGTAAGGAGGAAAACAAATATCATACTTGTCCTACTGCCTGTAAGGAGGAAAAAAAAATTAATTTACCACATAATAACGTTATAAAATCAAGGCATACATATGTATCACTGGGTGGTTTGTGCTTGATATTTATGTGTGACTATAACTGAAAATAATTCTCCGAAGTAACAATCATTTATGTATAAAGTAATTGAAAGTTATCGAAAAAGTAATTATAATTACACTGAAAATTTTAGCTGTAACCAATTAACTTATGATTACAAGTAATCGAAAATCTCAATTACAGATTACTGTCAATTACTTGAAAATAAGTAATCATTACAATCGATTACGATTACTCAATTATGATTACCCCATGCCTGATTGCACTGTGCTTTCATACTCACATATACTTACAAGAACTATAATTATAATTAAAACACAGAAAATTCAGATAGATAAGAGTAATCATTTAATGCAAAGCACTATCATGGCCAGTTTAAATTTCGGAAAGGAGGTATCGAATAAAGATTTATAGTTATACCAATCACAGAAAAGCAATGTAATGTAGTCAGGGAATAACAGTGCAAGATAGTTGAGGAAAAGCCAAATGGGGGGGGGGGGGGGAGCTGATGGCCCATCTATACATGTTAAGAAACCGTTTCGAATGCAATGCAATTTTCTGAACTAAAAATAATGCATTCCAATTCAGGTATATGTAATTTGCAATTGAATCCAGAGTCTATGCTGGATGCCTGGATCCCTGTTACTGTAAAAGCTGATGAATTAAAGAAAAAAAATGCAATTTAACTGCATGAACACCTGCTCTATAAAAGCAAAGGAAAATTATGTATATATTTTCATGCAGACAAAAAATTCAGCCCCAATTATTAGTCCTTGGTGTTAGAAAGCAATATGCTACCTATAGTCATATCCAAGTGTTTAGGGGCTCCTGGCACAATTTATATATAATTATTATACTTTAATTACAACCCTTCCTTATCTTTCTTAACTTACTCAAGTTGACCTTCACCCATTCCACGGTCCGCATTTCCAGTCCATTTTTTGTCTTTGATCAATAAATACAAGGTCTTACCCAATTTCTCTATTTAAAGCAAGACTGAGAGAAATCATTTAAACCTTTCATAATCTACATTCAGATCTTCTAAAGAAGCAATTTTCTTCCAATCTTTGATAGCACAGCAAATGTGTCCTATTTTACCTAGAAGGCTAAAAGGACTGATTGAGTTGTCTTTGATTAGAGAGGCAACTTCTCAATATCCCTACATGCTATACTTGTTTTACAATAACACACAGATGGTATAGATCAGAGTTTAGACTACCCCTTGTTAGACTGTTGTGGTATGATCGATCCTAGCTTAATCTGGCTGTCACAACTAGACATCTCCAGCTCAACCCCCAAAATGAGGGGTCTCTCTACATACTGGTCTGCACATGCACTCAAATATGTACACTTCATATCTCCTATGTCAGATCAACTTATTGGTAGATTGTCATTGATTGTCAGACAAACTAACCAACAGATGTCTTTTCTGGAGATATTTTTTTTGGGGGGGGGAGAGGGGGAGGAAGGGTTTCTACAGGACATCAAGGGCTTTCGACTTCCTTGCCAGCAAAAATATTGTGAACAAAGATTAAATCATTTCATCATTTGTTGACCTACAGTCATACAAGTAAATAACATGAACAAAGAGAGCCTTCAAAGGCCCAATGGCATTTGTAGCAGTTTTATCTCAATCTCTGTGAAAAATTAATTGCTCTTAATTATAAATCAGTCAAATTTTTCTACTTCCAGAAAAAAAAAATATTGCAGATACAGACTAGTCATAACTGTGGAAATGTTAAAATAAGCATAAAGATTTCTCTTTGCAAATTTTTCTAAACAAGAAAATACACAAAAAGCAGCATTCATATTGCACACAAAATATCTTATTTTTGTAAATATGAGATGTGAAAATTATGTTTTTTTTACTTTCCTTATTTTCCTCCCATATAAAAGATAAATTTAACCTAACACAAAAGGCTAAATAAAATAAATACCAAGAACAACTATGCTTATTTACACTGTACTGTGAATCACTGGTTTTCCTCTTATGTTATACATGTGGCCTTGACATTTTACCTTTTCTTTGTTGATGACCTTTATGGCCCAGTACTTTCCAGTTTCCTTATGTTTGACTTTGAACACTTTGCCAAATGTGCCTTGTCCAATTTTCTCCCCAGGTTCATAATTTTCCCATATCCAACTCTCATCATTAATTCGAGTGTGGGGGATGGTTTTCATGTCTGCACTGCCTTTGCGACTCATATTCATGGACAGTCATTTAGTTATCTGCAATGGAATGAAAGTAACATTGACTTCTTCTATGGAAAATATTCATCATGAGTATCAAGGCATGACATTCAGTCACATGGGTACCAGACAGAAATGCACATCAGAATTGATGATGTTTCCGATAGAAGCAACACCATTTTTTCTTATTACATTGCTGGAAGTGGCCCTGCATCTAAATAATTCATAGAACAATTTCTCCTTTCCTTCTTTCAATCTACTTTATGTTTTAGTGCAATTAATTATTAAAAACAGCAAAACGCTTAAAACATTTTTTTTTGGTTTTAGAACATCATGATATGGATGTATCCTAAACTCACATTAATACGCAGATCATTTCCTAGACCACTCATTTGCATCAAAAGCAAGATTTCAATAATTAAATCAAGTATTGTCTGCAAAGCCATAACTTAAGTCTTAAATTTAAAAAAATGGCAGTTATTAACCTTCAAGAATAAAATACGACACTCATGGATCAATGGTCTTGTTCTGCCCCATTTCCTTGCCCATTGGACCTGTTTAGAAAGTCCTCCTTAATGGAGTATTTTTCCCCGGCAAAAAAAATTCAATAATGACCCCTATCCCTAGCACTACAGACCAATGTTTGTTTAACTAATGAGAAACAACGAGTTTAAATCCATAAAGTTTTCAAAGACAAGAGCTCACAAGACTCAAAATTACCAAAGAAATACACAAATGTTTAAATAACCTTCCAAAGGGAACCCAACAATGGAGTTAGGTTTACTCATTTAGAAATATATAGAAATATTTTGGTCTTCGATTAGGTGCTGAACAAGACGGAGAGCTGGGTCTGCACCAATCTGGCACGACACACAGACTATATATCTTTTTTTAAGTTGATCAGCTCAATACCCGTTATCAAATTATCAAGCCATTGTCCAGTTGTAAAAACAGCTGCTTCGGTATTACTTGATTGTGTTTTATATCTTTCAATTCCACACAAAAGTTTTCATGCACAATTACACATAAAACGTTCCTTCGGCTTGAACAATCAAAACGCTACAATTCAAAATTAAAAGCCACAGATTTTAATCCCTATTACCTCAAGCTTTATACTTATACACTTTATGATTTTAAGTGGCACCATTATACTCCCTGTACTTTCCAGTATAGCTGAACCACTTATCAAAATAAATAAATGAAACTGAAATAATGACATAAATGTCTTTGTACTTCAAATAAGTTATACAAATAGAACAAATAATTGATAAGTTGCCATAATTTACTCAAAAATTAAAACATTAAGTTACTGGGGTATTTTTTTCTAAATTGATGATGCAGCACATTTAGTAAGGTTTCATCCAAATAAGTAATGAAATTCTAGTAGACTAGTACATTATGGGAGGGTCACCGCTAATAAACAACAAATGTATCAGTGGGGGTATTAAAAGGAATTGATTTTTACAATTCAAATCATCAATTAATTCATTGGCTTCCAATTATACTCCATCACTGAAAGCCTTCACAATATGAATATCAAAGCATGTACGTCACCAAATTAAAGATTACCCAACCGTCTCTATTAAATCATTGCCATCCAACAAAAGAACGTCGATAAGGAATTGATTCTAACTTCAGGTGCTGATTTCCAAAAACAACTGAAAGGATTTTGGAAAGAAACAATCTTTCAAGACCTAAACATCAAAGACAAAACAGTATATTCCATATCCACACATTAATGCTGATTACAAGTTCTGGTTCAGATGCAAATTATTATTTCCAATGCATAACCATGCAATTACCATTAAGAGCAATTATGCATAAAATATATGGAAATAAAAAATCATTTGATTAAACATACTTTTAAATTAGCCAAGATTTCCACAACTAGTGAAGCAACATCACACATGTATTTATTCCAGGAAACCAAAGTAAAAGATACCACTGGTCAATATGACCATTAATTAATCACTCCAAAAATACATTTCACCTCTGACTTCCATGCATACCATTACACCTGTGCATGGCTGAATAGGATGACTGATAATTATACTTATTATATATAAAGATTATTGCTCTGAAACCTTTCATAAAACACTGAGAATTCATGCAGAATACATATATAAATCCTGCTGCCATTGAGACTTGTCTGCATGGCAATCTGATACATGTACATGTAATACTGAAATACTGTATACAGGGAAATTTTCGCCCTCATTCTATTTTCGCCCCTTTCCCCCTCGTTGCAATTGGGCAAATTTAAAACTGGAAGAATTCAAAGAAAACGGCATTATCTCTTAAACAGAACTGTGTCTGCATGGGCGAATTCAAAACAGGACAAAATTGTTTGTAGGTGTGAAAGGGGAAAATAACCTTATGTATACAGTACAGCATACAAATCATGGTCAATGTACCATGATGTACAAACAGTGTATATTGAACATATGTATACAGTCATATAGCTCCTTACGTCCATGATTTAATAACCCTTCTTTTAACCAGTCTCCTGTTTGGTATTCATCAGTCTGCATATTTAGGTTAAAGCATATACATATTTACACGGGCAGTGTTGTACAGTTATAGACTGACCAATTGAGCATCATTTCTATTGCACTTTCGATCAAAATCAACAGACATATACTAAACAGTTCTATGGCTCCCCAGGAACTTCATGAAATTGGTCACCAGCATCCAGAAACTGCATAAAGATGACTGTATGGTAGAATATAAAACATAACTGATTGCAGATTCCTAGACCAACTTATCAGCTGGATACTGGCAAGTCTTGCAGTTCCTTGTGACCTAGATTTATATTAATATAAGCCATGTACTTTTCCAAAAATGTTGTTACAGACCCAGTAGTATAAAAGAAATTTGGTAACCCCATTATGAAGATTATGATATTTTGCTTCTCTTTTGGACATGTGTGCATCAGGGTTGTCCCTAAGACCAGATAGCCAGCCCAGGGAATTTCCCCGCCTATGATGATATTATCACCCGGTTATTCTGGTATTCCCTCTTAACTTCCTGTAAAGGGAGGAACCCCAGACCGCCGTGTACTTTTTGAATATCCCCTGCTATTTCAACTCTTAGGGATAACCCTGGTACATATTATATCCCCTTTTAATACTTTACTTTTCCTATACTAGGGGTTAATTCCATTTGGGTTTTTTTTTCATTTGAAGTGTCTTATCTAATTTCATTCTGTACAAAAAATCTTTTTTTTAAATGGCCAGCAAATAAAGAAAAATGAAGGAAAAAGAAACCTGAATACATGTATTTAAATAAAACTATCTAAGCAACACAGTAGAATTCAAAACAAGGTATTTAGCAGTAATGTTCTCATATGTCAAAAGTAAATGGTTAATTTACCTAGGAAGCCTCAATATTTGCTGGAAGTGCTTACAGCAAAATCTTTCAATCAGGTGCAAATATTGACACCTTTATTTTATATCGTGTGAATCGCTATCCATATTTTCTCTCTGATTTAAATCTTTAGTGACAGACACTTCGGTGCGTACTGCAAAACAAATACTTCAGCTTAAAATTCTACACTATTACCGCCATTATCGAGGCATCAAACACATTTACATACCATTCTTATGAATTTAAAAACATTTTCACAAATACAGAGTAAAATGTAAAAAAAAAAAATGTAAACTACAATGGTTTACAAAACTTAAGTTTCCTTCTGTATATCATCAATTCCCCTTTCCTAGTGGAATTTCTCTAAAATTTTCATTTCTTTTTGTAATAAATTGACTGTAATCATTACATAACTCTTATGCAGAAATGGAAAAATCCGTAAATCCCAACAACATTATGAAACAATGATGCCCCCGACAGCTCAGTGCCAAGGAATGCAAATCCAACTCCAGGTCAAGGTGAAGAGGTCAAAAATATTGGTACCCAAAGAAAAGTCTTGTCATTTGTGAGGAATACACATCTGAAATATGAAAACCCTTGCAAAAACCATTCAGAAATTATGGTGGTTAAAGTTCTTCAAAAGTAGAACAAACTCCAAGGTCAAGGTCATGGGTCAAAAATGATGGTATGCAAGAAAGGGTTTTGTCAAAAGAAATGCACACATGAAAAATGAAAGCCCTAGTACCAACATTTCAAAGAAGTTATGCCCAATGTCTAAGTTTAGTGAAAGTTTGCAAAAAAGAGATCAAACTCCAAGGTCAAGGGGTTAAATATGTTGGTACCCAAAGAAAGGTCTTGTCACAAGGAATACACAAGTAAAATATGACAGCCCTAGCTCCAACTAATCAAAATTTATAGACAAAGTTAGAGTTTTGCTGACAAACAGACAGACCAAAAGCTATATCCCTCTGAATCTTTGATAACAAGGGCATACTCCTTTTAGGTGAGTTTCACTATTACTTAGTACAGAAGTACAGAAATTAAGTAATATTACAATTCACAAATTACTTAGCAAGTAAATATTCCAACCATGTTACTGGCTTTCATCAGTCATGTTTATATTTTTATAAAACATGTTTATGTTCATAAACACTACTGATGAATGCTGGAAACACAATTGAAATATTTCAAAGAGTGTTTTAAACATGTTACAGTTTTTTAATATATATATATATATATATATATATATATATATATATATATATATATATATATATATATATATATATATATATATATATATATCTCCTAAGTGTCGGATCTACTAAGTAGATAGGTCGTCTCGAAAATTTGACAATTATTATTGTTCGTGTCGTTGGTCATTTTTAGTGCTTTATATATATATATATATATGCTGACAGACTTAATTCAGACTAAAAGAACTTAATTAGGTTTTTTCCTCTTTTTTCTGACAATATGCGTGATATATATATGAGGGTCTATACATACATGTATATCACAATACTATTAACGAAGCATTTAAATTCTGGCCAAAAGTTAAATATATATTAATAAGACATACAATCCCCGTTCACCTTATATATTGTTAGTGCCTTTAAATTAAACACATTGGCTTTTGATTCTTTTTTCCAAAGTTGATTGAAACATGTACAGCAGTGATTTTATTAAATTTGAGAACTTTCGTCCATAGGTTAATACCATTCTTCATGGTTAACCATTCTTTTCAACATAATTCAAAGTTGATCGAATGCTCACAGACATATATATATGAATGAATTAAATTAAGGAGGAAATGATAATATTGACATAATATCCTTCCATTCCTTGTCATACTTCACTATTTAAAAACATATTTAAAGAAGGAATTCATGATAATGCGAAGAAATAACAAGTCAAGTTCAAATAGGTAACATGTATTAGATTTTTTTGTATTCCACACTATAGTCAACTAAATATTAATTCATATGCTTCAAAGTTCACAATGCATAATAATTTTTCTTTGGGGATGGGGTGGGGGGTAATTTGTAATTTTTGAGATGTGTAAAACAAAACAAAGGGGTATACTAACAGTGCAGTATATCCAAGACAAAAATGGAGGGATCGGTACTTCAAAGCAACCAGATACCAAGCACACGCTGCTTTCTTTTGTGTTTCTCCCACTAAGTTTATTTGTATAGATTAAGCTTAACTGTTTTCACAACAGTTGCACAATTATCACGACTATAGCATTTATCAAGATTACCCTACAAAAAGTTGCTAGGAGTCTCCCAAGGACTTTTAAGTTTTTCCTTTCTGCAACTAGCATTTGTCAATTAGAACTCTCTAAAGACACATGTATCCATGCAGGTTCATTTGAAGTAAGAAAATTCAATAACAGGGAAAACAAAACAACTTTGAATTCTCTTTTTTGTTAACACATAGATAAGAAAACTTTAAATTTAAGTTGATTGTGTGGCAGATATTTCTAAGTTTACAAATATTTATCTTTCCTTAGGACCAGTTTACAGATCTGCATACATAACAAATGAATTTAATTTGTTAA
Organism: Saccostrea echinata; assembly: GCF_033153115.1. NCBI lineage: Eukaryota > Metazoa > Mollusca > Bivalvia > Ostreida > Ostreidae > Saccostrea > Saccostrea echinata. Next base: position 12,032,702 of record NW_026889761.1, read on the forward strand.
TAGAAAAAAAATATCATGATTATCAGCTAAATATAAGCATGAATCTGTGGAGAAAATACTAAACTACTGCATACCGAGTTACACACATATATTTCAATTTGAGTTATCAATAAATAAATTCAATATACTATTGATTTTCTGCAATCAGTGCTCATGCAACTATAAGCCTATGTGCAGAAATAACATATGAAACAATTTATCATGACCAGGGCTCTTGAATGTCTATTATTGGGGATACTGAATGGTCCCATTCCCAACATACCTTTGTTCTTAACACACTGAGCATGGTATTAAAAAAATAAATAAATGTTTATAGGCCTATACGGTACATAAATAAATACACATAATGTGATACTAAGGATAGCCCATGAAAGCTTGAAAAGCTTATTTTCAATGGGGTCCTTTGCAGGAATATTGGGGAGTCATATCTGTGGGAATAAACTGAAGTACTGGAGAAAACCCCTGCGTCCAAGGGGGACCACCTTGCAACCCTCTCACATATACAACCACTGCCGATCACAAGCTTATTTCCAATGGGGTCCTTTGCACGAATGCTGGGGGCTTTATCTGTGGGAAGAAACTGAAGTACTGGAGAAAACCCACATATCTGAGTAGGACCACCTTACCCTCTTACATACAACCACTGCAAATCACAAGGATTGAACTTGGATCGCTTCGGTGAGAGGCGAGTGCTCTAACCAATGCGCTTCCCTTACACCCTGTTATTTCCTAACTGTAATTTTTAATAATAAAGTTGGCAGCAAGACACCAGGTAACTGAAATATGACAAATTTTTATAATCTTTTTTTCATGAATTGATTTTCCAAATTTTCCCTTTATCATATATTACTTAATATTTTCTCAATTTTTTTGGCACATGCAGTGGCTTTTGTACCAAAAAGTGGTCTGAAGCACTGATGACTGACAGAATAAGATAAAATATTACTATTACGTGATTGACTATTTGTAGTATTTTATTGTTCCATTTCTTTTTGTTGTTGTTTTCCATGAGAGTATACAGCACTCAAACAATTTCCTCCAAACTGTCATGCCTTCCCGTCCAATAACCCCATCACAAGTCAATGTCATTATTCATATACTAATTCAGCCAATAAAAATATTCACCGTTTAAAAATCCATGAAAAGAAAAAAACAGTAATCCCTCAATACAAAGTTTGAAGAAAAAGTAACTGTTGATAGATTTAAATAGTGGTAATACACCTTAATGCTGTAAATAACATATGAAATGGCTTGTTCTTGGATTAAATGGGATCTTTATTACTACTAAGGAATGTAGACAGGCTTTGCTCATTTGCAGGCCTTGTATTTATAATTAATATATATCCAGTTAAAAAAAATAGAAATTCTGAAACAATATAACTTTGCAAAAGTGTGTTTGAAGTTAGCAATGATTATCATATGTTTACCATGAAAAACAGAATTTTAAAATTTTTGATTCATGCACTTTATATAAGAAAGCAGGTGATATAATGCTAATTGGTAGAAACACTTTAACCTGTTAATGATTCAACACATTTTTATAACATTACTTACATGGAATTTTTTTAGCTTACTTACTTACATTTGCTTGGTTAAATTGAGATGCATATTTTTCTTACACAATAAATACAATGTATACCTGTACATTTGTAGGTCATGCAAATAAATCATATGCCACTGATTTTTCACTTAATTAACAGCAATATTTTTAATAGAAACTTAGGTCAAAAACCATATTGACAAAATAAACACATTATATATATTAATATCTTTTTAAAGATAGTAGGGGACATAAAAAAGTAGAAGGGTGTCTGAGGTTCCTCCCCTAAGAGGGGGTTGAGGGGGAATAACAGAATAACAGGCGGATTACTTCACTATAGGCGGGAAGATTCCCTTGGACTAAGGGACAATCTTGCTACAGAGAATTATTTTTCAAGAACAACCAGAAATATTTTTTTTTACCATAACAATCAGACCAAGTGACTTTAACAGAAAAGGAGGAAACACAGTATAAGACCTGGATTCAAACCTCTAGTCAGGTGCTCTTTCAACTGAGCATATCACCAGCCACCAGGAGTGGAATCTATTGGTATACTTAATCTTTACATCTCCCTCTTTCTTCTTTAATGAATTTGTTCTCAAACATACTAACCAAGAAACTGGTAAGTTTTCACTTGTCATCTCAGCCCATTAGAATGATTACAGGAAAGAAACAAATGCAAATGACCAGGCAAGAATTAATATTCTGGCTCTTAATTTGGTGAGAAATCTAAACAAGTGCTCCACCAACTGAACTATCTGAACACAGCGGCAAATGTATCTTAATAGAAAGCACTTCAGTTCTTAAATTCTATTGAATTACAGACATGTTCGGCCTCCACCACCCCCATACAACTATTCACTTTTAAGAAAAGAAAAAAAAGAGATATTTGAAGTTAGTCAAAATCAGCTACAGACCTGTAACTCTCTTCTTGAGAAAATTAAAATAAGCAAACCAGAAAGCTACAGATCAAAGACGTGTAAAAACCTTTGTTTTACAGCTTTTTTGTTGTACGCTTCAGGTATTATTTCTTGTATTATATGTGTTTTCGCTATAAAAGCATGGTATCTGTTAATTAATTAGCCATACTTGCTACTTTGTTTACCTTTAAATGTTTTTTTCCTGTCAATTTATTGGTGTTTTTGAAAATACTTTACTCTATAAACTCTTTTTTTCTTCACTGTATTTTTTCTTCAAGCCTTAGATATATTAAATTTTTTTTCTAACTTGACATAATGTATACATATCTTTTTAGGATCTAAAGAATGAATATCAAAAAAGTAATTGTTGTGGGTTCTATGTAAAATTTTAGAATCAATTCTAAGTAAATTCTAGATGGAAGATGTATTTTTAAAATTTTACATACTTAAACAGAAATATTTGTTAGATCTGTCACAGGGTCTGATTCACACGTGTATGTGTTTTGATGTCCAACATCGAGGACGTAGGACCTTCAAATTTAATATGTTGTCATAATATTGCATAATGTCATACAAGTTCTTAAATCAAGAAAACATTTAGAATATATTCTTTAAATCAAATTAAGGAATATCAAAATTAGGCATCAAAGTAATGCACATAAACAACACAAACGTAAATTAACTTTGAACTTACCACTGTAAAGTTGCAGTCAAGTTGTAACTACAGAGACTTTTAAACATCTAGATTTAATTCATTACATATATGTAGTATCATATCTTGTTGAATTCCGGATACTGTCATTATTTTGATTTTAATGACACTAAAAACTCCAAAAGTACACCATACAAAATATTTCGGGTTATCTACAAGTGCATGTCTCCATAGCCGCTGTTTTGCTGTTAGGACGAATGCGCAAGTTTTCTACGCAATAGGAACAGGATGTCAGGTGTCATCGGACTATCTTCGATATGATTAAAACGCACAGAGAGCTCCGAATGTGTTATTTCCCGCCATATATATGAAATGGATATCAGTGATAGTGATGCTTGTCTCTTTCGTACGAAATCGCGCATATCACACAAACAAGGCCAGTCCACTGCCATTTGGAGATACATTATAATACGATGCGTGAAGCTAATCACAACGGCATGCTAAATTTTGTAAAATACTTCCATAGGCTGTTTTACAAAATTAATCTTGAGTCCGTTACTTTTTCGGGGAAAAAATAGTTCGCTTACATGTACGAGTGTATTCTTCCTTCTACGCCAAATATATGCTCTTGGAGTAAATAATGGAAAAAAGGGAAAACGAACTAGAAAATTTGCAATTCAGTGAAGCAATACCATCTGTTACTTCGAATATATCCCAACAGTGCAATATTAGAGTTGAATGCAGAATTAGCAACTACATGTATACTTGTTCAAATTTGCAAATTTAAAAAACAAAAAACAAATTTACTCTTTTTTGGTTTCTTGCAAAGGCAATTAATTGCAGCCATTTTTGGGTTAAACTGCTGAACCTTGAGGAGACGTTAACACATAAGTATTTATTTATATGCAGGCTGGCTTGAAATACCTTTAGAGGAAAAGTTCAATTAAAAAAGCTTCCATGGCAACAGTGAAATTTTATACTAATTTTGATAACCGATTATTTCGTGTACCTTGTCTATACAGAGAGCTCTCTGCGGATGTGACAGTTGATGGGGGATGCTTATTCCTCCTAGGGGCCTAGCTGATCAAACCCTTTGGTGATTACAGGGGTCCACGTAAATGTCCGGTTAACGATTCATTTTGTTGACAGGATATATCAAATTTATTACTGTTCGTTGTTTTCCTTTTCATTGGTTTATAGCCCAGTTTTCATGCCCTAGAGAAATGGAAAGGGGGATACAGTGTATATAGACCACAAAATTCAAAATTTTTTTTATACAGAGTCTTGAGTTCTACTCCGATGTGAGTATTTGAATAAAGTAGGTAGTGATTAGCTTTTTTTTTTCACCAAATTCTCAGGAAAAGAAAGAAAAAACCCGGAATTCCTATATATTTCGACATTTCCCCTTTCAATAGCCAATGAGGTTTATTCCTGCATAAACGTGCATGAATAATGAAATATTTTTGCCTGCAATGCCTCAGTGTATACAATATAAAATTGTCGCTATTATAATAATTGTCTCTATGTATTTTTTCGTCCAGACATTTTTCACGCGTCATTATTTACTGGGGATCATGGATGTGCGTATCAAATTTACATTTTTTTTTTTTTGATTTTTCTGATTTAACTGATAAAAGCAGAATTATTTTGCATCTACATAATATTTGCATGTATTTATTGATTTATTTTCTTATTTGTGCAACTTTTTTTTCCTTTGTGTCCATCATGGAGTTCATTCACAAGTGTAACTTAATATAACTTTTAATGAATTTTTTTGAGTGTTTGTTTGGCCAAGAGGACATATTTATGTTATAGTATGTTATAAAGCAAAACGGAAAATCAAATTGTAGGTCAAAGTAGAAGTTTGAGTATGGGTTGTGTTACGTGTTGTCAATCAGACAGAAAAGTATAAGAAAGTTATTAATCAAAGAACATCGATAAAACGTAATTGTTTTTATAAGCTTTGAAAACTTTTAAGAAATTGATGCAAGAAATCTTGATATCCTTACTTATAAGATACATTGTACTTCATAGTTCATACTAGTAATGACTTCAACATCGTACTCTTAATTCATATATATATATATATATATATATATATATATATATATATATATATATATATATATATATATATATATATATATACATATATATATATATATATATATATATATATATATATATATATATATATATATATATATATATAAGCGTACGAATCATTTATTATATACTTCATCAGCATATTGACTACCGAATTCAAATTATGCTGCTGCATACTCCTGATGTTAATGCCAACATATTTAGAGTTGATGCATTGTCAAATAGAGAAGTATTCCATTCTTCAGACTTATTTTCTAAACCAGATAGGTGTTGATTTATTTTCGTCATTTTTTTCTTGCAACTTTGAAAGGGACAATTCACAAAAAACAGGAAGTGTCATTAATGATTTTTTTTTATTTGAGCCCCGATGTTTCAACTGGCAAACAATTTCATAAAGATTATGAACTCCGTCGAAGACGATGGGTCAAATATGAAAAAGAAGACACACTGTCAAAATGAATTAAAAGTATAAGATAAATGTTGAAATCTCGTGTTACAAGGTTGAGGGGCAATATGGAAACCATCTACTTCTGTTTTCAATAACTCAGAAGTGAAATAGATAGCTTATTCAATAAATATGCACTGGTCCCAGCTGACAAAACAGGTACCAACATAGTCTTCGTTTATATGCTCATTATTGCAATTGTATTTTACAGGAATTTGGATTTCATTCTACAAGTGGTAATCCGACTTTTACTCACAGTTCTCTTTCAATGAAATATATGGAGATAACGAACAGTATTCAAGCTCAAAAGTCCATTAAACAATACAAATTACAGAGCAGAGCAAACACGGACCTCTAAAACATCAGAGGTGGGATCAGGTGCCATGGAGGAGTGAGCATCCCATGCCGACCGATCACACCCGCCGTGTGCTCCTTGTCATGATCGGGAAATAACGAAAAAATCCGTCGACAATCCAGTATGTAAATAATGGCCTAACAATTAGTATGAAAAAACGTCAGTCAGCATTTAACTTAATGATAAATTGTATTTGCGGACAAGGTCATTGTATCGACCATAGAACTTACGAAATGACGACTTTAAACAAGACTGCTAATATTCTTGTTTCATCAACTTACCACGTTTTAGAAATTTTTTCATACGTAGAGCATGCTCTTGCGTATCGAATCAACTGAGAGATATCAACTCCGTATGCAGGTGATGAAGGTATAATGCTGCATAAGTAAGAGAAGTTGACGATTAAAAAGTTAAAGTCATCACGTTTATTATAAAGCTTGGTTGTTAGATTAACATTAACGTCTTTTGCTAGTAAAATATCCAAATATGAAACAGGTGTGTCAGACTCTGTGGTATCTTTTATTTCAAGCTCACCGGGATATATCGTATCGACATAAAAATGGAAATAGCCATTGTTAATTGACAGTACGTCGTCGATCTATTTAAATGTTGAGTTGAAGGCCACTGCAAGTGTTTTCTTCTTTTCACAAGATTTTGAACAAATTCTGCTTTATATGAATACAAAAATACAGTACCAACCAGACCCAACCTGACACAAAGCAGTCCCAGAGCAGTCCCGGGGACTGCTTTCTGGGACTGCTCTGGGACTGCTAAAGCAGTCCCAGAGCAGTCCCACAGCGGTCCCAGAGCAGTCCCAGCAGTCCCAGCGGTCCCAGAAAGCAGTCCCAGTAGGCGGGGTTAATTAATTTAATGGGCGGAGCTTACTCAGAAATGAGATTACCAATAAACAATGTAACTATAAAAGGCAGTTGAAATTGATGATCCATTTCTTTCTGATAAGTATCAATTCTCATGCGACAGTCATTTTTTAACTGTTAAGAAAATCACACTACGCGTATAGCAACAAATAATAAATATTGAACAAAGAAGACGTTCACACCTATAAATAACATGAATATTTAAACACAGTTTTGTGGTATATTAATTTTTCACCAAAATAAATCAATTTCTAAATTACTGTGATTGATACTGGTTTCCATATTTATTTATTATTATTATTTTTTTTTTTTGTAGATAATTAAACTTGAGTTATTTATTTTCTATCAAAACTAGCTTTAAATAGGCCTTATAATTATAGAGCAAGGCCGATTTCCATACTATACTCTGAATGCAGTTTTCTTAAGTACTGGAGCTTTTGAAAAATTCTTTGTGTATTATATTTCAGTCATGATTATTTTCACTGACTTGCCAATTTAATAATCGTTAAATTACAGTCCCTGAAACGTTCTACTTTCCCACTTGAACGGTGAGCGAACGCTGAACGAACGCAGAGCGAACGGTGAGCGAACGCAGAGCGAACGGTGAGTGAACGATGTGTGAACGCTGAACGCAACTTGGTGAACGGTAGGTGAACGCTGAACGGTGAGCGAACGCAGAACGCGAACGGAGCGCGAACGCTAGCGCAAAGTGAACGGTGAACGAATGGTGAACGCAAGATGAACGATTTATTCGGAATGCCTCTGATCTTTTCCATGCATTGTATCTATTCTATTGTATTCTAATGTCAGGCGGAAAATAAATAAATATTCAAAAATTGTCCTGAGAAAGATGAAAGATGCACATTTAGTAAAACCATTAATTAAGTTTCTTACAATATTTTCTGCACATATGTATGATGTTTAAATTCCGCTGTTTAATCACACGATTTTTATCGCTGTAAAACATTGTCATTGTTACCGAACGCTGTAGTTTAAAAAATAAAATCATTCTAGTTGTAAAATAAATATGTTTATTCTCATTTGATATATAAAACCATTACAAATAATGATTTTTGAAGAGTACATTACTGACTTATAGAACGAATTACAACGGTTGTAACAACCATACATGTATTTCCGTGTCAAGGCATTTCCGTGTGAAATAATGAGAAAAAAAATAAAAAAATATTTTGCTAGTCTGTGGACGTATTGCATGTATACCCTCATATTTAGAAAAAATTAATGCAATAATATATTTATGTGTCTTTTCATTTTTTTTTTAAATGATGATTTATTCAGCAGACTTCTACATGTATCTATAAACAATTCCCCGTGATTATACTCGGACAAGGTGATACAAAGAAGCATTCATATTATTTGTTATAGATTAAAATTTCAGAACTTGGTATTTAAGTAATACGTGTTATAGTTTTGATTAAACGGACAAATGAGAGAGAGAGAGAGAGAGAGAGAGAGAGAGAGAGAGAGAGAGAGAGAGATTATGTATTATCCCCCTTTTCACAAATGCATGTACATGTACCTGTATAAACGAAAACTCTTAATTTTTATCTAAATATCTCAGGCAGTGAAAGTAACCTTTTTTTATTTATCAACAAATTCACTTTGTTTGACAGTCATAATCGGTTTTTATTTTCCTGCTTCAAGTTCACACGAAGTCCACGTGCTTGTCCTGTCAATCAAAATCATTCGACACTGTGCAGCCAAGTGTGAAAGTTTCGTCACACCAAAGGCGAGGTGCTACACTGTAACTTGTTTTATCATTTCTAGATCTGATTCCAATTTTTCCAATAAATAAATAAATAAAATACATTTGGCATAAACACTTCGAACGAATTTGAAACATACTCCCTGGCGAATTTAAAATACCACCGTCAGCGCGTGTATATTTTGAACTACTATTGTTTAATGACTTTTTTAGAAGCATGTTTGTTCTGAGACTGAAATTTTTGTGCTACAAAACGCGTTAACTTCTTTTTAAATATTAATTTAAAATATACTGGAAATACTGACTAAGTGACCGATCTACGTGGAAAAGGGGGGGGGGGTTCTTAATCATATTGAATGGCAAACATATAAAGTTATTGTGAAGAAAGGAATTTTTTCTCTCTAACAGTAGAATTTATATATGAATTGTAGTATATTACATTAAATAAATATTTTTTTAACCACACTATTAATTTAATTCGTTCCAAAGATATTTAATTAACTGGATATCCGCAGGACTATTTGTAATTCTCAGAACTAGTTCTAATAATGTATTTCTATAATAATAGAAAAAAAAAACGTGTTAGTAATAAATACTTTCTAATTTTCCTGCAGTTGCTAAATTAAATGACATGGATTATTATCTCTCCATTAACGACTTGTCGTATTTAACATAACAGTAAAATGTTGCAGTGCTTGAAGTACCCCTATATTGCCGGTATTTAAATTCAATTTTTCAGCATCGTTCTACATAGGTACATACTTATAACAACATTTATTTTCCAGAGTAATTTAAATAATAACCTAACAGCTAAGTTAGAATAATAATAATAATAAAGCATATTGTAGATAATTTATTCCAATAAAATAATGATCCTTTAAAAACGATATGTGAATTATTAAATTTGAAATCCCGTAAATCCTTACTTCAAAAAAAGATAAGTCCTTTCACTTCGGAGTTCCGAATGACACTGAAGACTGAACGATAAGTGAACGCTGAACGCAAGGTGAACGCAAAGTGAACGAACGGAGAGCGAACGGTGAACGCTTTGTGAACGGTGAACGCGAGCGCACGGTGAACGCAGAACGCAAGACTGTGAACGGAGAGCGAACGGTGAACGCACGGTGAGCGAACGGTGAACGCACGCTGAACGAACGGTGAACGAACGGTGAGCGAACGGAAAAATGGGAAAGTAGAACGTTTCAGGGACTGTATCTATGTAACAGAAAACAATAATACTTTTATAATATAAACGTTTGAGTGTACGTCTGTAAATCACGCGAATGGAACCCTCAGATTATGTTCAAAATTAATTAATCCCGAAATAAATTTATACACATTTATTGAAACGAAGATTTTTTGCAGTACATAGATTGAAATTAGTGTCATTGTTGACCAGCATGTTCAGTGATGTGTAACACTGATACCCAAATAACATGCATTGACTTTCTGCTAATCATGCCCGGAGGCGATTGAAACTTCAGGTGTTGACACCATTTTATACATTTGTATTGCTTTTCATAAATCGGCCGGGAAAACACAAACAAAACAAATAAGAAATAAGTCACAATTCCCAATATTTTAAAATGTTTATAAATTCACTCTTTTAATTACTTGTTTATAAATCAAAAACAAATTCATAAATAAATCCCCCAATAATTGTTCACAAATATAATGTTTTAAATGACTGAAGAATGGTAGAATAATTTTATTTCATGGTCATTTTATAAATTATTAGGTTTTATTTGAGGGCGGTAAAATATAGCATGGAAAGCTCTTTTTTAGCATGCATATGGTTTTAGCTTTTTCAATTAAAAAAAAAATCCAGTAAAGTACGTCCCTCTGAATGTCTTATTGTAATGACAAGTTTGTTTGTTTTGTTTTTTTGTTTGTTTGTTTGTTTTTAAATAGTGCTAATGCAAACTTTGAGTACATTCCGTAACTTGACGGCATTAATTAATTAAATAGGCCTCGATATTTTTTTTCAAACACCTGTATTAAAGTTCTAATTAGCATTAATTAATTAAATAGGCCTAGATATATATTTTTTTTTCAAACACCTGTATTAAAGTTTAATTTAAAGGATAAAAGTCATCTCCTGACTTCCCTTTTAACTACTTTCATTTTTTAAAATTAATTCTAGACTACAATTGTGTAAATTTACAGCCCCTGAAGACATTTAGTAATTACATGTATATCTATCTCTACTTATTAAAATGTTGTAAAAAAATCCTTGGTTTTTTTTTAATTCTTTATCTTAAACACCTCTCTGCTGAAAGTAAACAAAACAACAACAGGGAGCCTGCAAATTCAGAATACACAAGGGGCGGAGCTATCATGTCACTCAGAACCTTTTTCATGCATGAGTGAACAAAGCAGTCCCAGAAAGCAGTCCCAGGGACTGCTGGGTCTGCTTTCTAGAGCAGTCCCAGAGCAGTCCCAGAGAGGTCCCAGAGCAGTCCCACAGCAGTCCCAGAGCGGTCCCAAAGCAGTCCCGGGGACTGCTTTCTGGGACTGCTTAGGTGTCAGGTTGGGTCTGGTTGGTACTGTAGGTCTGCTGATAACGGGACGCAATGGGAATTCCAATAGATTGTTGGAAGACCTGGTCTCCAAAAACCACATAGATATTGTCAATCAGAAACTCAAGCATCTTTTTAATATCAACTTCAGAGTACTTGTGTGTACAATCAGAATGTTTTTTAACAACTAGATGAAATCCCGCGCAAGCGCGGGGAATTGAATTTATACCACTACCGACAGAAAAAATCCAATAATATATATATATATTGTAGTTTCTACTGACAGCCAACAGGCTTATAGAAGAAAGAAATACTTTGTTCAAAATCCCGCATGAAGTAGAAGTACGTCTCCACCCCACCCCCCACCCCCGCTTTGTAAAACTTAAATAACAATTTCATTAATTGACGTTTATTGTGAAACCTGTTATATACTGTGTTATGGATATTGTATATACTGTGTTATGGATATTGTACGTCAGATACTCTTATTTCATTTCCGTCAAGAAATGCACATTTACTGAGAAATTGATTTTTTTTTGGTAAAAATTCACAGGTACTTGAGTCTTGGTTTATAAATATGTATGTACCTTATTGATATGTAAAAACTGTACCTTACCTCTTTTTTTACATATCAATAAGGTACATACATATTTATAATCCAAGACCCAAGTACATGTGTAAAAAATAGCTTTTATATAACGCCCTATGAATGCACTGGCGGATTTAGAGGGGGCCCAGTCCCCCTCCCATTTTGTGTCCAAAATATACATAAAATTTAATAAATCTGTGTCTGTGGGCCCCTACCCCAACCCCAAACTGGTCGCCCCCCCCCCTTTCAAAATTCCTAGATCCGCCACTGGAATAGGCCGAGTATTTGATACAAAATACTGTTTTCAGAAAAAAAATCTGAAATATATTGATTAAAGTACAAAATTTTACAGCATAATTGTATTTGAACAATGCCTTGTTCATTAATTTTCTCTTTTCATGTAAGCAGGTTTATTACGAATTAAGTCCGAATTGTACTTCGGGTTCGTTGCCACGATGCTCTCAGTGAGGAATATATACAAATTTTTACCGATAATTTATTAGGAAAACCTACTAATTATATGTAATAGTCTTTCGATATATAAATATATTCACAACTTACAGTGTTATCAATGATTTACCATTATTTCAATGACCATTCACACAAAAGCTATTTTCTTTTTAACATCGGGCTCGATGCTATATGATGTTCTAGAAGCTTCCGTCAATATTACGATCGGTGAATGACGAAAATAATTTGCACATTTCCCATTTTAATCGGTTATCACAACTTATTTCTTTTATATCATTTAAATCAAGTTTTGATTGAATAATTCAGTAATGACGTTTAATGAAATAAATAAACGATTGCTTGTTGCCAGTTTCATTAAAATTACCAGTAACTTAGATCCGCCAACCGGAAACGCCACCGTACTCATGTTTTTGCTATTTCATGGATGTTTATAGAAAATAAAAGTAGACTTTTAATTTAATGTACGATACTTACGATGCAAGTGAAATCTAAATATAGTTTACGGACATCATCTTGTATCATGTGTATTCTTAGAGGAGTAAGTAAGAACTCTGGTGCACCCGTTTCGGAGTTTATTTGCAAAATTTATTAATTTATAAGTATAGAAATAATTTTGCAAAAGTTCCTTGGAATTTTTAAGTATCCACATCTGATTTACACCACTTCTCAGATATATTGTTGTACAGTACTCCTGAAGTTTCTTCTTTACTACTGTTATATTTTAGTGAGGAGTAAAGAAAGAGGCTTGGTAGAACATTGACTGGAACCCGTTCTGTATCTTTGTTTGTAAGGATTTTCATGAAGTTTCGGAATCCAATATAGATATGGTAATTCAATTCATGTTGGTTGTTGGGAATATTAAAAATATTCAAAACCGACATATGGTTCGAAGAATTTCCTGCTTAGAAAGGGAGCTATGGGTATAAGTTGGATTACCACTTGTAGAATTAAATTCCAGTTCCTCTAAAATACAATTTACTAGTATATATGAGCCTTATAAACAAAGGCAATGTTGTTACCTGCTTTGTCAGCAAGGACAAGTACATACTGATCGTGTAATCTATTCAGTTCTTTTTTCACTTCTGAATTATTGAACACAGAAGGATAGTTGGTTTTCATTTTGCCCCTCAATCGCTTAATGCGAGATTTTAACATACATCTGATACATTTAATTCATTCTGACAACGTGTCAATTAAGGACTTCTTTTTCATGTCTGGCCCATCGCCTGGCGTAATCTTCCACAGAATCCATAATATTTATGAAATTATGACGCCAGTTAAAAGATCGGGGTTCTCTAAATGTTGGCCTTTTTAAAATTAGTGATCTAAGGTCCTCATTATTAACTATATTTACGTCACCAGTAATAACGTGTCCAGCAGGACTATAGTTGTAGGACGAAGGAGAACATCAACATGAAATTCTTCAAAATCATATCTTAGCTTTTAATATTTTTTATATTCCCAACAATCAAATTGAATTTTAATTATCATACCTATGCTGGATTCTTAAATATCATATAAACCCTTACAAAGTTAAAAAACGGATTCTAATAAATGTTCTAAGCCTGTTTGTTCACGAAACTATGAACATCAGCACTTGTGAAGAAGAAACTTCATGAGTACTGCACAACATATTCGAGAAGAGGTGTTAATCAGATGTGGATACTTGAAACCCCCAAAGAACTTTTAGAAAAATTTACCAATGCATTAGTATTAAAACGTACGATTTTTCAAGACTTTATATATAACTTGTTCCCACAATAAATTAAAGACCAGACTTTTTGACATCATACACAACTTCTTCATCAATAAAATAGAGCTCATAGATTTGCAAACCTTGTCATAGGTCATCTGCAAACTTTTGTTCAAAAACATTCTGATTTTATACACAAGTACTTCAAGGTTGACATTTTAAAGATTCTTGAGTTTCTCATCAACATCTACATGTATGTAGTTTTCGGAGACCAAGTTTCCAACAATCTGTTGATATTCCCATGTGTAGTTATTGCGCCCCTCTATTAGAAAACCTGTTTTAGTATTCATATGAAACAGAATTTAAAAACAAAAACTCCTACATGAAAAGAAGAAATCTTTTTTCGCGGCATTCAATTCGACATTTAGATAGATCGACGACGTTTTATCAATAAATTAACAATATTCAGTTTCATTCCTACGTTTGATTCGAAATATCTCATTGAACTCTAAATAAAGGACACAATAGAGTCTGACACATATTCATATTTGGGAATATTACTAGAAAAAAGATTTGAATGATAAAATAGCAACAAAACTTTATGATAAACTTGATGACTTCAACCTTTATCGTCAAGTTCTATTATTTTAGCAATATACCATCACCTGCGAATGGAGCATATATGACACGCACGAACAACTTCTTAAACGAGGTAGACAATTGACAAATAATTTCATGGTACAAAGATATCAACAATCTCTTTAAAGTCAGCATTTTGCAACTCTATGGTCTATGCAATGCTCCTGTTTGCAAATACAATCTGCCGTTAAGTCGAATGTTGACTTACGCATCTTTCATACAAATTGTTAGGTCATTATTTTCACACTGAATTATCTACGGATTTTCCATTTAGATCATGACAAGGAGCACACAGCGGGTGTGATCGGTCGACAGGAGATGCTTACTCCTCCATGGCAGCTGACCCCACCTCTGCTTTCAGAGGTCCGTGTTGGCTCTTCTTATAAAAAATATGTTAGAGTTCCTAATTGACAACATCAATGTAGTCTTTATATTCTTATATGAAGCAGAATTTATTCATAAGCTTCTACATGAGTAGCTGCAGAACTGTAGCGTTATGGTTTTATATTTTAGTCTTTGACCATTATGGTCAAAGACTAAAATTTAAAAATATTAAACCATAACGCTACAGGTCTGAAGCAACTACATGAGAGGAAAACTCTTGTTGTGGATCTCAATTCTACATTTAGTCGGCATTTTATCAATTAACAATAGTTAGTATCATTCTTTTGTTGAATCAGTATGTCTAAGTGTACTCAAAATAAAAGACAACTCAGAGTCTGCCACATTTGCTTTCACTGACTATAGAAGTTAATGCACAACTTAACGCCCAACCAACAACAGTACTAAACTTCTTGACAAAAGGAATGGCTTCAACTTTTCCATCCCCAACTTTCCCTTACACTATATATGAAGCAATATTCCACTATCAGCTGCATATGATTTGAAACTCAAGAGCATGTTCTGAGGACAATTAATTTTTAAATAGAGACAGGCTGTGGACAAATCTTGTTTACAGTCATTATTTTGCAAAGATGACAAAAACTTTCCATCTCAGTTGTTTATAGTTATTTTGACCACGGACTATTCCATTTATATGATCAATTCAGAGGTCTCAGAGCGGATGTGACCAGTAAACAGGGGATTCCCTGATCGTGATTTGTTTTGTTTACAGGATTTATGAGGAAAAAAAAGGGTGAAGATAACGAATGTTTATCGATCTCCAAAAACCCCTTCAAACATTAAAAATCTGTGAACAGGGCATAAAACATGGGTCCCTGGAGATTCCAGAGGTGGGATCAGGTGCCAAAGAGGAGTAAGCATCCCCTGCCGACCTGTCATACCCGCCATGAGCCCTATGTGTATATCAGATAGAGGGAATTTTCTGTAGTCAAATTAAGGACATACGCAACGTATCTTACCTACTGATAATTTTTCAAAATATTCTTAATTTAAGATTATAGTGCCATCAGATGTTCGTAGACAAAAAATCAGCATGCATTACCAGGGAATTTGAAAAGATATCAATTGATGAAAATTCTTGTATAATTCAAAGAAAAATATACAAAAATTAATAAACATATATTCTAGATGTTTTATTTATCCAAACTTGTTTTAGAAGAAGTGTCCAACAGCATATATAGACAATAAAATGTAGCACATAGTTCCTTTAAGTATCGGAACTCTTCAACTCCAGAGAAAAAGACTACGTTGTGTTTGTCCTTAAGTATGAAAACAATGGCCTTACAATTGGTATGAGGCAAAATACGACCCAGTGATAGGTTATATGCGCTGAAGAGTTCATTATAACTACCATAGAATTTACGAAATGCTGACTTTATCCGATGTCAATTTATATTCGTAATCTTCAACTTTTTCATAACACTTGAATTTTCTCAGTATCTTATTCAGAAAGGTTGTTAGAAAATTTTTCACAGATATTTATGAATACTAGTACTTGATCATGTTTCATTCATTCATTCATTCATTTGTATCGTATCATTGGTCTTTCGAGATTGAATACTGTTCATTATCTTCATATTTCATTCATTAAATCTTAGATAGGTGGATTATTTCTTTTTTTAAATATAAATATGTATCCAAGAAATAAAATTATTACAGTTAAGATACTTGTCTGTATTAAGGCATGTTGTTTATTGAGTAATAAAAACTTACAGTGATTCTGATTCATGGATATGTTGACATCATTACTAGAATAATATTATTGCACGTGTTTGTTTTTTCTCTCTTTCTACATATTATAATGAATGATAATTATATTACAAGAGAACTATTAAGTTTCTAAACTTTGTGTTTATTTGTATCAACAAAATACGCTTATAAATAAAATTGAACATTTGTTTTCTTTCTGCACTTAGTACAAGTAATGTCAACTTTTTGAGATGGAGAAGTTCCTCATGTATAATAAGAAATAAATGAGATTGAATTTTGAAATAATCGGTCCACAGAATATTGAACATTACCACAATTCGTCTTACATGTATTACACGCAATTTTTTCAAGTATTAATTTTTCGCAAGGTTGAGTTGCTTTATATTCAGTAACTGCGTTGTAATGAGAGAGAGAGAGGACTGTGAGAGAAATGTAAATATGAATAATTATATAACAGGTCAAAGTTCATATTCATCGGCGCATGGGCAGCGATAAACACTGTCAATCATATACATGCAAAAGTTTTAATACTCAGGAAAATTTTACGACTAAATGTATAAATTACAAGCCTTATTTTATATCAAGATAAGTACATCTAGGTAGACAGATTTTTTTTTATGAAAATAAGTTTGACAAATATAATTTTAAATAATTAAAAACGACTTCTAATACATCATTCATCGGAATTGCATTTTTGATTTCATGCTTAATATATTTAGATTACTTTAGAAAAAAAAACTAGTTCAATTTAAAAAAAAACACCCTTAAACATAATGACATTTTAAGCAAATTAATTATAACAATATATAATCCTGCATTGCAGATAGAATACACTTTCAATATGTACATGGTCCCAGCTGACAATATAACAGGTTACAACATAGTCTCTGTTTGTTAATGTGAGGCTCTAAAATGTACTGACTTATTATTTTCTTTCTTTATAATGAAAAAACGATTTTTCAAAGTCATCCGTATGAGAGATTTCTTAAGGACATATGCAATGTACTTTACAATAAGGTATACCTAACCCATAGGTAATTTTTCAAGATATTCTTAATTTTAAAATTGTAGTACAATCAGTTGTTCTTAGACAAAAAAAAAATAGCATATATCACCAGGGATGATGAAAATTCGTGTGTTATTTAAAAGAAAATTACCAAACATATGGTTTTTGACAGGTATTAATTCAAATTTTGTATTGGAAGAGATGCACAGTTTTATTAGGCATTATAAAAGTCGCATAAAGGTACTTGGATACTTGAATTATTTGAATTCTTCAATTATACAAGGAATAAGAAAATAAAGTTCAAAACTATGTATACTTTATACGAATATTTTGTACAGATATAGATACATGTATAAACAATAAAATGTTAATACGGAGTTAACGGTTGAAACCATTGCAGAAAAAATGTATACAGTCCTCTTACGTGGGTTATCTATTTTTTTTTTCTGCAATGCTTGTAATCGTTAATCTCGGAATGAACAAAAAGAAAGCATTTATAAACCTAAATCCTCATTGTCTTTCTCGTTAAGTTGTTGTCTTTCAAACTGAAAGCACAGGTAATCTTAAAGAAATATATGACATTTCTTGCAAATTATTATACATAATCGATAATAACATCCTATAAAGTTGTCTTAAATGTTTTGAATATGAGGTTTCGAAATCTATTTTCTTCTCTCTCATATATGCAAGAGAAAGAGAGGGGGTGGGAGGGGGAGGGGAAAGTATGTTCAACAGAGACTATAAGAGCACATTTATTCATCTGTCCAAATATCAAAAAAAGAGGTAATTTCGTGGCGATTTCGTGATAAATGTAACGGGTGTGGGAACAAACAAATCATTCCATTGGACGTACATGTAGACATCAAAATGACTGCTGGTTTGATTGATGAAACTCTTCACCACAGGGTAGTAATATACCCACATTCACTTCCGAATACACTCCTTTTCTATGTACGTAGGTCGTTGACACATATAAGGTGTATCAGTTTATTACATTCTTGATAGGTCTATCATCATCTGTCGATTTATTAATTATTTATTTCTAACGAATGATACAGTTAAATTGAATATATGAAATATGAAGATAACAAATGGTATATAAGCTAAAAAGTCCATTGGAACAATACAAATCGGGAGCAGAGCAAACACGGACCTCTAAAAACACCAGAGGTAGAATCAGGTTCCATGGAGGATTAAGTGTCCCCTGTCTACCCGTTACACCTACCGTATACCCTTTATCATGATCATGCAAATGAAAAAAATCCATGCACAGATCAGTGTCAAAATAATGGCATAACAATTTGTATATAAAACATTCAGTTAACATTCGACTCAACGATAGATTGTATTTGCCAACAAAGTTATTGTATCGACCATAAAATTTGCGAATTGTTGAATTCAAACGAGGAATATATAATCTGAAACAACTTCTGTCTTGATATAACGATATATTTTTATATGTAAACAAGCATTCTGAGAGTATTGCATTAGCAATACTAGTCCCCTACCGGCAAGTGTAATCTGGTTCCCGTTAAGAATTGAAAATGTCATAATTCCGTCAAAAATTAATGAAGTGGGACGAAATGCAAACTTGATCTATAACTAATCAAGGTAAAGCCACATACCAAAAATCAGCTCAATATCTACAAGCATTTAGAAGAAAATTGCGGAAAACCCTTAAAAATTGAAAAGGCCGTAATTCCGTCAAAAATCAATGAAGCGGAACGAAATGCAAACTTGATCTGTAACTCATCAAGATACACTCACATACCAAAAATCAGCTCAATATCTGCAAGCGTTTAAGAAAAAAGTGCGGAAAACCAAGTGGGACAGACTGACAGACAGACAGAGGGACAGACAGACAGACGGACAGACAGACGGACGGACAGACTCAGAGGAAACCTATAGTCCCCTCCGGTTTCACCGGTAGGGGACTAATTAGTAGGTACTCTAGAACACTACTTATTTTGAGAATAATATTCTGACGTTCTAAATGTAAATGGAACTGAAGGGGTATTTCATGATATGGAAATGTGGAAATGCTCGAACTTCATACTTCTGTTTTACAAACATTTATATTTTATTTGTATTTTATTTCCTTAAAGAATTTTGCACTATATATTTATAACCCAACAAATATCTTATTGACATGGCCATACACAAAGACCAAATTGAAATGATCATCTGTTTAAATATGTTGATTTCTGGATATAATATAAGTCAGCTAGCCTTTGAAATAAAATATTCGTTCATTCAAACTTTGACATTTTAAAAGTTTCTTTATAAAAAAAATTAAATAATATATTTTAGTTAGAAAAAGATGTAAAACATCTCAATTCAAGACGATTGCAATGTCAAAGATTTTATTTCTCTATCGTTAAAACGTACAACAAAGAGAACTTAATACTCAATAACTTTTATTTTTGATGGTTTATGTACATCATGTATGTCTACTGATAAATATACTGATGAAAATTTTCATGTATTTTGATTAGAATGAACATTAATACAAGAACGCATATAGGTATTTTATTTTGGATGAAAATTTGATGCTTCATCAAATGATATGCCAAAATAAAGCAACCAAGCTTACGTGTAATGATTCAGGGTACGAAAAATATGCGGGTATATAGTTTATGTTTAGCCTTATAAAACGTAGAGGTACTAAATTTATATTAGTGCATTTGAATTAGTATTAATTGTATGTCAGTCAACAAAAGAAAAGGGTTAATTCACTGGTAATAAATAAACATTTCACATGTATTTTACATCATTTTGATTTTTGATATTTTTGCTCTCTAACCAATTTGAAAAATTGAGAAAGTAATTTAGATTTTAGAATTTATTTTAAATCTAACCCAAAAGTAATGGATATAACTTCTTGGTGGTCCTTCTGTCCCTATAATATGCGCACTTACAGCTTGGTTATTGGTGGAAAACAGGTTAAAATTGTTTGTCGACAGCATTGAGCACTTTCTAACATGTACTATTATTCAATTTTTTTTAGCAGGAATTGGACTTTCCTTACCATACACTGATTTACATAAACATGTATTTACCTGTAGGATATCAATCAATGTCATACCTTTCCATTAGGGAGTCTTGCTATTCGTTGAAAATACTACATTTTATGGTGACTTTTCGCCCTTAAAATGGGATGCATACATGTTTATATTCATCATTGTCAACATCCTTGCATAATACTTTTTTCCCGATTCATGTCGATGAAACGTTATATTATATAGGTTAAAATTGTTGCTGTTGGTAGCATTTCTAGTAATTTAAAATAAACTTACATTTTGAGTGAATAACAAAAAAATATCATATTATATCATATCATATAAAATATCAGTAATTAAAATTCTTGCCATATTTAAATCAAATGATCGTCTCTTTATCAAATTATGTATATTATAAGGATGGCAATCGGACACAGAATTACTAACTGGTTAACCGCATGCAGGACTTTCTGACCGATTAACCGGTTAATCGTATCAAAATGTAAATTTTCTTGGCATATATATTTTTCTAAATAAGGGAGATTATCGGGATGCATATTTTCTCCTGTGCCTATACGTATTCCATTATCCAGAATATGTGAAATATATACTTTGTACCAAAAGGTTTTATACAGTTTCATTTAATTTATTCTTAAATTTAGATAAAATCAACACTGGAAAATAATTAAGACCGTTATACTTTTTTCTGTAATACCTCAAGACTGAACAATTGCGTTTAAAAAATACATATGTTACATGTATGCCTGTAAATATATAATTTATCTTAACAATTTTCATTGTGATTATTTAAAAAAACTATTTTTTCCCTTTTTCTTTTTTCCTCAAGCATTACTGGGATATTTATTTTAAGAATCATTTAGGATAAAATATTTAGTTATATATTTGAGTGTCCCTGTACCCATTCATTATAGGCTGTAATAAAAATGATCCAAACTACATGTACCTGATTTACAGTAAGAAAAAAAATGATCATAATTAATGATTTGAAGATGTCAGAGCTCTTTTTGATAAGAAATACCTTTTCTATCAATTCTATCATTTTTATCAGATTGTGTTTCTTAAGAAACTTCGATCATCAGATTTAAATATCAATTATATGCCACTTTATTATAATAATAAAACAATGTAGAAGGAGTTCGAGATTTCAGAGAGTTCAGAAAATTTCTTTTCTTGAGAAATATGATAGATGAACTTTTTTCTATCATTTAATGACACATAAACTACATCTGTACACGATGAACTTTTTTTCCAGAATATAGTACACTTATCTGTATCTATATACAAGTATATCCATGTCAATTTATAGCCTTTTTTAATTTGATATTAGCGGTGTTACTCTTAGTCTAAAACTTTATCAAAATAGAATATGATTTTTAAAAAGCATGCTTTTGAAAACATGCATAATTACATAAAGTTCGAAAAATTGAAGTAAAAGGAAAGCTATCAATCTCATAAATAAAATATGGAGATAACGATCAGTATTCAAGCTCAAAAGTCCATTCAAACAATACAGATCAGGAGCAGAGCAAACACGAACCTCTAAAACATCAGAAATTGGATCAGATGCCATGGAGGAGTGAGCATTCCTTGCCGACCGGTCACACCCGTCGTGTGCTCCTTGTCATGATTGAAAAAAAAAAACGGAAAAAATCCATAGACAATTCAGTGTGTAAATAATGGCCTAACAGTTAGTATGAAAAATGTCAGTTAGCTTTGCCTTAATGATAGATTGTATTTACAGGTCATTGTATCGACCATAGGACTTGCGAAATAAAATCTTAGCAAGTAAAACGAATCATGAGCAGGGCAAAACAGGCATCCCTGGAAACACCAGAGGTAGGTTAGGTGCCTAAGAGGAGGGAGCATCCCATGTTGACTGGTCACAACTGCTGTAAGCCTATGTATTGATCGGGTATATGGAATATTCCGTAGTCAAATTTTGTATAAAAGCAATGACCTAACAAACGGTTTCAAACATGTTAAACTAGAAACGACCCAAAGATATTTTGTATTTACAAACAAAGTCTTATTTTTGAGAAGCTGACTGTAAACGAGTTTGTTGAATCTTTGTAACATCAACTTATTTTTCAGTAGCTTGCCTCGGTTTAAAAATGGATCGTTTTAAGAGGATACACCTCTTGCGTAACGAATCGGTTGGGAGACAAAAATACCATAGGCAGGTGATGATAAAATATTACTACATAAATAAGGGAAGGTGACGATGGAAAAGCTGAAGTCATCCCTTTTGTCGTACAGTTTAGTTAGTGGCCATTATCGTCTATAGTCAGTAAAACATTCATAAATGAAGCAGATGTGACATACTCCTTAGTGTCTTTAATTTTGAGTTCACTGGGATATATCGAGTCAACATATGAATGAGAGTATTAACTATTGTTAATTGATAAAATGTCTTCGATTTATCTAAATGTCGAGTTGAATGCCACAGCAAGAATGTGGTTGAAAGCATCAAAACGTATGACAGTTCAACTCTTATTACAACCATTCCTCTTGATTTTTTTTTAAATCTGTATGAATTCCCATAGGCACCAATTGTAAATCATTCGCAGACATGTTTTTGTTTTTTTGTATTCTTATGAAGCAAATTTCATCCAAAAACTTCTACTCAAGACGTCAACACTTGCAATGACCTTAAATATGACACTAGAGTTTATCGATAATGATTTATCAATTAACAATCTCTCGATCCGAGATATACCAGTGAACTCAAAATAAAAGACATTACAGAGCCTTTCACATTTGTTTTACCTTCGGATTTTTACTGATTACAGATGATAATTGTAAACTTGCATCTTATCTTTCGTTAAATAGGACTGTGGCCTTTCCATTTTCAACTTCCACTATTTATGTACATGTTGCAACATCCAATGGTCTCTTTCATTAAGTGCTACGCCTTCCAACTGAATCGTTGCACAAATTGTATTCTGCGTATGATCAACATTTAACTGAGAAAGGTGACTGACATTCCAGGGAATGTCAACAGTCTCGTTTTAAATGCATAGGATAAACCAGACTTTTTTTCATTTTCCTCTATTTCATACTTTATATTTATATTGAAATTCAATACAAAACCACCTAAAATAAATACAAATTTACTCTAATTTTTCAAAGTGCATGTCACAATTTACTTTGAAACTCAAATAAACAAGAGATAGAGAGGGGGGGGGGCAAGATACAAACATATATATAACAGATTTGGGGTATCCTATAACCTTAAGTCTATGGTTGTAATAATGACTTTATTTGCAAAATTAATTGGTCTACCGTTGGGTCAAATTTGTCTGACATGATTCAAACCAATTTTAAGGCCATTGTGTTTTATACTAATTACGACACGAGATTGCTCCGTTTACCTGTACAATAAAGAGGGTTCATGGTGGTGCGATTGTAAAAATTGGCAAATATTTCGAAAAAGAGACTTCAGTTATGCAAGGAAATATTACCCCTAACCTGTGATTACAATCATTCAAAATAGAGAAATATTGTTCTTTTTCAAATAATCTCTGTGTAATGACTTTGGAACTCTTGAATTCAAATATATGCTATATACAGTAACATACAGGTATGACATCATTCATGTAACAAACGTGAGTTGGGATTATACCTCAAACATATAGGTGCACCAAAAGTTGGATCTTTGAATCTTGTTCAAGTCGTTATACATGTATTGAAAATATCGAAATACCTACAGTGCAATTGACATAATTTTGTTACCCTAGATTGAAATAAACTACATGAATGAATTAAGTTAATAGTATAGCCAATGTCCTAAATATTGGTTTAAATCTTGGCTCTGTGACATCTTTTAAAGACAAAGATACTTTTTGATGACGTTGTTAGGGGAAAGGAGATTTATCGCTGTAACAGGAATCAGACCTGAGATCCCTGCATTACCAGTCAGGTGCTCCAACCACAGAGATGTATTACTAATCAGGTGCTCTAACCACACAGATGCATTACTATTCAGGTGATGCATGACAAGTCAGGTGCTCTAACTAGTCTACAGATATGCATTAATAGTCAGGTGCTCTAGCCACAGAGATATCCAGGCCAAAATCTATGATCCATATAGCACAAACTCTCCTTAAATTGTCTTTCTTTCCGAAGACAGTCAACACACATTATTTTGCCTGTGATATGACTTTCACCTGGAAGTCCAAGGTTGGTCAATGGCACCAAATGTAACAGGAAAGAAAATGCATGGATGGACATGAAACATGACATATCTTCATTCAGTGACATTTTAATGAAATCATATACTGTAGGCTGATTTAAAAAAAAATCCTGAATTTTAATCACAATTACTGTAAAGAACTATGATAACATTTTAATGACATGCAATAATAAAACTGCAACAACAACATAAGAAAAGAGAGAAAAAAATATGCTAGCTACTTCCTGTAGAAGGTCTGAATCTTGCACATGCATGTAGGTTATATATTCCTGAACCTGTATGTCAACAAAGAAAAAAATTGAATACAATTACAATACTTTTCAGAAGAAAAAAATGGTCAATTCACAGTCCTCTTCATATACAATAGCATTCAGTCATTGTCAGCAGATCAAGCGAAATCTACAGCTCATAAACTGTATAAAGTGATACAAATATCTGTATCATGAACTGTTTCATAAACTGTATACAGTAATAGAAATATCTGTATCATGAAATGTTTCCACTAAAATCAGTGAGACCTCCTCCCACTTGAGAAGGTCCAATCCACAACCGATTCTGGGCATAGCAAGATGTCTGACTTGATGTTTTAGACAGTGGTCTTTCATGGCCTCCAGGCTAGCTCTTAGACTGTCATATGTTGGTTTATCACTGTATTTAACCTTGGTCACAAGATAGTAAATATATCTGCCACTTCTGTCCAACACTGCCACTCCACCTGGCTTCACCCCTATGATATTAAAGCAAAAATAATTATCTTTCTTGTCAGTACATTCTACAAAAAGGACTATGAACAAACTAACAAAACAGCAATGATTTAAAATGGTGAACTGCATTTGACTTATGTTGTCATCTTGCATGGCCTCTTTCAGGTTAGAAATGACTAACAAAGGAGGCTCCAACAGGAGTATCAGTGCTTCCAACCACACCCTACCTTATATTAATTAATTGCTTAAAACAAAACTAACCTTGCTTTTTAATTTCCTCTACACCTCCAAATTTTTTCTTGAATAGTACAGCAATTCCTTTGCCCATTCTGACATCCTCACTTATACAGTGGGCGAGTGAAAAAGTGGAAGGGCAGCTGAATAGGTCTCCCTTCTTTTCCTCCAGATGAAAGCTCTAAAATATCAATTCAAAATCACAACAGCATAAATGTCATAGATACCTTCTTCCTTTGGAAGTTAGTATTAATTAAACGTTTACTCTTTCCACCACATTTGACACAATCTGAGCAAAACTGCAGCTGGTATATAGTGTAAGAGGGGTCCCTCATAATACTATAAATTTATACTGTTTTTGCTCAGATTGCCAAAACAATAGTATTTCCAATGCTTGATCACTAATTTAATGTTTTAGTTATAAAACTGTATTATATGTTCCCAGTTTCTTCCCCCTTACACTTTTTATGAGCTAGGGGTTGGTGTAATATTTCCTCATTCAACAGGTACTTTTCAGGGCTTGAAATAATATACATGGTATCAAATAAAATCTGTTCTTTGAATATGTTGCATTAAAATCAATAAGTTGAGACTAGAAATTTGAATTTGTTCAATATTATTTTTCTTGTCTTATTCTGTTTGAAATTCATAATGCTGCAAGAATTTATCATCCATAAAAATTAGGAAGTAATAAATGGAATGAATACTGTAATAGTACTGATCTAAACATCTCACTTAATGCATTCTTTATCTACTTTGTTCTGTAGCATGTTGCTTAGGCTTGAAAATATTTCCTGATTTTATTTATGTATGTCATTAATTATTTTTCCCCCGATAAATGTACAGAATATTCACAACAACTTTCTTTTGCACTATTTTGTCAAAGTAAATAAAATTGATAGCTAGAATAAAGGAAGATTAAAAATAGGAGCCTTTGGTTGAAGTCAATTCTATTTACCATTTTATTGGTCCCACCTTCAGCCATGGTGTCAGCTTGATTGTCTAAGCACTCTATGACATTAGTTCCTATACATTCAGATGTACTGAAATATATATATCAACATGATACTGTGAAATAAAAGAGGTAAACTCACAAGAGGAGGAAAGAAAATTCTTAACGTTACTCTTAATGACATGATGTAATTAAAAGAAAATATGAAGTTTATCAAATTGCTGCATACAGTAAAACTTGCTTAGTACGAACACGGATATTGCGAATTCACAGATATAACGAAGTTTTCTTGGATCCCCAACTATCTAAATTTAACGAATTCCTTATACGGATATAACGAATTACAGATATAACGAAGTAATTTCACAGGTCCCAGTGACTTCGTTATAACCAAGTTTTACTGTATATAAATCAAGTGGCAACTGCAGACAAAATAAGCTGCTTCTGAGTTGGACTTCCTTCAAATGAGATGAAGTAAATATATTCATGATTAACAACCTACATCTAACCCTTTATTCAATAACACAAAGTACATTAGCATGTTTGTCAGCTGTCACCTTCAGCAGTCTTGACAGGTCTGAGTTTCTGAGACATGCTTGTAATGGTTAAGGTAAATACTGGGACATACTGACACATGCTTGAAATGCTTATAGTAAAGTAAATACTGGCAAAGAAATTTAAGAAAATGATTGGTGTAGCTGTACGCAATAACTAACACAACGACAAATAAATTAATGCATTTCAGGTGATTTTTTTATTTAATGCACTGTTTATGCTTAAAATAATCAAGGGATTCTTACATTCATTTACAAGATTCACTCCTGAATTCTCATTTGATATCCCTAAATAAATCAATCAGGATCAGTTATAAACATACAGAACAAATTAAAATTGTTAAATTTACATGCTTGAAAAATAACTGATAAACATGTAAGGACTATTCTTTGTATTTTTGGATCAATTACTATATTTTATAACTTTTATTATTTGAGTTCAGGTAAGAAATGAAAAGTTGGGGGGGGGGTGTATTCTTGATATCAGGGACCTATATGGATTAAGCATAGTAAGTACGTCTCTATAGTGATCCGAATTCAGGTATTAAACATAACAACTGAACAATAAATGTAGAATGCATGAAACAGGTCGGCCCTCACTAAGGGTTGCACCTGGTGAATACATATCTGAAAAAAAATGACACTGAAAACTTGACTGAAGATGATTAACGTCAAATTCGGTGTATTACCATCTGAAACTGAAAGTGAATCTCGTGTTGACGTCAAAGAGGAAGTTTATACATGGTCGGTAGCATGCAAACCCTTTAAATAACGCTATTTTTTCCGGAAAATTTGTTTTAATTGTATTTTTTTTTAAATGTTATCTTATATTATTGACATGGTTATGACATATGTATAGGCTAGCTCTAAACACGTTTAAAGTAAAAGTTAAGGTCATATTATTCCATTATGATTTTTGTTTACGGCATCATGGCGTAAAACCATCCACTTTATATTTTCAGACTTTCTACCTCGTCCTATACCGTGAATCTTAATTGTCCCCTCGGTGGAATTTCACTACCCCACACTCCTAGTAATGAGTGATTCTATTAATACTACATGAGATGCACTAAAATTATTAAAATAAGCGATATATTGTAAAATAAAAAAAAAAATATTAATAATTTGAATACGTTATACACTGTATATGTAACAATATGCACATTATATACCAGACAGGAGAGCCCATTTCTACTTAATCATAAAATTTCATGATGAAATCGGCATTTTAAATGTTGAAATTTAGACTAACTTACTGTAATTTTCTTCTCGTGGACACTCAAATTAAGCCATCCGAAATGCTTACAATTCACCAGCATCCGGGATCTTCGACCCTACACCCCCACCACTGCAGTACCTATACCAAGGGCCTCAAGGCGGCCCACAATCCCTCTGCCTTTATTTGACTCTATATCAACTGCAAGCACTCCCTAGCTACATTCCTTCTATATCAGTACGAGCGAAATGCCTATGGTGCAAAAAACATTAAGATGAAAAATTAAATCTCAATTATAACAAAATTTTCTTTGATATTTCATCTAACATTAAAGTATTTTTTATGCAAAAACCTCCACAACTCCTCTCACAAAGATTGAAATTATTTGCCTATAAAATAGCATACACACACTAAAGAGGACAAAAAGGATAATTTTCTCATATCATAACACAATTTTTCGATATGAGTGGGTCTTCGTTCCATTTTTTGGAAGTTTATCCTCAAGTTTGTATGGAATTCCATATACGACAGCCAACTGCTTACTGCTTACTGCCAACTGCGAGTTAATTACTGCCAACTGCTCACTGCTAATGCGAACTGCCACTGTTGATAGATGATATTGCCTGTTTTGTTATCTTTAATATCTTTAATACGCATGCTTGAATAAATCCTATGATAGCAAGAATATTACAATAATAACAAAAATTGGAGGATTCGGGAATTTTAAACGGCGAAGGCGAGGGAAGAATAAACAGGAGGAAGGAGTATTTCTTCTTAAATATTTCCACATTTTCTGGCAGACAAATAATTTAATAGCTTTTTCTGACGGGGAGAGATTGAAGGCTTATATAACGTCAGAAAAATGGGGTTAATAGGATCCTGAGTAACATTTGTCGGTATTAGCATTTCTACCAGAAATACTAATGAAAAATCATAATACAAGGCATTAATTTTAATCCATGTAAAAACAGCTGATCTAAGGCAAGGAATCGATTTCCGTGCGGGGGGTGGGGGGTGGGGGCACAACCTACAGAAATCCCTTGACAAGTAATAAAAAAGGTCACAGGGACCATTATTAAGGAAGCACTACAGTAACTGTATATTATATATTGGCAGTTTATTGAACACACCCACAACCACCACCACCAATGTTTTTTGGTTTTTTTTTTAATCTAAGATTTTCCATTAAAACGATTTAAATAAAACAAAAAAAAATTCACAAATACAGGTACCTTTCATAGGGTAAAAAGAAGCACTAAAAGATATTACTAGATATTTTACCCTAGCAAAAATTACGTTATTATATTTTTCAGTAATATTTCTAGTATGAATTATGTTATTATAATATTTATTTATGTTTATATTTATATGAATTATATAAATTATATATTTAGTAATATTTCTAGTATAAATACATATACCAACAAATACCTACTAAAGGTTTGTTATTTTGTCGTATGTGACCCCGCCCCCCCCCCCCCCCCAGGTCAAAACAGCTATTGAATTGTTTGCCAGCAAGGACATGTGGGAATTAATAAATGTTTTATTTTTAAGAGGAAATACTAGTTCTTTTTATTTACTCCTCCCTCCCCGTCAAAATTCCTAAATCAGCATTTTTTTTTAAATATTGAAAGAACTACACACGCTAACACTAATTCCTCTTTACATATTACATCCATTTGACACTTGATAACTCATTTGAAATTGGTAATAAAATACATGTAACTATTTTTATTGTTTTTGTCTGTACCCCTCCCTCCCCCCCCCCCCCCCGGTGAACCAAAAAAAAAAAAAAAAAAAAACCTTTGGCATGAATTTGTGAAATAACAATTCATAATATCTGTAAAAAGAAATTGTTGTTTCACCGGGGGGGGGGGGGGGGGTGAAAATAGATATCATTTTCCCGTTGATTTATATAGTGATAAACACAAGTTTTACCAAAATTTTAAGTTTAACTCACTTCGCCTTTCCATATAAGTCATGTTTTATGAAAATTCACATAAATTTCTACATAGATATAAAAAAAGGTCATTCAAATATGTTCATAGGATTTATTCAAGCATGCACATAATTTTTAGATATTAAAGATATCAAAATACAGGCAATATCATCTATAAGCAGTAGCAGTTGGCAGTAAGCAGTGAGCAGTTGGCAGTAAGCAGTTGGCTGTCGTATATGGAATTCCATAAGTTTGCGTAAAAAATATACATATTTTTTTGGTTAACAAAAACATAGAGCAATGACCAACTATACCTTAACAATACACTTTTATGAGACAACATTTGTATCTTAAGTTTCCGTACAAAAAATGAAGTCCATTTACTCAAGGGTCATATCACAAGCATGATATAAATGCCAGTATTCATCAGGAGTTGTGTGCATGGAGTAGTGGTTAGCGTGCTAGTCTCAAACGAAAATGATACTCAGGATTTTTATTGCTAGGGTTCGAACCACACGAAAACCACATTATCCGGGCTTTTTGAAAGTAACAGAATGATTTTTACCGAGAAAATTTTCTTCAGAAAAGTTTTGTTTTGCATAATTTCAGAAATTTTAATAATGAGAACTTTACTCTAAATACTAAATTCACAAACTGAATATAATTTTTGTATATCTGAATCTATAGGATATTCTGCACGCCTTTTCACCCATATCCTTCCTACTGTTTAATTTCCTATTATTTTGAATAGGTTACTCGATCCTACTTTCCTACACAAATCACTTAAATTGCAGAGGTATCCGGGAATCGGTGCTGAATTTTATAGAAAATTCATCTGAAATTACTTATGCGTTTGCCTATTCCGCATGCTCATGAAGTAGAGTATACTCGAATAATTGCTGAATACGTAAAAATGCAACATTAGAAAAGAATAAGTGAGCAATTTTCGTTTTACTCAAAGGATCGATAGAAAAAAAAATTCCTCGATGTTGTCGTCAACCAATCTATTAACAGCTTCGTCAATTAAGTTTTTTTGTTTTGTTTTTTGTTTTTGTTTCTGTTTTTCCCCTTTCTATCCTCACAATCATCAATACACCTTCATTTCTCACGAAATCTGAGGTGTAAGCCATGGTGACCCTTTAAGAGGATCACTATTTATCTTGAAGGTGGCATTTAGCGGAGATCGTGTTATTGATAAAATTGCCCATACCACTTTATCAGGAAACAAAATGGCAGCCATTTATAATGTTTTAGCTTTAGGTGAGTAGTTTTTTTTTTTAATTTTCAAGGGCAGTATTTGAAATACCGCAAACTATTTAAACAACTATCTTGTTTTCAAAAAGTGTAATATTCAAAAGAAAACTCTATTCTTTGCAAAAGAAACACACAAAGCTAGAGGAAAATCCATGCGTTCTGCTATCCCAGTTTCCTCTTACTTCAGTTTATCATACTACGTGGGCCTGTTCAAGGATAAGAATATCTCGATTGTATCAAATATTTCTTTGATAGAC
The DNA here is from genome assembly GCF_033153115.1 of Saccostrea echinata. Classification (NCBI taxonomy): domain Eukaryota; kingdom Metazoa; phylum Mollusca; class Bivalvia; order Ostreida; family Ostreidae; genus Saccostrea; species Saccostrea echinata. The sequence continues at coordinate 12,064,675 of NW_026889761.1, forward strand.
CTGTGCTTAACATGCCACTCAAACTGTTCATCCATTTAGAAGCAATACATTTAAAACGATAGACTTACATTAAACAGCTTATTTACATTAAACAACTTATTTAAATGAGTTTTCAAAAAGTGTAATATTCAAAAGAAAACTCTATTCTTTGCAAAAGAAACACACAAAGCTAGAGGAAAATTCGTGCGTTCTGCTATCCCAGTTTCCTCTTACTTCAGTTTATCATACTACGTGGGCCTGTTCAAGGATAAGAATATCTCGATTGTATCAAATATTTCTTTGAAAGACCTGTGCTTAACATGCCACTCAAACTGTTCATCCATTTAGAAGCAATACATTTAAAACGATAGACTTACATTAAACAGCTTATTTACATTAAACAACTTATTTAAATGAGATGATCTCTAAATTCAAAATTCAAAATAAACTTTCCTTTCGAAAGTGATTTGTGGAATATGATCATCAGAAACAAATGTTTAGATTGATCATTTTTACTTATACGACAATAAAAACATACCTAAAAACTGTTAGAATTGTGAGAGAGTCATTTTTGTTATCATGCAATTTCGATTTAACAATGTTTTGTGTGGATGCCTAATATCTCAAAGGTTCACACTTATCACTTTAGTGAATCGAAGTTTTCGAAGTTATTACTATAGTTCATAGTGATCATTATAGTAAATCCAAATGTTAATGTGTCAAAATTATTTCTATGGAAAATCAAAGTGTCAAATACCACTATGTCGTATACCATTTTGGTATACAAAAGTTTAAGAAGTAATAACTATAGTAATTCAAAGTTTGAAATTGATGACTACAGTTCATAATATTCTGTGCATGATAAAAGTCTTATTTAATTTCAAAATATATGTATTATTCAGTGTTGCAGATTTTCTCATTTTACCAAAGAAATCTGTTGATGTCAATTATTAGCACTTCTAGCACATTAAACACATTTCATATTACATACGTATATGAGTTTGTGACAATAAATTCTTTGAGAAGGTCATTCCATGTTACAAAAAGAAAATTATGTCCCCCCATCTCCCCCCAAAAACGAGTTTGAAATGCATGCACTTTGATTTTTTTTTTTTTTGGTTCAAATCTATCCTTACCACAGACGAGAAGTTGATCGATATACTACAGTGCTGGTACTGAATTCATACAAGGGATGACATTCATTAATACCTTTCAGTTCTGCTTTATTCTTCCTTTGCCAATGCTGCCGAGAAATTCTGCGAAGACATCGATAAAAATGCTTGTGATTTACTCCAGAGAATGCGGCCTGATATGTGCCAGGATAGTTGTTTCGCAGATGTTTGCAAAAAGACATGCAACATGTGCCGTGAGTATACAAAATATTGGCTACACTTAAGCAAATCAGTATTCCCTTTTTTGACACTTCTAAAATTGGAGCAAAGTAGTTTATCAGATTATTTTAAGAACATAAAAAAGAGCACACTTGAATGTGAATAATTACTAGTACTCATTTCAATATATTCAAGAAAGGTACATTCTTTCTATTTAGAATATATAATTATTGCAAAATATCTTTTATTCTAAATTTCTAGTATAGAAATAATAATTTCCTTTTTCTTTCTTTTGCACAAAAATAAAAAAAAATACATATAGTTACCTCTATCTGTAAACTCACTAGGTTTAGTAAGTATACTTGAAATGAATTAAAGTCTCCAGTAAGCGATGCTCTGTTTTCATTTTCAGCTTTAGTGTGTTATCAGTGCAATAGGGAATTCTATCCTGAGCTGTGTAAAAAGAAAATTCAGTGTAATGAAACCCAGGTAAGACTCAAACAGCAGCGGCAGTTAGGGGGTTAAGGAAATCAGCAAAAAAGAAAAGAACGTTATCATATACAGTTGAACTTCGGTATCTCGAACACTGATATCTCGAATACCATGGATATGTCGAAGTGATTTGGAAGTCGCTTATTCCTTAAGTATTTTACCCCGGATGTCTCTCTCGGTCCCATCGGGTTTGAGATAATGAGGTTCGACTGTATTTCAATCTGGTTACTTTATACCAGTTCTCCATATTTTATGTAGAAAACTGTAGGATTTTGTGACATTTTCTGTAAATAATTTTTGAAAAATAAATGCAGAAAATATGACAATGAAAGACGTTAAAATACAGCATAAACATTAAGCACAATTTTAAGTTACAAAAATGATATGCATTCGTTATGATTGAAACGAGAAATAGAATGAATTTCCAAAGAAGTACTAGCTTGTGCTAGATATTTAGTCATTAAAACAGAATATAAAGTGGTGTGCATTATTCTTTGCAGATGTGTGTTGCCTCTCAGGAACTTTCGGTGGATTTCCTCCCTGTTTATGTTTCTGGTTGTATGGAAAAACAGGTAACTCTATTCAATCTTTCAGGTATGCGTTTATCAAGTTTCGTTGATGGCTTGAACGTTTTTCAGGGCTTTTTGTTTTCTTTGTTCCCGTTAAGTATCAACTTTTGTTCATTGAATGTAGTGGTATACGATAATGTGGAATGGAATCGTTGACTTAAAAAAGAGAACTTCGTAGAAAGTTCTCAAGACTTCAGAATTAATATGTACTTTCTTGTTGATAAATTAATTAAATGGCTGCATTTTAAATCAAAGTTCATTCTCAAGCAAGAAACAGAACTGTTGTGTTGAAGGTGACTAGTTCAATTTTCTTAGATTTTCCCACAGCCATTCAGTTCCCTATATGTTATCAACAACTTTGGTATATGTCATATGATACATGTATGTGAATATAGCCAGCAAAACTAGATGTAATTTATCCTTTTTGTTGCAGACATGCCTTGATATCTTTGGGGAAATCAACACGGGTGCTACAAGAAGATCTAAACTAGTATTCGGACCAAAAAGAGACTACGCCTTAAACGGAAGTTGTTGCAGTCAAGATTTATGTAACGAACACGATCCTCAAAATACCGCAACTGCAGCACCGTCAACTATAACAAGACCGACAGCTTTACGTACGCATTAAGTATCGTTGCATTTGAAATTTTATGAATTAACAATCTTTTACTGAGTACTCACTATAGCCAGGTACAAACATTCCTCCACAGATACAGATCTTTCTAATGGCCACATGCAAGTAACAATATGTATCAATGATATAATTTTTAGATAAAAAGTAAACGTTTTAATACACAAGGATAAATATTTACATCCACTGAATATTTCATAAGAAAGCCCGATTCCGTAAATCAATCTTTGACCCTAAAATTGTTAGAATTTTTTTTTATTTTAAAGAATCATCTGTATGAAAGATTTATAAGAAATGGACTCTTCCATCAATTAAACATACGTATCATAAAATGCAATATTATACGTACGAGGGGTGATCAAAAAGTTCGCGAACTAATTGAATAACTTCCATAAAAGAAATAAAATTAGATTTCGATGTTTATTATTTTTTAAAGTTGTCCTCTCCGATTTTAATGTACATCTGCCACCGTTCTGCCCATGTGCGAATCACGTGATCCAGGCGGTCACGTGACATGCTCTGTAGCGTTCTGTTCACAGAAGCTAACAAATTTTTCGGAGTCTTATATTTTTTACCATGCAACTTATTTTTTAAAACAAGAATTGTCCATTTGTCATAAATGGCCAAATCTGGGGGAATAGGATGGGTTGATAAAGATATCTTTTCCAAGAATGAGCATGGTGACCATCACAACCCGACTTCTCTGTCTTGGGTGCGTCGTTTTTCCATTGTGGATAAAGTATGGGCGCCTTCTTTTTATCATATCTGATGTGTTTAAAGTCTGAAGTAAAAGGTGCTTTAGTGATATAATCATTATGATATTCCTAAAATATTCAACTATATTTCTAACTGTAACTTGGCGATATTTTATAACAAATTGCTCAACTAAGGACACATCTTACTTTGTAAGGACACCAGCTTACTTTCACTGGGCACCAGAATAAACATGAATTTTAACAATCTCCCATCCTTCACTAAAACAATCAATCAAATTAATGATTGAACCTCTGACAAGTCTTTTGTCTTCATAAACCTTGAACAAATTATTATATGCTACTGCAAAGGAATTTCCAAGATATACTTTAAACTTTATAGCCGTTCGTTGCTCGAGTACGACTGAGTCAGCCATTTTTTGGTACAAGTCACCTACATATTGACGTCATTTTCACATTGTGACGTCACATATGGATGACTATTTGTGTGCCAAATTTCATTATGATCTGAACAGTGGTTTTGTTAATATAGAGAAAGTTCGCGAACTTTTTGATCACCCCTCGTACATGTATTTACACCCAATTTATACGAATAATTTGTACATAATGCAAATCTTCCTTGTTTGTTAATACGGGGATTGAATTAAAAATTTGAATTTAAAAGAGAAAATTATATTAACCACTTATGGGGTATTTTTTCTGCAATTGTCGCAACCGTTTATCTCCGTATTAACAAACAAAGAAAACATTCTATTGTTTAAATCACTCCCCGCAATTTAATTATTTTATAAAGAACATAGATAGATAAAAGGACGGTAATCATTTTTTTCTCTATTCTGTTAGAAAAATATTGTTATTGTAAAATATAATAATTTGTTTTAGTTCACTTATTACTGATATTTATGATATCATAAAGAAACGCTTGCTGTTTTATGATAACGAGATAATGTAGGATACCGGTAAATATCCACCTGTACAGATTTCTTGAGCAGGGCTCTTCCATCAATGAAACATACAATGATGTATATATCAATAATGCAGTATCAATATTTTACTTACATAATTCTACTTTATTTGATTATTTGTATAGATATAAATATAAACAATAAAATATCTTTCTTTGTTAGTAACGGAATTAATGTTGCAGATTTTGCAGAAAAAAATTAACAACAACATTCATATCACTTAAAAAGAGTGATATTGTCATGCATTATGATGAAATCTCTACCATTTATGATGTTGCCTTAGTGGATTTTGAAATTCTAACAATGTTTCAATAATCAATTGCTACACAGCGTTGTGAAAAATCATTTCGATGGATCCCTTATTTTATAATTATTATATGGAAAATGTTGAAATGTGGTACATGTATACCCTACTTAAAAATGTTTGTGCATATGACGTTTACTTAGTGACGTACAGAAATGTATATTTATTATTTGCAGCTGTAAAATACGACGAATTGTGTGAATTGTCAGACTTAAATACAGAAATGTGCCAGAATCTCTCGAAGGTGGACCGAAATCTCTGCTCTCGTCCATGCTTCGCTCAAAAGATATGTCCAACTACATGTGGAACATGTCGTGAGTTTCCCATTTAAAGAGTATAATATAAGAACTCCGTTTGATTCATATCAAAACAAACTACTTCACACCAATTTTTCATTAGCACGAATATATTTTTATTGGGTTCAATGATTAGTTTGTTTAAATTTGTATATATATTTATTTCACCCAAGGTTCTCCAAAATCAAAAATTGATGATCGAACCAAAAAAGAAATAAAGTTACTTTATTTCCATTTCGTAATGAATAAAAAATTTCTCTATGTTACCCCCATTTTTCTCAGTTTTGTTTATTATAAATAATCTTTAGTTTTCATTATGCAGCTTTTGTCAATAGTTCTATCTAATCATTTATTGAAATCATGTTACCGTGAAATAGTGAGATAACGAACAATATTCAAGCTCAATATCCATTAAAACAATACAAATCGGTAGCAGGGCAAACACGAACCTTCATAAACATCAGGGGTGGGATCAGGTGCCACGGAGGAGTTAGCATCCCCTGCCAACCGGTCACACCTGCCATGTGCTCCTTGTCATGATCGGGAAATAACGGGAAAATCCGTCAACAATTCATTTTGTAAATAATGGCCTAACAATAAGTATGAAAAACGTCAGTCAGCATATGACTTAATGAAAGATTGTATATACGAAACCCCCGCTTTAAAAGTGGGGGCACTAGTATATAGTGACAGGGGTGTACGTCCATACGTCCGTCCGTTACACTTAGGGGTAGCCATCCCTTATCTTAGAACAAAAGTCTTAAAACAACATCTTAATCTAAAAACAAAATATATTATGGGTTTTCCATAGCAAAACATGGACTTTGCAATTATACTCGATTAAAGGGGATGAACCCCCGCTTTAAAGCGAGAATATATAGTGATAGGGTTGTCCGTCCGTCCATTACACTTAGTGGTGGCCATTCCTTATCCCCAAATCCTTCTATACCACTGGATGCAATTTGATGAAATTTTCATAAAATCTTTATAACATAGTGGCATTGTGCATCTTCTATTTTACGTTTCGATCGGACACATATTTGAGGTTTTCCATTGCAAAATCTGGACACTGTCATTCTTTCTATAATATTGGGGTACTCATCTCTCATCCGCAACTCCTCTTATACAAGTAATAAATTTAATGAGACTCTTACGGACTCTCTATTAGATAGTGTCATTGTGCACCTCCTGTTTCACGATTGTTTGGGGTTTCCCTTAGCCAAACATGGACTTTGTCATTCTGTGTACACCTGAGGATATCCATCACTCCTCTTACACCACTGCACACAATTTAATGTAATTTAATGTAATTTTCAAAGAAACTTTATTACATATTGCCATTTTGCATATCCTATTTTACGTTTCGATCAAAACGATATTTTGGTTTTCCCATACCAATACATGGACTTTGCAATTATACTCGATAAGGGCGACTGAGATTTTGTTAACGCAACTCCTCCGATGTGACCGGTCGACAGGGAATGCTCACTCCTCCATGGCACCTGATTCCACCTTTGATGTTTTTGGAGGTCTGTGTTTGCTCTGCTCCTGATTTGTATTGTTTTAATAGACTTTGAGCTTGAATACTGTTCGTTGTCTCCATAGTTCACTATACCCCTGAATAAAATTCAATGGAATTTTCACAGAATCACATCAACATACTACCAAAAAAAATACACTTTGCCATTATACTCATATGGGAGGGGATATCACTTTGTGAGCTCAGTACTGACAGTTTCTCTAGTTTTAATTTCAAACATTTATTTCACTTAAAAAAAAAAAGAAACGACCCAAGAATAGAAAAGTTTGTTGTTAACAATATCAATAAATATGTAGTAATTATTTACTTTTAGCAAAATATGTATCTTTTTCAAGCACTGATAGGAGACATGTAAACATTTTTTTTTTTTAAAATTGAACATTTCGGTTGAAATTTTAGCCTTGAATGAGATTTCGTTTATTCTTTCTTCTTAAGAATTTCTTTGAGACTAGAATTCCAAAATGTTCAAATTTCAGGACTTTGTTACAAGTGTGTTAATGTTAATGATCCAACAAGCTGTGTCAAATCGCAAACTTGCCGCAAGAACCAGGTAATAACCAATAGATAACATTTTATTGACAAGTTTGAATAACAGATTTTTAAAGAGTATATGTACACCTACGACATACATAAAAAATATATTATTTTACCTATCCGAATAGACATGTGAGCATATTTCTTCAAACACAATTTTTCACTTAAGTTGTTCTGTATGATAAAATGTTCAGTAAGCTACTGACCATATATGTATACTATTTTTTTTTAAATAAGTGTACATTTTATAAACTTTGTACTGCATTTTAATGATTTGAATTAAATCTCAAACACATATCTTAGAAAAATAATAAGGAAACATATATAATAGAAGACAAAAGACATCTTATTACAATTCAAAATGTTGAATATCAATCTGATCTTCACTATATTGTCTTACTACTATTGCAGCAATGTATTGTTTTGCACACACTAGATGACAATTTCAATCCAACGTACAAACTCGGTTGTGCCGACGTTAATGTAAGTATTTTAAAAAAAGAGTTAACAATTATATTACGTAGAAATTAATTCTTTTCATTTCACTCCTGAAGAGGTACTTTGACATATGGTATCATGTCGTCTTAACTTTGAAAAAGAAAACATGTTTCACTTAATTAAAGCAATTTCGAACTCAGTACAGATTTATCTATATTTGATCTCAATCCTATTTATCATTTTTGATGGTGGTATAATGCGACAATTTCTTTAATCAGATATGCCAGGCTTATTTTGGTGGAATAGGAACAGCAGGAATTGCGGGTGTGGCTGGACGCAAAAGAAAGGACGACGGACTGGCCGGACATTGCTGTGACAAAGACTACTGCAATGGTAAAAATCAATAATCTTATTTCATTAACTGCAACATGATCTTGGGGATCCTTGTATCTATCAATCACAGTATAGACAAAATGTAACAGAAGCAAACAAACAAACGAACAAAAACAAAAGCAAAAGAAAAAAAGTTATGCTTCTGCAACTGATTAGAAGACGTTTGAAATCATGAAAAAGTAGGCACAGAAGAAAAATTCTGTGGCTTTATGTAATTGTAATATTTTTTAGAATGTCATATGGGTCACTTAAATGTCCTATTGCTAACAGTTAAAACAGTCTGAGTTCTTGCGTGACCTGCATATATATACTACCTCCTTTGAATATGTTTAATTTCTGTCTACGACCCACTCTGTCAGATCTCTCTGCAAGATAATATTAGAAATAATAAAACGTTCGTTAATACATATACCCTGAACACATTGATCATGATGTTACTTCAAACCGAGTCCAATGTCACAAAAAATGTATTTTTAAAAAATTCAGAATCTTCTTTTTGTAAAAATTACAATATTTTATTTATAATCATATACAAGCGTATGGAAGTAAAATTTTGTACCACTCCATCCCTTTTCCTCTCTGCAGATATTTCTATCATTTAAATTAAATTTATATGCAGTGCCAAACATGCATTTAAAGATATTTGCTTTTCATAAGTAGATTTTTTCTATAAATGTAATTTGAGAACTATTTATAAAATTTAGTGGTTAGCGTTTGCTGAGAATGCTTAAAATGCTCGTGTTCAATTGTTTGTTAACTGATGCTAACGCTAATGATTTTAAATATGCCTATTTCCCTAATGTTGATGCTAATAAATTTATAATATGTAGGAAAACAAAATAAATATGTAATATTTAATTATAAAAGTCATGGCCATATAAAGTTTAAAGTTTTGCAAAGAATTGGAATAAAAAAAGTCAGATTAGAAAGACCCAGATGGCATATCTGGAAAAAATACATATACATGTAATACTCAGGGGAATCGTTTATGCAACTGAAGCTCTTATATTTTATAAATCTGAAAGTTTATTGACATTTGATTAAAATTTAAGAATTCAAAATTCAAATTCAAAAATTTTAAAATTATTTAAATGTAATTTAAAATAAAAAATACTGAAGTAATTTTAAACAAGAATTTTTATTTACAGGTCCTCCTCCAACTACGACGACAAAAGCAACGACGTCACACAGCACCGCGGGAATGAGTACTGTCACATGTATGTCATGTTTCTTGTATTTACAAGATCCCATCTACACGCATCAAGTATATGATAATTAGCGAAGAATTAAAATAAAAAAAAAACGGTAATAAATTCCTTAAATTAAAATCTTAATTCAGGAATTTACAGTATGTCATCCACCTTTAACTTTTCCTAAAGTCACTTCAAGATCACATTATTTTTTTTTCAACTATTGTTACAGTAGAACTATTAAATCTAGTTTACAGCGTATCTGTGTTTTATGAAAATATACTCTTTCGAGTTTGGAGAGAAATTTAAGACAAATATCTTTATCATTTCCTATTAAATAAATATTTCTTTCATATATAAATACAGAAATTCAGGTAATAATAGAATACACACAAGTCAAATAAAATACTATATAAACGTTTTATTTTTTAAAAAATTAAATTAAATTTCCATGACCACCCTTTTTGTCTCACTTGAGCCGAAGGCTCAAGTGAGCTTTTCTGATCAAAGAATGTCTGGCATACGTCTGTCATCCGTGTCTCTAGACTTTTCATATTTTCGACTTCTTCTCAAGAACCACTGGACCAATTCATCCAAACGTGCCATAAATCATCCTTGGGTGAGGGGGATTTAAGTTTGTTCACAGGAAGTACCACGTTCTCTTTCAAGAATTTGTGAAAATTTGGTGGCATCTTTTAGAAATCTTCTTTTCAAGAACCACTGTGCAAGAAAAGATAAAAATTGAAAGCTTCATTACATACTCTAGATTCAAATTTGTTCAAATCATAACCCCCCCCCCCCCCCCCCCCCCGGGTAGGGCAGGTCCACACAAGGGGGTTAAAGTTTAACATAGGAATATATAGGAAATATCTTTAAAATTTTCTTCTCAAAAACAGCTAAGCCATTATTAGTCATATTAATACAGAAGTATCCTCAGATAGTGTCAATTCAAGTTTGTTCAAATAATGACCCCCAAGGATAGGGCGGGGCCACAACAGTGGGTCAAAGTTTTACATAGAAATATATAGGTGTATTGGCTAAGGGGCATTTGCGTAAAACGCGTTGAAGACTTCAAATAGTGGAATGACCTGAATTCCCTTTGGAATGGACTAGCAATTAAAAAGATAAGGGTTACAGAAAAATAAAAGTAGAAAAGTTATAAGCACTAGTGGCAAGTATCCTAGGGAACTGATGTTAAGTTCTGGATGTAGTACAAGATTGAGACACCCGGTTCTTATCTATCAATAGGAACCTAGAGGATAATGCGATGCAAGTAGTACGTTACCCAATTCCCGTCTCTAGATAAGAGAAAATTTTTAGAACTGTGTGATTTATCCTCAGAGCAGTCTTAATAATCATTCAAATCGTTAACATAGAGTAAAAGGAAAACCAATATATCCCTTCTATGAACCTGATAATACATGTTACATAGGAAATATCTTTAAAAATCTACTAAAGAACAACTATAAGCCATTATTAGTCATATTTATACAGAAGCAACCTTAGGTATTGTGGAATCAAGTTTGTTCAAATTATGACCCCAAGGGGTTGGGGAGCACAACAGAGGGTCAAATATCTACATAAGAATATATTGAATCAACATTTTTTTTTGTTTTCATCACTTATTTACATTAGACAAAATTTCAAAAAAAAAAATGCAATTCGTGTCTGTGGTTTTGTTTTATTTCATTTGTTTCTTTGTTTGGTCAAATCCTTATATAGAGCAAAGAGTAGAAATTAGACCAAAATAAATAAAGCAGTCCTTATATACGAAGAGCTCATTGCCATTCAATATTTTTTGCATATTTGTAGTAACAAACGCAACCCAGAATGTCACAGTCCCTGTTACTCAAACTACTGCTGCAATTGGTGAGAAAATTTTCCTTTAACAATTATATCCAATACCAACCAGATGGGAAATTCTTCTAACCACTTTTCTAAAGTGATTGATTCTCAAGACTTTTTACTGACCAAAACGATATTTTACTATCTTGATTCTCTCTCTCTCTCTCTCTCTCTCTGAATGGTTTAGATTTTCCACCCATGAAAGTTTCTTTAAGGCGGCTGCGTGGTCAACAAATTAGCTAACAGATTCACTTAAAAATATGAAATTTTCTTCTTTTAGCCCTAACCTACTTTTTAGCAAAGAAAAAAACCCAACATATTCCAGCTAAAATACTTGATGCAACTTTCTATATTTTTATACAGTCTAAAAATGGCCATGAGCAAGGAGCCCTCTTAAGACATATTCGCCTTCTCGTCGTCTGTCTTTCTCCGCAAAAGTGATACAGGATAAGTCTTTGTTAAAGTGAAACGTGTTATTTCAATTACTAAATTAAATATAAAATTCCTAAAGTAATGTTTTTGAAAAAGACTTTTTACAAAAAACTGATTATGCACGAAGCATTGCTGATTTGACCACGTTAAAAAATTAGACATATATGAACAAAATATTGCGTAAAGAAAATCTCTTTAAATCTCTTATTTATAAACAGAAAGTGTTTTTACTTTTAAAACCAGGAGTTATTCTTTTTTATATAATCTTAAGGGCAGAGGATACAAGCAAAAAAAAAAAAAAAAAAAATAGATGCATGGATCGGTATATATTTTTGGACTAATTTTGGATATAAATGATGCATATATCAGTTCTCTGAAATATTAGGAAATTGTTGACTTTCTAAGATGTTTAAATTTCTTCCTTTATGCCATCACCTTTGTAAATCTACAGTGTTAAAAAGAGTTATTAAGTTGTTATTTTCATGATATTTGATAAAAGTTTGTATTATCTATCCTTATATCAGGATCAATTGCAAACAATATTTAAAAAGTAATGAAAATTGTTGATAGAATCTGAAATTTTCTTCTTCTGGTGTTTTTCCGTTCTATTTATTTACAATGTTTGCAGTCACACTCCCAACATTGCCAGTCCCAACCCAGACGACTCCTGCACCAGGTATGAAAGCTTTTAAAAAAGTACGAATAAATTCAAATTAGTATCTGCAAAACGCTGATTCAAAACTTTTTAATTTATTTTACAATTTTTAGTAAATTTAATGTAAATTAGTTCATACCTTTTTTGACATTCTGCCATGAGTACATACCATTTCCGGTATTTTCGTGGCGTAGAGGATAGAGTCGGAGAGTAAGGAGTTGAACCTTATGTCGCAGGGTCGAATCCAGAATGTGACATATGGAGACCTGTCCTTCGGGTGAGACCATAAAAAGTGAGGTCCCGTATTGCAGTAGGTGCTATCACGAAAACGATCTCTCGCTGCTCAATGGCCTTAAGTGCCGAATGCAGCCCTCTAGCGGCAAATGTTGGCGTCCCAGCATGAGTGAAAATCTTCGAAAGGGCCTCTGGCAAAACAACTATTTCCCACATCTTCAACTCTAGCAGAGTCCGATGCGAAATCAATAAACCTAAATTCTCCAAAAAATTCATTGAAATCCCTTTAACTTTTTTTCAATATCATAAGGATAGACAACAGAAAGATAAAAAGAGAAAGAAAAGTAGCTTGATTGTATGAGAAAGAACAGAGAGGCACACGAATACATATTTAGATGTTTAAGTGGTTATGAATTTAAGCAAGAGGTTTGTCACATCCTCCTTTATGAAGAATTGTGGAATCCAGTTAAACTTTTTATTTCAGCCAAGATTAAGGCAAATATAATTACAATCAGTTTTGTACATTTGCATATTCTATGCCATATACACTGATGCTATAAACTAAATCTAAATTATTTCTGGAACAGACTATACATGTAGTTGCAAGGGTAGTGTAACATTTAATGTAACTCCATTTTTAGGTAGTAGAACGTTATCACTGTTAAATATGATATAAAAAGGTAAAAATATGACTTTTTGTATTTCTAGGAGAAATACTGAATGTTTTATGCATCATCATTAGTTATTTGGGTGATTATGCCAGAGAAACTTCGTTTTGTCCTTAATCCAAATACTGCATGCGAATGTTTGCTTTTGAATTTACTTATGAACTCCATTTTGTTCTTGAGAAGAGGACTTTTTCAATTTATTTTCATGCAAAACTTGAATATTCACTGTAATCTCATCAAACCATGGGATATGTGCAAACGGGAATATTTTCGAAATTTGCCTGTATCGAAATGAGTTTACCTTTTGTTATAGTGAATAGTGAAGGGGTGTCCGTCCATAATAATCTCACCAATTCAGGGAATGCGGCACTTTATTTGCACTGTGCGGACGAAACTCAGTTAAATTTGTTGAAAATATATAAACTGTTATTGTAGAACAAAATATGAAAAAAATGTAGACATACAGTAAGCGGTAAACTATAACCATTGGACAATGTACATCAATATCAAAAAACTCCAACAAGCATTTATTTCAAGACCGAGTTTTTGTCTCTGAATTTTTTAATCTTTTCTTGGACACTGGCATTTGTGTTACATTGCGTTAAAATAATTATCATCCTTTTATAGATCCAGCATGTGCAGATGTTTCAAACAGTTGTGCCATTGTCTCCCATAGCATCCTATGTAACACAAAGGATAACTCATCTCTTACCTACGCCATTGAAAATTGTCCCAGTACTTGTCACCTTTGTAAAGAGTATGAAGGTAGGTCATGTCATGATGATGAAATTTACAGGCATTAATTTTTCAATTTCATTTGATGCTTAAATAAATTTGATATGACTTTGTGAAAAAAGTTGATGAATCAGAAATTAAGTAAATATTAGTATGTAAAATTATTTGTGTTTGCTTCAATTGATATTACATAAGAAAATTGAAAGAGTAAAAAGATAAATTCTGGAATAAAGGACTCTCATATTTGTTAAGAGGTACTTAATCGGAAACATTCTATTTGATGATTAAGAAGGAAGAACGACTAATAATTTTATACGAGCATGATATATTTAAATGTCTTTTATAAGTAAGATACAACTGTATACTTGAATGTACGTTTAATTTGAATGTAAAGAAAAATGTATAATTAAGGTGATAATAATATAATGCTTAAAGTTTGCAATTAAATTAAATGAGAGTTTTCCCTTTTAATTATTGCCAAACTTTATTAATGCAATAACCACTCCTACATGTGAAATGGATTTAATTTACTAACTAATAATGATGTTGGGAATCTTATTTACTGCTTGATATTTTTTTTCTTTTCAGCATGGAAAAATTCACAAGGTGAGTGGATGATTTTGTGTGTGGATTTAGAAAATATTTTTGGTTAATTGTTTTCATATTTTTATTTATGATCAACTCAGACGCAATAGTACGATGTGTTCACTCATTCCCTCAAATGCTTTTGCATACACATTGTCAAGGACTTTTTGGCGGTATCATTATTAAACATTTGGAGAATTTCTGTGCATAATATGTAAGTCATATTTGGATGGTTTTCATTAATAACTATACGAAACCTGAAATATATACACGTACAATATCTTCGAAAAATATAACTTCGAGATTTTGTATATAATTCTATGGTCCCTGTTGAAGTGGAAGTTTGTAGACAACGAACATAGATCAATATCATAAATATAGTAGACAAAACGAATCGTGAACAGGCACCCCTGGAAACACCAGAGGTGTGATCAGGTGCCTAGGCAAGACAATATCAGAAAAAATAACGCTCTAGAAAAAAAATCACTGCTATTAAGAGAATAAAATAAAACACAGAATTTATGAAAGATACAAATGGATTCTGCTGGTGAACATTACAAATGATCTTGGTGAAAAGGTCCTGTGTGTAGAATGCGTCATAAATACAGAAATCAATTCTGCAAAGATTACCAAACATACCAGCAGCTTAAGTTATATATTATTTTCAGAACGTTTTTTTAAAAGAAATATGCAGTTTCTGACGGTTAATGATATACTAGTAAATCACGAGAAGGAATAATAATTGATTCCGTTAAACTTATGATGTCAACGTTTCAGTTGAAAGATTTTGGAAAAATGTAATCTGATAAAAACTTTTGTCCGTTATCCTTTTGGATACCTTATCCGCACTCCTCTTAAATTGCTGAATAAAATTTACTGAGACTTTCAAAGAATCTTTGTTACATAGTGCATTGTGCACCTTCTATTTAACTTTTTGTTACGTTATTTCGGGTTTCCCATAGCAAAACATAGACACTGCCATTCTTTCTATAATACTGGGGGAACCCATCTCTTATCCGCTACTCCTCCTATACCACTAAACAGAATTTAATGAGATTTTCACAGAATCTTTATTACACAATGTCATTGTGAAACTCCTATTTTACCGTTTTATTGGACACATATTGCAGGTTCCCCATAGCAAAACATGGGCACTGCATTTCTTTCTATAATGCTGGGGGTAGCATCCTTTATCTCAACTCCTCCTAAACCAATGAATAATATTTAATGATACTTTCACAGAATCTTTATTACATAGTGCCAATGTGCACCTCCTACATTATGTTTTGATCGGACCAGGGGTATTTGGGTTTTCCAAAGCAAAAACAAAAAAAACAAAAAAAACACGACTTCACCATTATAAACATATGGGAGCGGCGGGGGGGGGGGGGGTCATTTGTGAGCTCAGTGCTCACTGTACAGATCGTGGTTTTCAAGATACGAAGACATTCACGAATAGCGCGCTAGACCGCTCGGCTATCTAGGCAAGTCCAAAAACTTGCTTTCGATGCCGATGGAATTCTCGTGGCGATGCCCTACACTACACGGTCATTGAGAATGGAAGTGAGATACAGTTATTTGGACATTAGTTTATTAGAGGATCGTTGCCAATACACGTTGTAATGAAATTAATTTTTATTTATAAAGCACATTTTACAACAATTCTTATACTAACATAACTGCCCTATATATATATGATCTCACGTGATTTGTGGTTGGATATGATTTTTTAATCCAACGAGTTGTGTGTTTTTATCCCCGAGCCTTTGCTAGGATAAAAAATCATATCAAACCACAAATCATGGGAGATTCTTTTCATCACATTTTTTTTTACATAACCATCAATGTTTTACACCGTTTGAATATATAACGTACATTATTTTACTTCAATAATTTCCCGCGAAACCCATTTTGACGTCACAGAAGTGGGATATGAAAAAAAAATCCAATGAGTGATATCCACGGGATAAGGGGTTAATATGGATATATATAAGAAAAACGACAAATACTACTCAACACTTCCCCAACTACAAAATCGAATCCCGCAAACCAATATATTTTCAAACCTCGAAAATTTGAACCCACGAGGATATGTGATTTTACAGTATTAGTTTTCATCACTATAAATCTATGTATGTCAGCCTCTGTGTCCATAGCAACATAATATATGTTGTTTGATGACGTCAATCGACTCAATTAATGGTTAAAAATCCACGAATTATTTGAAATAACGACAACAATGCTAGAAATGCACATTTTAGATAACTTAATGTCTAGTCTCGCAATATTAAATGAAATTAAACGGGGCTTTCTCCTGACATTTCACTGCCGTGTATGATTAAAATTATAACTTTGATGTGATTCTTCCTTTGTGTTGGCTTGAAGACGCGACCTCTGTATATAGAATGCAGTGGACTATGTAAAGTTCCAACATATGATGTCATAATCGAAAATGACTTCGTCAACTTTGAGTTGTGATGACAAGAGAGTGTCATAAACTTTACACCTGATTTCAAACTGCGTGTAAAACATTGTAAGGCTATTACAAGATTTATTTGTCTTTATTGTAGTTTTTTATGTCAAGGTGATGTTATAATGGAATTATATTTTTTAAAGAAAATAATTTGTTTAATTACCCTTGATAAAAATTCGATGATTTAAGTACAATAACGAAAATGTATGCTGTGAAACGTTCATGGTTAGAGGTAGAATTTATTATTTGTACATAAAATGTCTGGAGCAGGTGATCAATAAGGATTTATTTAAAATCCTTTGAGGTAAAGTATGTAATGGCAATGTTGTAAAATTGATAACTAGTATAATTCAGAGTGGGAAATACCCTCAAATGTGTCCGTAAGTTGAAATTATTATGAAATATTTGCGAGTAAAGTTGCTAAAGCTTACACGAATAAATTATGGTTAACGTCTTATTTTGAATTATTTTAGTCTCTACAACCCCTGCAGCTACTCCGTTTCCCTGTGTTGATGCTCTCCCAAGCTGTTCGGTTTATGGTCCAGTGTTCTGTCTGGACTCTACTCCTGCGACCCGTCAATACGTCATTCAGTATTGTGCCCTGACGTGCAACCTGTGCACAGAATACTTCAGTATGTATTTTAAAATATCCATATACATGTACGTTACCAAAAATATAAATCAATGTCACAATACTCAATTACTTCATATTCTTCTCAATGATATCTAAAAACTATTCTGTGCTAAAAAATAAATATTTTATAAAACACTTCTCAATTTTTAAAAAAAAAAAAAGATCCTGGTGTGATGCATTGGCATTTGATTAATGTGATTTACCACACTAATAAAATTGACTGTATTGTAAGAGATACATTTGAATGCAATTAAGTTTAAAATTTGAGAAATTAATATGAATAAAAAATCGATATATAAACTTTTGTTAATAGATTTACTTGCAAAACCCAGCATTCCTTGATTTTGTATGAGTGAGAACAAGTTCGTTCATGAAAATTTACAAATAACATAGTATGTATACTTAAAACATTTGCAGAAATAGATGGTGGCTTAAATCATATTTCACTTCCCTCACATACAATGCGATTTTTCAGGTATACAAGTATCCATACTTGTCTGTCTGAATTGCTTGCTTGCTTAACAAAAAATACCTGAAGCTGATACTTGGTATAAAAATAGGTTATGATAAGAGAATATTTGTTTCAGAATCTCACACTTATTTACAGTAAATGATCACAGAATGTGTCTTGTGGTCAAAGGGCATTTGACTGGTGATGGGGGTGGGGTAGGGCAGAGATTGAAAGTGTAAATTATTTTTCATTGTCCATCACCTTATAAATACAAAAAACTATATAAATATATAGAAAATGAGATGTGATACAGGACCAAGTTCAGTCGTCAAAATTACCATCCAAAAGATTGCAAATATTAACGTTTTGTTTGATCAATGATATGAAAAATTATATGGTCCATCACCACCTTTATTTTGACAAAGATTGTCTTTCATACACATACAAAAAGAAAATTTTATGACCCATGTTGCAACCTCAAAATAGTTCTTGCATACTATTTTTCAAACAAGAACTATTTTAAGGTTGCACCAAGGGTTATTAACTTTTCTAGGTATCCTCATATAACTTATTTGAACAAAGCAACTATTTTGATAATTATCGGAAATTAGAATTGAAGATTGAAAAAAAAGACCTGGGTTGATGACACTTAATTAAAGTTTCATAAGTTGTTTTCTTTATTGCAGAGTACAAAGAACAACATGCGGCAATTAGCGGATAAAATTTTCTTGAATATTTTTTTATGTCAATAAATAAAATGTTTTTGATAAAAACCTTTCTTTTGTTATTTAGGAAAATAAGTATAATTCATTGAGATATAAACACTGTGACTGATTTATATCAAGTATTAGAGTATTAAACTTTTAAAAAGGGAATGTATTCAAATTAATGGTCTAATAAAAATCTATGAAAAATAGATTTGTTTAATAAATTAATGCATATCTCTCTCTCTCTCTCTCTCTCTCTCTCTCTCTCTCTCTCTATACGCGTCGCACCGTACATATTCGTTAAATGACACTATGATTAGGTTAGGTCGACAAAAGAATTGCCATCAGTTATTTATTTTTGCCTTACTGTGGGGGACTTCACTAGCGGCAAAATTCAATTGAGATATGTTTTGATAAGGATTAAGACATGTAGTTTAAATTGCAGATTCTTACATTTAACAGTATGATCTGGGGTTTTTTTTTTTTAGCTCACTTGAGCTGAAAGCTCAAGTGAGCTTTTCTGATCACCTGTTGTCCGTCGTCCTCTGTCTGTCCGTCTGTCCGTCTAGTTGCCCGTCCGTCTGTAAACTTTTCACATTTTCAACTTCTTCTCGAACTAGGCCAATTTTAACCAACGTTGGTACAAAGCATCCTTGGGTTACGGGGAGAGTAAAAGGAGAGATAATAAAGATGTAACAGAAATAAGGTGGGGTCATTAATAATCTTCTTCTCAAGAACCGCTGAAACTTATATGGAAGCATCCTGAGGTAGTGTAGATTTTAAATTGATCAAATCATGACCTCCGGGAGTAGGGTGGGGCCTCAAAAGGGAATCAAACTTTTATATTGAAATATATAGGGAAAATCTTTTTCTCAAAAACCACTGGGCCAGAAAAGTTGAAACTTATATGAAAGCATACCGGGGTAGTGGTGATTCTAAATTGTTCAAATCATGACCCTCGGGGATAGGGTGGGGCCACAATACGTATTACAAGGGGTATTACAAGGGATGAGATGTAGTGAAAAACAGTAGGGTCAAAGTTACTCAGGTGAGCGTTGTGGTCCATGGACCTCTATTTTTTTTTTTTGTTTTTTTTGTTTTTTGTTTGCGTGGTGTCACAGTAAATACAATCTTGGCTCCACTTCCTTAATGCAGCCTTAGAGATGATTACGATTCGTAAAACGCAGAGATATATGCTTGTCCGCTATATTACTCTGCATTTTCGTTACCTGTACGGCGCCTATATAAGCCGTTCTCTAGGTCAAAGTTCAGTGTATCAGTTTTCACCGGTGTGTATTCTATTCTACGTATTCTACATATCTATTGTTAAACTCTCTGTAGTGATAGAAGTAACTGTGTGCTTCATCCACGGCATAAGAGAAAGTTACCAAAGGAACTTAAATAAGTTGCACACATTAGAGCAGTGCAATCAAACACAAATGCACGTTAACTGCAATAAAATGTGAACGAAGGTAATGTAAGATAAGCAACACGAACACGTGTCGTCCATTCCACGCAGGTACCCGTGACAAAAAAACAGTCAGGTATATCGAATGCGAATGTAGTGCTGATATAGGAAATAGGAAAACTAATATGGCCTATGCCTATTTGTGTTCTGCTTTAACAGTGCTTCAAATAAGAAAGAGTAACAGAAGAGAACAAGGGGAAACTATCAATCTGACAGTATGTTGTAAAAAAAAAAAATCTATTCCGAAAACAAAGAGAAATAATATCAATGTACTTGAAACAAATTTTTGCTGAAAAAATGACGAAAGTTAACAATTTATATTTTTCTCGTAAAACGTAATTTATTAAAAAAATCAAAATCCAACTTGGATTTATATATATATATATATATATATATATATATATATATATATATATATATATATATATATATATATATATATATATATATATATATATATATATATATATATATATATATGTATCAATTGTTTCATCAACTTGTTTGTCAATAACTTACCTCGTTTTAGAAATTGTTCATACGTAGCACATGCTCTTGTGTATCGAATATTTGTGAAATCAACCATTCATTTGATTAAATGAAACTTAGAATCTCGAACACGCATCTGTGAGTTCGATTGCATTTTGCTTTAGCGCAGCTTCCTACATGGTTAAATTTTCAGATGTGGATAACCCTGGAGTAGGCTATGATCTAAAAGATCAGCGGAGGGGATCTTTTTTATGTAGTCTTTGGTGTCCTTGAGATTGGTTGACAATTTCTCTATTAAAGTTGTTTACAATATGAAAGTAGTCTTTAGAAGCATAACTTTCAAAGAAACAAAGTTCATTAGATGCGGATGTGATTTAAACTTGTTTATTGACTTAAGGTAGGAATAAATCAAAGGAGACATTTTGAATTCTGTATTGGGGATTAATTCCAAGGGTTTTAATTTTCACGTTTTTCTCTCAGCTGACACGATCGCAGTTCGCGTAACTGAGGTAAAAAGAATTTTAAAAAAAAATTGTCAAACCACCTACAACGGCAATATTTAAATAAAAAGAAGACACAAGTTCCGTTTAATTGCTTTAACGATAAATGTCGAATTACTTCCCTGCTTGCTATTAAAATAAGTGGTGTTGTACTACTCCCACAGTTGCTATTCCAAGGCAAAACTGGTACATGTACATGTTACGTAAAATTCTCTTTTCAAAAAAGAGAACCATGTAAGCCATCAGAGGGAAAATCTTCAACATGGTCAATGCGTTATTTCGACGATATAATATTATCCCGTATCAAAGGAAGTCCGAGAGTTATTTGAATAAATAGAATTTGAATGAAAAAAACTTGGATACCCAAACTGTCGATAAAATTAGGTGACAAGTGCTAGGGCAGGGTAATGTTATGACCCTCTGGTAATGAACACGATCCTTGTTTTTTTTTTTTATAGCGTTGGCTATTTAATCGGTATTTAATGAAAAATACAAGTCAATAACTGCAATATAAATCTCAGAAAACGTGGTAATTAAAATATAATTAAATGACGTGTACAACTTGTAATTAGTAAATGACTGCTTGATATACCCACCGGTAGCCTGTACTCATATTCTCCCCACCACAAAAAAGAGGAACATGATTTAATCTTATTCACTGTCTCTTTGAATTTATTAAGAACTTGAATACAGGGAATATTTACACCGCGAGTTATTTTCCCCTATAGAGTATTAGGTTAATTTTGACCGTTACAACTCTTACGTCTCTCTGTTTTGTAAAGATAAGGGTCCCATCAAATTCAAATTGCAGCACTGTTGACTTGTTTCCCTATACTATCGACATTTACGTTGTAACCATGTGGAAAAGAGCAGTGCCTGGTATAATTAGGGTCTTCCGTCTCCAACGGAAGACCCTTCTATTATTCTATTGTTTCTTTTTCACTTTTATTATTATTAAGGTCTTTCGTCTTCACGGAAGACCTTATAGTGATTCTACTGTTTCTTATTATTAAGGTCTTCCGACTTCCTTCGGAAGACCTTATTGTTTTCCATCTGTTTTCTATTATTATTATTATTATTATTATTCTTTTTTCATAGTACGGCCGATATCTCAGCTGTTAGTGGACGGGTTTCAAAGATTTTTTCAGGGAAGATGCATCGTGAGAATATCTCCAGACGTGTTTTTCATTTTTTGAAAAATCAATTCCGTTCGCGATTTTTGGGGAAATTTGTTTTTTTAAAATGGAATTTTGTCCGTTAATTTTCTCGAGAACGGCTAAAGATATGAAATTGAAACTCACTGACGTGATAGAGCATCAAATGGAGATATGGTGATCGACCTTTATTTTTCGTCGTTCGGACTTCCGGTCGCGAACGGAAGTGAATTCAAAAATGTTAAATTTGCAACTTTTTTGTTTTTCAATATTTTTCTTTGATATTTACAGGGTTAATAGAAAGTCTTCCAAGAATTCTATGTATGGTTTCATCATTTTGATTGATGCATTCATTGCAAAGATATGACCGATCCAAACTTTGTCGTATGTTGCGGGTTCGAATCCTGCTGGGGCGGGAGATTGTTTCTCTCTTTTTTCAGTTATAAATAATATTTTTCTCCGTGAAGACATGTATGATAGTTTTTGCTTATTTTTTAAAGCTTTGTTAACAGAGATTCTACAGAAATCCTTTAATAATTATGATCTAAGTTGAAAGACTGTGTTATATAAACGCAAACGAAAAATACCTTCAATAAAGTATTAAATGAAGTGAGATAGCATAGCGTTCTGGAGAAAAGTTCGGTCGGAAGACCACTTGTTGCCCTAGCAACAAGAAACGCATCTAGTTATTCTTATTTTTTAGACAAATTTTGTGCACGCAATATCTCGAGAACTATTCAGTGGTTTTACATCAATCTTTCAGGGATAATGCGCTTTAAAATGCCATTGTTACATTTGAAAGAATTTTGGAGAAATTCGCTTCCGGTTCCAAGTTATGGACATTTTTCTGATTTTGAAATGACATTTTATCCGCGCGAGATCTAAAGAACGGCTAAAGATATGAACTGGAGACTTGTTGGAGAGCATAGAACATGACTTCTAGATATGCGGGTTTGCCTTTTCGTGCGTCGTGAGTACTTCCGGTCGCTACCGGAAGCGAATTAGAAAAGTCAATTTTTTCAACTTTTACGTTTTTCAATATTTTTCTTTGATTTTAATAGGGTTAATAGAGACTCTTATTTTAATGCATAACATATAATTTGTTTTTAAAATTGTCTACCAGAATACATTTAGAAAATAGATTTTTTAGACAAATCTTGTGCACGCAATATCTCGAGAACTATTCAGTGATTTTCCATCAAACTTTTAGGGATAATGCGCTATAAAATGCCATTGTTACATTTGAAAGAATTTTGGAAAAATTCGTTTCCGGTTCCAAGTTATGGACATTTTCTGATTTTGAAATGAAATTTTATCCGCGCGAGATCTAAAGAACGGCTAAAGATATGAATTGGAGAATTGTTGGAGAGCATTGAACATGACTTCTAAATATGCGGGTTTGCCTTTTCGTGCGTCGTGAGTACTTGTCGCTACCGGAAGCGAATTAAAAAAGTCAATTTTTTCAACTTGTACGTTTTTCTATATTTTTCTTTGATTTTAGTAGGGTTATATTCCTTTTTAGATGTAAGTTACCGAACATAATAGGTATCAGATTCCTGGAGCGTCATATGGTGTTTTGTTGCAAAACATTCAGGACTTTTCATTAATGTGTCACTAATTGGAATAGTCCACTTTGGGGGTTAAGAGGAATATAAAATGTGTAAGAAAACTTAGCGCTGCCTTTATGTTACTTGCCCGTATACGATATGTTATATGTACAGTGTGATAAATAAACATTCTTGGGCTCGAAAATCAGGCTATATCAACATTTTTTTTTTTAAATTTCCTTGAAGTTATCACGTACATTTATTCAATTGAAGACACATTTCAAAGAAAAGGTGCGAAGATTTACTCGTGACGTTTGGCGCGAAATAATGTATCTTGACCCGCCTTTCACAAGTGGTCTGATGCAGTAGTGTAGAAGTACAGAAAAAGATTACACGGACATGTCTGTATTTGGAATTGCATAGAATAGAAAGCTGAATGCATAAAGAATAAAGGAAGTAAAAACAATAGTTTTTTTTTAGTTTTTATCAGTAAGAGATTGTTTTCTCTGCTATCAGTTATTGTTAAAACTCAAGTAACAAATCCGATGTAATCTACTAGCACTTGCACAAAATTTAGCTGGCTAGTTTTCATCCTATAATTCCGCACTATAAGAAAAAAAATAATAATCTGCCTGACACTCGTTACTTCAGGGAATGAGTGCAAGGTAAACATCGATGATGGCTGGTACATTGCGCTAGTGTAGTGGTTTCAATATTAAAGAACAAGGTTCACTTAGGGCCTTTTTTGGCCCTCTGAATTTCAGAAAAACTGAAACTGCTTGGTTTTAGTTGACGATGCATTAAATATCATTTAGACCTTTGATGACTGCGTATCTATAAAAAATGACGTAATTTTCTGGCTAGCCTATGCATTAAGACGTCATGAAATGCGTCATTTTCCTCGTATCCTGAAAATTTCTACAAAACAGCCAATTTTTAAAGCTATTTTTCGATATTTAATATAGGACGTAACCTGTGATCTTAAATATGCAACTATTAAATGATAGAAGTATTTCTGAGGATTACAAAACCTGTTTTATTTTTTTAAATCAGAGGATGCGCTCATATTATTTCTCTTCTTTTTTTTAAACTAAAACTTGCATCACTTTATTGCATCTCTTTCGCTGTTTTAAAATATGTTAGTTTCCACCGGAATTAATCGTCAACTTCCGGTCTATTGCTCGGCAACAGTAAACGACTGAAGTCTAAAACTTTCAGGACTGATAGTCAGTCATCAGTTTATTTGAATCGTGACAAAATCTTGTATCGCCGTTACTTCCGATCGTGAAAGAAAGTGATGCAAAAAAGTGAATAGTTAATGGTTAGCACGTTGGATTTTCAGGCTGACGACCAGGGTTAAATCTCCAGAGTGTCTGAATTTCTTTTATCACTTTTCAGCTTGAGTTTTTTTTTTCAGAATCGGACGGAAGACCTCTCATTGCTCGCAATGAGTTTCTAGTTATTATTATTTTTTTCTGTCCAAATTTTGTGCAGACGATTTCTCAGAGGTGGTTGGATGGATTCACTTGAAATTTTCAGAGATGATGTATCATGATCTAAACCTTATTCATTTTTTTTATTTTTTGGAAATTCACTTCCGGTCGGAAGTTATCGCCCTTTAATCGAATTTTTAGTGACCATTTTGTCTACACAAAAACTCAAAAACGACAAAAGCTAGAGTGCTGAAATTTTCAGTGATAATAGAGGACATGTTCTAGTTGTGCACCTCAGTTTTCAAATTTTCTGAAAGTGCCTAGTATGGAAGCTCGGTAGGGGTCAAAATTTAGGACATGAATCAGGAGTGAATTTTCGAGACATTTTTTATCATATCTTCAAAACTATGAATATTTTCTTAAAACACATTGAACAGAAATTGTGCAGAATTACTAGATCTTTTATATGATATCAAGAAAAAAGGGCTGACTCATCACATTAGGGGCCAAAAGGCGCAAAAAGTCTTAAATCCATAACTCTTTAACGATCAATATTTTGTTATACATTACTGAAGCAAAAATGTTTATCTGAACAATATACAACTATATATTATAATAAAAATCTCATATGTCACATAATTAGGGGCCATAAGGGGCCAGAATGCTAAATCTTTGACGCTTTATATCTCGAAAGTGGGAAATATTTTGATAAGCAATATTGAACAAAAGATGTTCAAAATAATGTTCTAAACAATATCCAACCTTTCAATATTTGCTAAACATCCCCATTAAGGAGTTGAAGGGCCAACCCCTAAATATTTCTTTTGCATATATCTCAGTAACGAAAAAGAATTTCTGAATAGTTGTTGAACAAAATGTGTTCAAAATCATAAGAGCTTTAAGGTGAAATCAAGAAAAAGGGGCTGGCCCCTCAAAATCGGGGCCGAGAGGGGCCGAAAGTCTTTCATCAATAACTCTTTAACGATCAATATTTTGTAAAATATTACTGCAGCAAAAATGTTTATCTGGGCAAACTACAACTATATATTATGTTATTCAAATCACATGTTACATAATTAGGGGTCATGAAGGGCAGAAATACTAAATCTTTGACGCTTTATATCTAGAAAGTGGGAAATATTTTGCTAAGCAATATTGAATAAAAGATGTTCACAATAATGTTCTGAACAATATGTAACCTTTCAATTTTTGCTAAACGTCTCCATTAAGGAGTTGAAGGGCCGGCCCGTAAATATTTCTTTTGCACATATATCGGAAACGAAAAAGAATTTCTGAATAGTTGTTGAACAAAAAGTGTTCAAAATCATAAGAGCTTTAAGATGATATCAAGAAAAAGGGACTTGCCCCTCAAAATAAGGGCTGATAGGGGCCGAAAGTCTTTCATCAATAACTCTTAAACGATCAATATTTTGTAATACATTACTAAGGCAGAATAGATCATCTTCACACTCCTTAACTATATAACGTTGTTGGCATCATATGTTTCGTTATAAGGGGACAATAGGGGCCAGAATGCTAAATCTTTGACGTTAAAAAGGGACATTAGGGGCCAGAATGCTAAATCTTTGACGCTTTATATCTCGAAAGTGGAAAATATCTTGATAAGCAATATTGAATAAAAGATGTTCACAATAACGTTCTGAACAATATGTTACCTTTCAATTTTTGCTGAACGTTCCCATTAAGGAGTTGAAGGGCCGGCCCCTATTATTTCTTTTGCAGATATTTCGGAAACGAAAAAAAAATGTAGAATAGTTGTTGAACAAAAAGTGTTCAAAATCATGAGAGCTGTAAGAAGATAGCAAGAAAATAGGGCTGGCCCCTCAAAATAGGGACCAAGACGGGCCGAAAGTCTTTAATCTATAATCTTTAATGATCAACATTTTGTTATAGATTACTGAAGCAAAATTGTTCGTCTTAACAATTTATTTATATCATTATATTTGAACGAAAGTCTCAGTCAAATTCTTATCTCATCTTATCAAAAATCGGACGGAAGACCCACTCGTTGCTCGCAACGAGATCGCATCTAGTTATCCTGTATTCTTGTAAGTGTTGCTGTTCACAAAAAGGTATACCGAAGATGGGGTATATAGTATAATGGAATTTTTTTTCTAGAATGCTCACTCTCAAAGACAAAATAGGATGGTCAGGAAATTGGAATAATTTTAAAGAACCTGCTGGTCTCTGTTAGTTATTTAATTCCATGTTCAGAGATTCTTTTTATTGAGTGACCTCTTGTTTCCCCGGTATAAACAATTCCACCAAATCTTTCGTAATTTGATTTTCCTGTTGGACGTGGTGTTGATGATTAATGTAATTGAATAACCATGATTTGTTTATTTGTCAAATCTCAATTAAAAACACTATTAACACACTGTATTTATTCAACCATTGATAACATAACATTACCTAAGTTAATTATAGTTTTTTTAAATTTAAACAATTTTTTGCACAAAAAGTGATTGGGATTGGGCACCAGGCAAAGCCTATTTTAGCCCTATCCCTAAGTTAATTATAGTTGTTTACTCGATGTAATTAGTCTATATAGGTGCATCTTCATTCCAGAATAAAATTTAAAAAAAATCATTTTGTGTTGAAACGACTTCTTCTTATTTTCTCTTTCTCTTCCTAACAGAACAGATAAAAACAATTCATAACTGCTCATTTATTGTTACTCAATCTGACATATGCAATCCAGATATTGTGTATTATTTATTGTGTTTTATCCAATCAGAATGCTTCTCGATACACCTAACCACTGGAAGAAGCGAGTGCAGCTGCTAAGGCAGCAAGAGTGAGAAGACCAGCACCACCACCTATAATTAAAGGTCCGCCCCTGAAACGTCTTCTGGTAGTAGTTGAAGTAGTTGTGGTAGACATAGTTGTGGTAGTCATGGTCGAACCTGAAACATATGCAAATTCATTAATTGTTCTTGTAGAATGATCCTTCAAAGCTATCTTTTTAAATGTTTTTAATGTGTAAAATCTGATCTACACTTGAAGTACAGGTAATGCCTTTGACACGTGATGTAACACATTGCAACACTTCAACCTTATGGATGATTGCTTTGGAATAAGTGACTTATCTCATTTTATTATATATAAGTTTACATGAATAATTAAATGCGAAGAAATGCACTGCAATTATGAACTATTCAGGACATGAATTTCATAAGCTTATATATACTGTTTGCTTTAAATAACAGATAGTGACTTATCATCATGAACAACAACAACAGCAACAACAAAAAATAAACAAACAAACAAAAACAAAAACTGAACCAAAACAAACAAACAAACAAACAAACAAAATGAATTTCAGCACGTGAAATTATTATCGTTTTTAATGAGGTACATGAGGGCGTTCATTTTACAGTCAATAGTAAACAATTTAACAGGTAAGCCTAATGAACTACTGATACATACTTCCGCAAGTGATCCCTGTATATCCTGCCTCACAGTTACAATAGATTGCCCCGATTTCAACTACACATTCTCCGTTTTTACCACAAGCATCGTCAGCCAGGGGGTTACATGGAGCCGCTAACAGAGAGAAAAAAAATCAAAAGTACATTGAAGAGAACTGGTGAATATATTAAATTGTGCAAAATTGGGATATTTTGTCTTTATGTTGAATTATCTGAAATGAAATTAATGAAAGGATTTGTATTTAATCGTACTTAGAATATGCGATTGGAAATGGGATTTCAAAAGAAACCCATAATACAGGGCGATTCAGCTTACATGTCCCGACTTTGCAGTTTCCAACAAAAAATATTAAGAATTTATAAAAGGAAAATTTTGCAAGAATGCAAAAAACATATCTATACAGTTTTATTAATATTACAGTTTACATAAAGCTGGATTATTATTCTTAAAACAGATATTTTTATACCGCCGAGGCAGTTTTTAATTTAATTAACGTCATTTTATAATATATTCCAAATGGCTGATATGTTTCTCAATTATTATCAGACTAGTTTTGTTTGTAAAGACCCATATTGCTCACTTTTCTTCACAATTCAGACAATCTGTTTTCTAGAATGATGCTTCTCATCTGTGTATTTTTTTTTTCAAAATCCTATTCACTAATATTGGCAATTTTCCGTTTGCATTGTACAGTTTAACAATATCATTATTTATTCATTGCTTAAGACATACATCTTATCACATTTCAACAAAAGCATATAATACAGAATAATACATAATGGCATTGTATGGCGGTTTTTATAGATTACAATTATTCAATACAATATTCAATTCAATACAAAAAATGATTTAATGGAGAATTACACCATGAGAGAAAATTTTCTCTAACCTTAAAAGCATAATGAATCAATTTCTCTAAATTACAGAGATTGTGGATGTTGTGAGCACTTAATAATCGAACAAATTTAAAAACAGATGGCTTCTGCCAATAATACTTCTTGATATATTTTTTTTTTTACAAAACTTTTCAAAATGTGGACAAATTAAAACAAAATGGTATTAATCCTTTACTTCACTTTTACATATTACACATTATTCTATTCTCCCTGAGTATTTTATTATGCCGTCCTGTCTCAATTTCAAGATTATGAGAGGAAAGTCTAATTCGACTAATTTGCTTTTTGTACATAGAAGGTATAGCGCTCTCTTTACCACCAATTTAGTAAAAAAAAAAACTGACTACATAAATTTTGATGATGTTATCAAAATTTTGAAAAAAAAAATATATAAACAATATGATATATTGTTTTTTTTATATTATAATTAGAAATATTGTTGGAAAAAAAACATTATAGATAGTTTCTAAATCAAAAGATTAGGAATACTTTTCATTCACTCATATTTCACTTTTAGCAAAGAATAAATTGAGAATAAATAAAACTAGTTTGTACGTAATATTTTCGTAGAAAAGTCGTTACAAAACCTAAAAGAAAAAAAATCTCATTGACAATTCACTACTTTACCTTCGATTAAAATGTTTGTTTGAAAATCCTATTAAAATATATTCCTGTTTCAAGAAACTTAAGATATCAATGTTATATATGTTTGTTGGTTAATAGAAAAGTCTGTCCTT
This sequence comes from Saccostrea echinata, assembly GCF_033153115.1. NCBI lineage: Eukaryota > Metazoa > Mollusca > Bivalvia > Ostreida > Ostreidae > Saccostrea > Saccostrea echinata. Next base: position 12,095,146 of record NW_026889761.1, read on the forward strand.
ATATAAAAGTTTTCTATATCATCGAGTTTGTGTCATCAGGTGAACATCTAATGCCCCACAATGTTGTTGATTTGTTATATAAGAAACATAGTGAAGGTTATTAAACAGTGTGCTTACATTCTCAGATATAAATTTATCAATAAATTTAAACGTTTTCCAAAAACAAGTGAGCCTTTATTTCGAGGATCTAAATAAAGATTCCAATGAATACCTTAAATGTTATGTCATATCAAGTTTATTTGCACTTCATATTGAAGTACATACATATATAAGTGTATCAAAAGGATTCCTTACGAATACAAAGGGTTAGAGGAAGTCCATCAACACCAGCTGGAGCATCCTGTGGAAAATAGCCGGTATTACACTGACACTGGGCATCAGCTACGACGCATGTTGATTGTGGTACACAGTCATTGTTCGTGGTGCAATTTCCAAACAGGATTTGTGCTGAAGAGAACTGGAACTGCATGAACAAAGCAAAGCTGAAAAGGAGCATCTGAATTGACCACATTTTCATATGCTCCAGGAGGACAGAGTCTCAATACAATTTAGCTTGTACTTGTAGACTGGTATTTGCAACTGCTCAAATTAATGTTATTTATACAAAAGTTATGAGGAAGCAAACCCATGTGATCAGTTATAAACAACTACTCTGTACAACTCTAATGATACCTAATAGGATGGACGATCAATGATTGACAAAGACCCACGCCTCTGTCTTGTAGCCAATCTATGCATTCTACTCGTTTAAATATTACTGACGCATAGTCAATATGAGCTCTAAAATTTATTTCAATTATCACTGTGTGGAGAGATGAGAAAGTTTCATTTTCTGACTTCAAAAGCGATAAAGCAGACACTTGTTTAACTAGTGGATCAACCCAAGGCAATGTTTGTATATCTCATCAGATTAACAAATTGTATGTTAATTGCATGTTATCAAGAATCCAGTTAGATATTATTGGTGAATGTTTTGTTATCTCAAAATTGAACAACATTTCAATCCGTATCCTCTCGTACCGTTTTTGCATCCTTACATATCTTGCATGTATCCTATCACGTTTTACGTTTAAAGCTCTGTTATTTTCCATTTATCGTGTTTTGCGTTTTATAGGTTTTGCGTTTAGTGTTTGCATTTGGAAGGCATATCTTATTTTAAAGTCTTTTTGCCAGAAACGTTGAGGTATTCTTATGTCCTTTTTATCTTTATTTTCTTTTCTACAATGTCAAAAATGCATTTTTTTCGAATTGTGTATAAACTATCATTTAAAGCCCTGTTCATATGAATGCGTATTAAATTTTTATTTTGAAGTAAATTAATGCAAATCAAATAACATTCAAACGACAGCAACTGCAAAGTAAACTAATGCGCATTAAAATTTGATAATATTTAGATATTTATGATGTTTTTTGCAAATTACGTCACTTTATGTAGAGCAGAGATGTACATCTTACATAATATCAAAATACCTGTGGATATTTTAGTGATTAACATAATTTTCTTTGTTTCTCATTCAGAAAAGCAAAAGTACCGGTCTTTTATTTGACCACTGGTATGTGGCTTGTGACTTAAATTTGCTATTATGAAATATATGGAGATAACGAACCGTATTCAAGCTCAAAAGTCCATTAAACATTACAAAATAGGAGCAGAGCAAACATGGACCTCCAAAACATCAGAGGTGGGATCAGGTGCCATGGAAGAGTGAGCATCCCCTGCCGACCGGTCACACCCGCCGTGTGCTCCTTACGTATGCGTCAAAATTTAATTTGATTTAGCTTCGCTTAGAGTTCACACGAAGTTAATGCAAAGTAATTTGCTGCGCTGTAATTTATTCGAATTATAGTAAATATTTGTATTAAATTTTCCCTGTGAAAGCGGTTAACTTTAATTTGCACTACATTGTAACTTATGCCCTGTTCACACGAAGCGTTTAATTCGAATCAAACGTAAGTTACCGGAAATTAAATTTATAGATGTATTTTGTAGAAATGAATGAAGAATTATTTGCTTGCAATATTAAAGTTCAGGTTACCATAAACTGTTACTTACAAAACTCAAGAAGGATTATTTATACAATTTTTTTAATATCGGTTGCTATATTTCTCTATTTTGGTGTGTAAAATATCTTATTAGTAAAGTGAAGAAAGAAACCGAATTAAAGTATTCCTAATGCTTTGCCAAGTGAATATAATGTGATAGCCTTAAAACGTGATTAATTAAATGGCTATCTCCAATATCATTCTACCTTAATTCTGATGAATAAGGAAGCTATTTTTTCATATCTCTATCCTCTTTAGTCAGTAATTTAAATTCACACCCCTAAGATAAAGTAAAGATTTATTTTTATTGTCTTTAATTTATATATTAAATAAAAAAACTTAAGATGATACATAAATAATCACTTAATCGTTCTCCGTTTTGCAATGCACAATTCAGACCTATTGCTCTAAAACCGATTACCAAACTTGTGCAAAATAGGAACACGCTATCAAAAAATTAAACCTATTGACTTCAAAATATCCCGCTCGTTAGTGAAAGTAAAAGAATAAAAGTGATATACGTCACGACCTACACATAAAGAAACTTGAGGGAGAGTCACTGCGGTTAAAATTCGAGACGCTTTTTATAATACAAGTATTTTTTCACAACTTCTTCTGAGTATTTGCTCACCCAGTAATAGTATGAATGTTAATTGTCACTATTCACATTTTAAGGAGCTTATATGGATAAGGATTATAAGGTTTATAAGGATAAGGATATATAAGGTTTATAAGGATAAGGATTATAAGGTTTATAAGGATAAGGATTATAAGGTTTATAATAGGGATGTCAATTTCGTCGATAATTCATATTCGAATATTCAATGAAAGTATTCGAATATATTCGAATATGCGATAAAATAAATAAAATCTGGTTTAGTTTAAATATGTATCATCCTACTTGAAAGGTTTAGAGTAGGTATACTTATATTGGAAGTAAAATTGTATGAAGACTTTTGTAAATGTAGAATAAGGAATTCCATTTGATATTTATCAATGTTTGAAATAAATATTTAATTTAAATGTAGAAAGGTACCATTTTATTAAATTATACAATCGTGTTTTTATAGTAGCTCCAACTGAGGAACCCGTCGTCTTACCAAAGGCAGGATAGTCGTATACTGTTTAGATTTCAATACGTGCAATTAATTACAATTATCGGCCTAATAAGAAATATGATCATAATCTTTGATACAATGTTTTTAAAATATAAACAACCATTTCCAGAGATAATTTTCATAGGTAATTAACTATTTTCCCGATAATGAAAATAAAATTCAGGATTAAGTATAACCCGTGATAATCAAGTAAATTACACATTTATTCTGAAATTAAGGACATTGGCAAGGTTCCTGGTTATTGTATAGAATTTTTCAAGAACTTTTGAGTAGGTTAAAATGTACTAAATATGCTATATTCTGGATCGTTTTACCTACCAATCCAGCATTCTTTTTTAGATTTTTTCAAATTAGTGTTTTTACAATTCTTAATGCATTTTCCTATGTAAAATGTTGATAAAAGGGACCTACATAATTTTTCACCATAATATTTCTTCAAATCCCATTTATTTCATACAGTTTTTGTATTATATACATTATTGTAACTTCATTTCCTATGACTTCTAGATATTTTGGTTGAAAATATATATATAGAAAAAAGACATGGATATACCGGCACCGATCATCATTTTTCAGTTGCGTCCCTTAACAGCTAAAATAGGTCAAGTGACCGGTTGATTGTTTTTATCATGTAATTGACTGAATTGATTGAAATACATTGTCATAAAAATATTGGCATGGATTTATTTTTAACTTTTATTCGTAATTACGAAATGCTGATTCGTTCACACGACCTAAGAACTGTTCTCAGTCGGCATGGTCGACCTACCTTTCAGCATATGTCACATCTTTGCCCTTCCCAGCATACTGAGCAAAACTATGGTAAATGACGACCTGTTTGCTCTTTGTCCCTGAATACAATGTACAACAAAGCCATTACTACTTTTCTCTCTTGCTGTATAGATGATTCTACCCGTTGAAGGAAGTACACGTGCTTTTGTTTACCTCTATAACATACGCTTTACTGGTTTTCACCGCTTAGAGAATTCTACACGGGAGATCACTCTCAATCACTATTTTACAAGTGAAAAAACCCATGTATTAAACCTTTTTTCTCCGGAAAGCCCTGACTTGCCAATGTCCTTAAGCCCTTTACAAAATTTAATTACAGGCAGCACTCTTTGTCAAGATGTACGTGATGAAAACTCTCCTTTATCGAGGACATAAGTTTGTACAAGTAGGACACAAAAAAGCGTCCAGGCAAAATCACTCTTGATGCAAAATTAAGATGTCCTAACAATTGTTCCAGTTCTTTTCGAGTACAACTCTTTTTGGACAAAATATTTTGAATGAACTTTAATATCCTATCGATTTTGTCTGTAGGTAATCTTGCCTGCATTTTGATGGTGTCTAATGTAATACCTAAGTATTCTAATTGACAGGTGGGTCCGACAGTCTTTTTGTCAGATATTGATAAACGTAGTCGATGGAAAATAGTACACAAAAGTGCCATAGTTCTTTCACCGCACGCGTCCGGTTTATCTATAGTTAGAAAATCGTCTAGTAAATGTAGAATGACATCAACACCATAGTTGTTTTGTGCAATCCAACAAATCGCTGAGGACAAATTGTCAAATAATTTAGGACTTGACCTGCATCCAAAAGGTAGACGTACATAATGATAATAAGAATTTCTCCACTTGAAGCAAAACAAATGATATTGTGTTGGAACAATAGGGATCTGTTCAAAGGCATCTGTCATATCTGTTTTGCACAAAATGCTTCCTTTTCCATATTGTTGTATTTATTTATTGCATCGTCAATTTTCACGTAACTTAAAAAAACACAGTTCTTTATCAATTAGATCATTGATGCTGGGTTCTTCTTTGTTGTGAGGAGAAGATAAATCAAATATCAAGCGTTTTTGCCAGAATAATTATGTGTAGCTATTCCAAAGGGACTTACTCTATATCTTTCAAAAGGAGGAATTGAAAAAGGGCCTTTGACATATCCTTTCATTAATTCGGTATGAAGTCATTCGTCTACTACTTCTGGATATTGTCGAGCTGTCAAAGAGTTTTTACATTCATGAGTATGAAGATTATCACAAGACACTAAGGTATCGAACACATGTTCCAAACTTGAGCACAAATACTGGACGAAGTCGAAATCAGGATGGTTTGAAAGTTCAAGTCTAAGTCTGTCAGTGTTAATGTTTGTGAGGGAATCTAGTCATTTAGATGTAGTAGGAGACGGAGGAGTTTTGTTTTTGCTATTTTCTGACTTTGATTGTTGACACACTAATTTGGAATGACTTGCTTTGCACAATTTGCAAGCATGCAAGTAACGGCAATACGGTTTAGTACAACCTTTGGTGGAGTTGAAATAATAACATATTTGTTCACCTTCTTGAAACTTAACGTCACGGCCATGTACGTCAACTGCATGTCTAATTGAGCGATGGGTCATTGGCTGTCGTGTGTATTGATTTCGTCTGAAAGCTTTTTGTGGACACGTAAGGGCGATATGAATGTTAGAACCACAAAAGTCACAACATTTTACAGGTGAACCAGCACAAACCAATGTTCTTAATTCATGGTCTTCCTTAGACCAGTCGACCTTGACATTTTGTTGAAGCAGCATTGAAGCACACTTATTAGAGAAGATTTGATGGTATTCATAAAACCGTTCTGGCCAAATATTAGCCGTCTCTATGATATGGGCCAGGTACGAATCTAATTCCTCTGTTCTGCTTGGGTATGCATTGCACATAATTCTCTTATATCGTCCAAACGCCACGATAAATTCGTGTTAAATTTCTCAGTAACCTTTCGTCATTTTCTTTGACTTTCTTGTGAGCAGGAGTGGTATAGTTTGGTATGAGTGAGACGTTTAAATTGACGTCCTTACCTGCTACTATGTCCGATCGAACCTCTGGAGATACCAAATCAACGGCTGAAATTTGTGATGAGAGAGTTCCTGGATCCGAATTAGTCATAGCAGTGCTTAAATTAAATGATCTCCCTTCTGTAGTTTTGCTCATTGTGTTGCCTAAAGTGGAAATGGCTTGCTGACAAAGTTGTAAAGAAGTTAGAAGAACGTTCTGATTGTCGACCGCCATTGTTGTTGTTGCCGGAAGTGAAGTCTGGGTAGGTAATAGCGTACTAGACGGTCTTGCCAAATCCGGATTTACATTAGTCATCTGACCTGTCTGATTTGCATTTGGAATTGGTATGGAAGTGTTAGCCTGTATTCCTACAACATTTCCCGACGACGAATCAACAGGAACAGGATTGCTAGCCAGTAATCCGGAAGATACAGCATTAAGTTGATTAACATTGTTCACGTTGTTTCCAACATTGTCCAAATAAATTCTTTTTAACACATTATGTGAGAGTTGCACATTCAATACAATACCGATATCCGCTAATTTTTGTTTCAAAACAGCTACTTTCCAATTGGAAGGATTGTCAGTTTCTTCCATTTGCACTAAGTTTGAACGAGATCGTGAACTACGACCCGTAGCCATTGTTCAAAGTTCAGAGTTCAATCACAAAAATTGATACAATCCAGAATGTACCGGTTTTAATATAGTACATCTATGATAAAACACTGCTAATAGATAGTTAAAATCGTAAATTCACCACGATTGGTAAGTCCGCACAGCAAGGATGTCATAAGATTTAGATAATATTTCACAGGATAACAATGGCTACTGACGCTGTAATATAAACTGAAAGCGAGGCTGTCTAAAAATAACAGAACACATAATGAGGTACCAAAAGGGAAATTAACCAATTCCCTCAGCATTCTGACAAGTTACGATATAAATATATATAAACAAAGATTATTAAAATAATCAACAATTAAATTTATTAGGATAAGTTTTCTCTTCACGTCTTTTAGACATTCTAAGAAGGTTTGCCTTTTGTTGTCCTCGATTCTATATCCGATTGTATTTAACAAATAAAAAAAAGTATGAAAGTACGTTTTGTATTATACATAAAACATTAATGTATAATTCATTAACATCTTAATCAAAACAAAATAATTTAGTAGATCTATACGTGAAAGAAATCAGGCGATCAAAATTGATCGCTTGTAAATTAAAGGGGATATCTAATCAAAATTTACTAATCGCAGTACTTCTTTTAATGAAATCTGAAAAATACCGAATATTCGAATCTTGAATTCATATTCGAATTTCAACTCATCGAATGAATATTCGAATGTTCGAATATTCGTTGACATCCCTAGTTTATAAGGATAAGGATTATAAAGTTTGTAAGGATTAATGTTATAAACGATTAATAAAGTATACATTGTATTATGTAGGTCGTGGCCACAAACGCCAACTCAAAAATAAATAATTATTAGAAGTTATACTCTTCATTGTCTTTAATCATTATTTGCAGGAGATTTTAGCCTATCCGTTGATACACAGAAGCTTGTGATGTTATGGGAAGTATTACCTGCTAATAATAGTCTTGTTCTGCCGCCTACCTCCGGGTCAATTTTCAAAAGTAAACATATTTAAGTGATTTTTTATATTTATATATATTTCTATGAATTGTGAAACAACAAGAGAAACTCTGTAATTTTAAAATTTGTGTTTTTAAACTATAGAAAATCAACGGAGAACGCGAACAGATAATATTTCAAAAACATCCCCCTCCCCCCTCTCCTTGAAATGAAATATGGAGAAGAGCAAACACGGACCTCCAAAAACATCAGAGGTGGGGTCAGGTGCCATGGAGGAGTGAGCATCCCCTGCCGACCGGTCACACCCGCCGTTTGCTCCTTGTCATGATCGGGAAATAACGGCAAAATCCATTGACAATTCAGTGTGTAAATAATGGCCTAACAATTTGTATGAAAAACGTCAGTCAGCATTTGACTTAATGAAAGATTGTATTTGCTGACAAGGTCATTGTATCGACCATAGAACTTACGAAATGATGACTTTAAACGAAACTGCTGATATTCTTGTTTCAACAACTTCTTTGTCAATAACTTACCTCGTTTTAGAAATTGGATATAGGTAGGGCATGCTCTTGCGTATCGAATCAACTGAGAGATATATACCCAATATGCAGGTGATAAAGGTATATTGCTGCATAATAAAGGGAAGTTGACGATTGAAAAGTTAGAGTCATCACGTTTATCATAAAGCTTTGTTGCTAAATTACAACTAACCTCTTTTTCTAGTAAAATATCCAAACATGAAACAGTTGTGTCAGACTCTGTGGTATCTTTTATTTCAAGCTCACTGGGATATATCGTGAATGGAAATAATTATTGTTAATTGATAATACATCGTCAATATATCGAAATGTCGAGTTGAAGGCCATAGCACGAGATTTCTTTTTCTCATGTATAAAATTTTGAATAAATTCTGCTTCAGATGAATGCAAAAATAGATCTGCTAACAACGGGGTGCAGTTGGTAATCGGGGGAATACCAACAGATTGTTGGAAGACCTGGTCTTCCAAATACGACACATAGGCATCGAAAAGAAATTGAAAGTGGGGTGGCTAATTGGAAGTGGGGGGGGGGGGGCTAAACCAACGTAAAAAGGAAAGTTCCAATTTTCAATGCCTATGTAATATCTATCTTTGCAAAAAATGGGGGGGGGTTAAGCCCCCTAGCCCCCCCCCCCCCCGCCTATGCGACATAGTTATTGTCGATCAGAAACTCCATCATCTTTTTAATTTCAACTTCAGAGTACTTGTGTGTACAATCAGAATGTTTTTTAACAAAATAATTTTGCAAATGACCAATGACACAAGGTAAGTAAATTACCGAGTTCCATTTTTATTAAAAAAAGCAGCTGTCAATTTTGTCAAAAGCCTGAACTTTAATTTATCGTTAAGTCCTTTTTACAGATATTATGAATATTATGTAAAAAATTCATACCAAAGGTTTTGTTGTTTCACGGGGGAGGGGATATGTTTACTGCCCCTCCCCCCATATAAAACATCAAAAATGTTCATTTTATTACCAATTTTAAATGAGATTAATATTGAATGGTTGTACTATGTTAATCTAACATATCTTTAATTTTACATATGTTAAAAATACCGAAAGATATAAAGGTTATTTATCCATATGCATGAGTACTTAAAAATCTGATTGTGTTCGAAAGCCTGATTTTAATAGATTGTACTTTACACTCGCTATTAGCCTTTACTTAAACACTAGGAAGACCTTTGTGTATCAACTATACATGTGTTACTGCTTCCAAACAAACGAAAAATATGGTGTTTTTTGAAACAGACATATATGTAACAGTAACTTGATCCGAAGACCTAGATCAAATCGAGTTGACTGGCGCGGTTCATTCGATCCAATGAGACGCTAAGCGTCGAGTTTGATTTGATGATCTGCACTTACCATTGGGAATTGATTCTGTTGTTATTTAGATACTGTTATGATGAAAAATTCATTATGTACGCCTCTATTTCTAGCTAAGTATATTTAAAGAAATTCTGTGATCAATTATACAACGTTTCACGCACACAGGTTCAAAGAACTTTTTATTTGCATGAAAAAAAACGTCATTTATGCTACGTCGTCAGTTTCGGAGAGTCGTGATATGGATTAAGAAATTATTCTGTACTTGCTATTTTTTTATTACTTCATTCTTGAAAAAAGTATACAAAAAAATAAGTAACTTCTCTCCAATAGATCTTAAAGGTGCACAGGTATCCTTCCCCTCCTTCACTTTTTTTTCTTTTTTGCTTTGAACTCCGACTATTATTTGGTAACACGAAAGGATTGAAGCAGAGAGTGAGCACAAAATAGGTTATAATAAAGGAAAGTGTTGAAGTTCAGCGATCATAAGTTCGTGATGAGAAAACTTCAATCTACAAACTCAGTTGTCCATTTAAAAATTACATACTGAGAGCAGAGGGTACCAATGAAAGCATCAAAGTTGGGATCAGGTGCCGTGGAAAAGTAAGTACCCCATGTGGACCGGTCACAACCCCGTGAGGCTTGATCCCTTTATTTTGATTGGGTAAAATAGTACTTGTATACAATTCAGGATGAAAATATTGGCCTAACACTCTGCATTAAAAACAACAGTCAACATTCTGCATAACGATATTTTGTATTCAAAAAGGGGGTTATAGTGTCGACCAAAGAATTTGCGAAATGCTATATTTCAAATGAGATTGTCGATGCGCTTGTAACATCAACTTATTTGTCAGTAAGAAATTGATCGTGCGAAGAATTTCTTACGAATCAACTGGGAGACATAAACAACATATGCAGACGATAATAGTAGATTTATTGCATAAATAAAGAGAATTAGAAAAGTCGAAGTCATCACTTTTACCACAAAAAATAGTTGCTGTTTTGCCATCAATGTCTTTCTCTACTTAAACACCCAAATATGAAAATGACGTGTCAAACTGTGGCGTCTTTATTACGAGATCAGTGGGATATAGCATAGTATGAATGAAAATGAATATTGTAAATGAAAAACACATAGTCAGTATATCTATTTGTTGAATTGTAGGCTATAGCAAGAGACTTCGGTTTTTCATGTAGAAGTTTTTGAATAATTAAATTCTCATCATAAGAATACAGAAACAGACCTGCTTATAAAGGGGCACAATTAGTATCCATTGGAATTCTAACAGACTGTTGGAAACCTGGCTCCGAGACCATAAACGGAGAACAGACTTAAGTCAGAATTTCGAATCAATTTAATTTTTAAAATAATTTTGACAATGAAACAATTTTTTCTCCATATGTATAGATTTTAGTAATATACACACCTGCAAAGTTTCATGTAAATAAGTTAATTAGAACTCAAGATATTTAAAATCAAAATTTTGACTTAAGTCTGTTCTCAGTTTATGGTTTTGAGGCCTGGGCTAAGAAGACTACATATATAATGTAGAAATTTTAAATTAGGAATCCCACAATTGTCATAATATCGAATTCAAAGTACTTGTATGTAAAATCAGAATGATTTTTTTCAAAATAATTTTCTAGGTGACTAAATACAAGATATGAGTGTTCATTGTTTATTGAAAGCAGTTTTCAATTCGTATTAATCGTCAGAAATACTTTCTGATGATTATGCTGGTCACTTTTAATGCTGAATTTCTCATGTTGAAACAGATTTTGAAACAGAAAATTTCTTCCTATAGTGATTCATTTTTCATATCTAAATTCAATAAACTGTATGAATATACCGTTTTATTCAGACATTGATTATGCTGTACGTGTACTAAAATTGACGTATTCAAAATTTAGCGCAGTCACCGGGTATGTCGGAAGTGGTCGGCGCAATCATGAATTAGCTGTACTAAAGTACCGCTAAAATAAAAAAAAGGATATTTATTCAGTTTTAGACAAAATAGTTTACTCGAATATTTTAAGCAAATATTAAGGTATGATTATCAGTGTTAAAATAAACGTGTTCACCTAGCCGTATTTAGCCTTATGGTAGGTCAAAATCGATTGACAATTTTAACGATCTTAATGCAAATAACCAACAAAAAAAAGTCGTTATTACCCACCAAATACAGTCATTAAGGGTATTGCGAATCACCTTTTTACATTTTGACTGCAAACGATTTTATTAACAGGTTTATGAATGGTTGTTTGGTATTAAAGGAACGCCAATTCTATGAAAATCAGATCTACCTTATAGGGTCAGTCTATCTTCGATACAGCAACCTTGACAGGGGTTATATTTACATAACCTTTTTAGTGTATTGCGGGTCACTTCCGGATATTTCGAATCACCAAGTAAATGAGTTAAAAACGGTCAGATAACAACATAATAATTAATGAATTAGTTGGTATGTCTCTAAATATAAGATGAATTATTTTCTTGTTGATTAATATTGTTCTTGTTTATTTTAAAGTTATTAAAGCCCCCTCTGCAGTCTCCCTATAAAACAGCGTTCTCTGACGCTGATCATGCAGAAAAGCAATTACCAACAACATAATGGTTCCAGAAATTACTTAACTGTAAATTGTTGTCCTGTAAATATAATTATGCAAATTTATTTCTCAATCTGAATTGTTCTTTAATGCAAAACAATTAACATTGAAAATGTAATACTTAATCATAATTCTATGAGTAGGCTACCAAAGAAAAAAAAAAGAAAAATGATATTAATAATGATGAAAATAAAAAAAAATATTAAAAGGAATTAAAGCAACTCATGTTTAAATATCAAGAATATCAAGTATGGCATATATTACTGCATAACTTGCACATATATGTGTACACATGCATGTCTGTATTTGTATCATAAAATGATCAACACTGATCAAGTGTATACCCGGACTAGTCTTATTACAATGTAGCTCTTGCTTTGTAAAATCATTACTTTCATATGCCCCTTGCTTTTAAGAAAACCAGTGTTATAAAAATATATCTGACATATAACAAATGTTAGAATGTGCAATTCCTTCGGCTGCGGTCATGTACACACGTGGTTCAAAATATTCCAAACTTTCGGGGGCTACCAATGCTGCCAAAACTAATAAATATATAATGTGTTATCAAAAGCAATTTATGCTCATGGAAGGTTTTAAAATTGCCGTTCTATCAATAACTAATATACTATGTTTCATCCTCCAACAACAATGAATTGACACAGCTCGCTGTTTTTAAGAAAGAGTTAATAATTCATTTATTAACAGAATTCATGAATTAGCGCATCGTTGTCTGCGCGAAAGCCGCTGAAATATGAAGCCCGTTTTTTAAAGTACACATACAGTATATAACAACACAGAAAGTTAAATTTGATTACACTATGAAATGCTTTATTGAAGAACAACTGCTTTCCAGAATTAAATTTTTAAAAATACCAACGATATTTTGTCTCGTAAAATTACTTTCTTGTTCTTTTCTATCTTCCTCGTCTAAACAGAAAAGATAAAAAGATTAAATGCTGTTCATTTTTTATTTATATAAACTGACAGATACTATCCAGATACTCCGCATCATTTATTGAGTTTGATACAACAGAGCTTCGGGAAACACCTATCCGCTGGATGAAGCGAGCGCAGCTGCTATTGCAGCAAGAGTGATAAGGCCAGCACCACCACCCAGAACTGCCGGAAGAATGTTAACTTTTCTCGTGGTAGTGCTAGTTGTAGTTGTACTTGTAGTCATCATAGTTGAGGTTTTAGCTGCAAAAGATATATATATTCATTGATTAATATAATAAAATGGGGTTTGTTCCCGTTTTGCACAGATTTGAATTACAGGTATTGAAAAAATGTGTGCAAAACGGGAATTTGTCCAGGTAAGATGGTTAATGGTTGTTATTAATTTGTATTATTTTTTAAATTAGCAAACAAGAATCGATAAATGTACTACAGGTGAATACTTTGATATGCGAGAACATGTTGTAGTCTTGTTAAATGGTTATCGTTAACTGTGTTGTTTTTAATATATAAAATTGATCCCTTCTTCATCTACAGGTAAGGAAGTTATAATGAAAGACGAACACATCGTTACACTTTACCTTACGGATGTAAGTGACACATTTGTTATACTTTAAGCTTACATGAATCAGGTCTACACCGTCAAAAATTGCTCTGCATTCCGAACAATGACATATGAAGATAACGAGCAGAAAATATGCTCAAAAGCCCCAATAAACAATACATATTGAGGACAGAGCAATCACTGACGCCTGAAATTCATGTAAATTTTAGTAATGATATGATGGTCCATAAGCATATGATGATTTTATATACCGAGAAAAGAAAATGAAGTACTGCATGCATAATTATCTTTTTTCGTGACGTCATTTAGGGTTGTACTTTTTACTTTCAAATGCATTTCATAATTTAATTTAAGATCATTGAAAAAAAAAAAAACCTGATACGTACTTTCGCATTCGACTCCCGTATATCCTGGGTCACAAACACAGTAGATTCTCCCCGCACCAACTACACAGTACCCATCGCCATTACAGGCATTTTCATCCAGCGGGTCACACTTAGACGCTAACAGAGATAAAATCAAAAGTACAAACTACATGGTAGAGAACTAATAATAAATACATTGAATTCTGATACACAAATTCTTTGTTATTTAATCTTTCTGGATTATCTCAAATAGAATATCATATTGTTGAATTGTTTTGTATCTATTCGAAATTTAAATGTATGAAGAAATTTAATAAGGAAACTGCAACGATTTTTCCAACGTTTCCTTTATGAAAAGATTAAGAACACTTTTCATTCACTTCATGGTTCCGTCTGTGCTAATTCTACTGCATATGTTAACACCAACTTTAGAAGTAATAGTAAATCAAAAGGATTCCTTACCAATACAAAGGGTTAGAGGAAGTCCCTCAATATCAGCTGGAGCGTCCTGGGGAAAGTAGCCTTCTTCACACTCACATTGGCCATCGACACATTCTGAGTATGGTGGACACTCAGCGTTCGTGGTGCAATTTCCAAACAGGATTTGTGCTGAAGAGAACTGGAACTGCATGAACAAAGCAAAGCTGAAAAGGAGCATCTGAATTGACCACATTTTCATATGCTCCAGGAGGACAGAGTCGCAATACAATAAAATTGTACTTGTAGACTGGTGCTTGCAACTGCTCAAATTTATGTTATTTATACAAAAGTTATGATTGCGTAAATGCATGTGAACAGTTATAGACAAATAAGAATCTAATAGTTTTGAAGAGGACGGACGATCAATGATTGACAAGTTTGTCAATTAATCAATCTTTACATGCTGCATAATTACATGTTACTAGGGGATAGCCGATAACAACTTTTCTACTCAGAATAGATTTTCAATAATAACAGGGCGGAGAAAAGAGAAAGAGGCACTGCCACTTTCTCACTTTTTGAAAGAAAAAAAATCTGTATAGGAAAAGAAAACTATACACTCAATAAACTGGTGGATTAACATTAAGTTTCCAGAGGTCTGTGTTTGCTTTGCTTTCAAAGTTTGATCATCTTAATTCTTTATGTCAGATTAATAGGCTGTTTTGAAGGCTTTTAACAGTACTTAATTCTTTTAAAATATATACTACAATACCCATAATTAGTCTTAACACCAGGTAGGTCTGCATCGAATCGTTTATTTGGTATACTATTAAAATAGTTATATCCACCAATTAGTTAAATAAATGTTTTTGGAAGAGAATTTCAAAAATATTTTCCCTTATTTTTTTATTATTTGGGACTGTCAAGCAATCAATCATAAATTTTGAAATTATATAAAGACAATTTTTACAAGATAAACATAATATGCTGAAATGTTTAAGCACGAGATATATCTATAGCGCACATTCTTGAAAATATATAAGTATGTAGTGCTGATATTTTATGGCAAACTTACATTTTGGTATATGAAATATATGGTAATAACGAACAGTATTCAAGCTCAAAAGTCCATTAAACAATACAAATGTTGGCGCAGAGCAAACACGGACCTCTAAGACATCAGAGGTGGGATCAGGTGCTATGGAGGACTGAGCACCCCCTGACGACCGGTCACACCCGCCGTGTGCTCCTTGTCATGATCGGGAAATAACGGCAAAATCCGTTGACAATTCAGTGTGTAAATAATGGCATAACAATCAGTATGAAAAACGCCAGTCAGCATTTGACTTAATGATATAGATTGTATTTGCTGATAAGGTCAATGTATTGACCATAGAACTTACAAAATGATGACTTTAAACGAGACCGCTGATATTCTTGCTTCAACAACTTGTTTGTCAGTAACTTACCTCGATTTTGAAATTGGTCATACGTAGAGCATGCTCTTGCGTATCGAATTAACTGAGAGATACAAACCCCCTATGCAGCTGATAAAGGTACGTGTATATTGCTGCATATGTAAGGGAAGTTGACGATTGAAAAAGTTAAAATCATCACGTTTATCATAAAGCTTGGTTGTTAGATTACCATTAACGTCTTTTTCTAGTAAGATATCCAAATATGAAACAGTTGTGTCAGACTGTGGTATCCTTCATTTCCAGTCACAAGTGTGGTGAAATAGACAATATAGAACATCTTCTATATAAGTGTAATGATTCTTCAAATATATGGAAAAAAGTAAGTGAATCATTAAAGTGCAATATTGGCTGGAAAAATATAGTTATTGGGTTTTTTTAAGAAAGTCAGTTTCAACTCAACATAAATGTTTAACATACTCGTTTCTTATATAGCTCTGAAAATATTTAAATGTAAAATGAAATGTCGTGTAAATTGTGAACCATGTCTTACTGAAAATTTGATAAAATTTGAGAAAAGCTATTTATTCATGTACTATAATATCATAAAAATGTCACAAAAAATTCTAAACTAGCTGAAATGTGTATAAATGTTGAAAGACATATGTAATTTTTAGTTAATAGAGTATTTTTTCTTCATGTAAAATATTTATTATTAATTATATAATAACATGAAATCCAATGCTTCTTGGGTAGCCTGACCAAAGAAGCATGTTAACAACTGGGGTCAATATGGACTTTGGAAGGCGAATTGGAACCTCCACGATAACACGGATTTCATAAGTAGTAAATTTTTATACACATCACCTGTAAATTTTAATTTTACCTCGACCCTCTTGTATTATCTGACCGTTTAAAGGGAAAAGAAGTCAAGAATAACTCAACGTTTATATTCAAGATTATAATCGGATATCATTTGTGCTGTATAATTAGATACTATGAAACGGAAAAAAATTACGGAATACTTTTAGATCAATTTTGTTTATAGAAATTTATCAATTTTTTCATTGTTATATTCTGAAAAAAAAAGAAAGATTGTCATTGTACTATTATTATTTATAATATCAATGTATATATAGATCTATGCTATCCAATCCAGAGAACCGTAGGCACACCTGGTGCGAATTATAATGGGGTCTCTGAGGAGACTTTACCCCAAAATATCTTTATGTAAAATCTGAATAAAAGGAAAAAAATCTTTCATATCAAGCTCACCGGGATATATCGTATCGAAATAAGACTGAAAATAACCATTGTTAATTGACAATACGTCGTCGATATTTCTACTCAGCGCTGTTAATGCGTACTATGAAGAAATGAACGAAATATAAACGTGCATAAATACATACCTTTTTAAACTGAAATTATTTTTGTAAAGTTACCATGTTATCACATGACTTTAATATTATTTGAAATACATTTGTATACTCCGCTATGTACTGAATTTGATTTGGTCACATTATTTGAGTCACGTGATAAATGCATGTAATGTGTACTGTATGTAGGTCACAAACAAATTTCAATATCGCAAGGGCATATCCTAGTCAAAAATTGAAAATTTAAGCAATTAATTATTTCTACATAACTTGTAGTTTATGGAAAGTGCTGCTGCTTTAAATAGAATTCGCATTTTATTAGTTTAAATTTCAAGTTATTTAGCTCTAGTCGAAATATGCGTGACCTTTACCAAGTATTTTATGTATTCATTAAGTTATGCTCTCAATTTCAGGAAAGCAGCAGCACTTTTCAAGTTAAGGTAGCTAGGGACACCTGACCCCAAAAAAACCTACCAATAGATTTTGCTGAAATTTTCACATGGTGCAAAGGAATGTGTAATGAACATTTAGTGGAAGTATGAACATGGCATTGAGGGTTAATTACGGAACCAGGGGATCATGAATTACCTCCCCTTTCCAGTCACTCCAAAAATCATAATACGATATATATATTACCCATAAAAAATTATTATGCAATATGCATTCATTATCAAAAATTACTTTTAAAAAATTTTGTTACTATAAACTTATTTTAACAATGGATTGTCTGAACAGAGATAAATTAAAAGAATAGTGCTTATAAAATGTTTTAAATTCAACAAATTTGACTATTTTCATGCACACAAATTTGACACTTTTTAAATTCTAAAAAAAATTCTGTCCAATAGAATTTTTATTTTTTATCATTACATGAAAGATTTATCTAATACCATTCTTCATTCAAAAAATCTTGGTCACATTGAGGGCTAATAAAGGTACCAAATGGTCCACAACTATCCCCCCCCCCTTTTTGTTTTCCCGTCATGAAAATAAGAATAATGATTGAAGTGCTATTAAAAAAAATTGCAAAGTAAATTAGAAAAAAAAATTAAAGAAATAAATCAGAACAACAAAACAATTATTAATAAATGAATCATGAAAATATTTATATGACATTAGGCGAGATCATAGAGTAATGACATGATGAGTTACCTCCCCTCTCCCCTCACTCTAAAACTTATAATTTATCCAATATTGAAATAATCCATGAAAAATTAATTGTTAAATATATGCTTTATTTTTAAAATTCTTCTTAAACAAAATTAAAAATATGAATTTATAGGTCAACAATAGATTACTTGAATAGAAATGTAATTTTAAAAGAAAACACATGTAAAAACTCTTCAACCTTAACAATTTTGATTACTTTCATGCAAACATATTCTATATTTTCTTAAACAAGATCTAAAAAAGTCTGCTCAAATAGATTTTTTTATATTATCATGTGAAAAATTTCTCCAATACTATTCCTCACTCAAAAATCTTGCCACATTGAGGGCTAATTAACTAAAGGTACCAAATGCCCCCTATCCCCCAGCCCACTCCATTTTCCAGAATTGAAAATGAGAATCAAAATGGGTGTGCTTTTAAAAAAATACAAAACAGAATGTGACTCAATATTTAATTGATACTACAAAAACCTTATTTTATGTCAAATTTAAATTATATTCCACTTGAATAGAAGTAGGGATTGAATAGAAGTATTCCACTTCTCCCAGTCAAATAAATATGACTATTATAATGAACTAAAACACCCATATTATTTGCATTTAATTTTTTTTCATTGCAATGTCAAAAAGCCCCTTGTTACATGTCAAATATATGCACCTTTGCCAGAAAAAAAAACATCCTTGGTCATGCTTACTGAGACAAAATAAATACATTTGACATAGATTGCACAACACACATAATTCTATTGCATAGAAAAAAAAGAATATCATTGAAAAAATATGATCAGCAATCTTTCAAATTGAATAAAAGTAATTTCATTCAATCAAACATATAGGAGCAGGTAGAATGATAACATTGATAGTCTAAGGAAAACATATTGTAACAGGGACCTTGACCTGAGACATACATAAATTATATGTAAAAATTAAAAAAACAAAATGACAACATGAGAACAGCCCATTACTGCACTTAACACTTCATACAGGACATTTTATATGTTGAATGAAAATGAAGAGTCTACATGAATATGTGGAGCAGCTGATTAACAAACATGACACACACTCACATAGATTATGCATAATAAAGAATAGTCTATATGTTGAGCGGCCTATTACCGAACCCAACATAACACTTGCACAGTAGATTATGCATAAATTTTTTGAAAAAGAATAGTCTGTAGCAGCCTATTACCACACCTGACATACATGTAACACTCACATAGTACATTATTCATGAAAATTTTTAAAAAGTCTACCACACCAGACATAACACTCACAGAGTAGATTATAAGTGAAAAATGACTAAAAGTCTATATTTGGAGTGGTCTGTTACAACTTCAGATGTAACACTCAAACAAGTCTTTAGAGATAATATGAAATTGACAAGAAAAGTAGTCTCTGTTAGTTCAGTTTCATCAAGTGATTCTTGTCCTGCTTTTTTGGAGAAATGGGAAGTCATTCTTTAGTCGAGCTGCAGTAGTTGAATCATTATCAGCATGAATGGTGTGGACCTCATATATCTTATACACCTTACTTGATGAAATTATCTGAAATATAAAATTTAACATTATTAACTGGAATCCACATCAAAATATATTCCCCAAAATGTCTATATCCTATATATAAAATTGCAGTAAACTTGTATATGTACACGTATAAAACTATTACTTGCAGAAGTTTACACCCCATAAATTGCCAATTTTTCTACGCTTATTAATTTTGGCATAACAAAATTCAAATAATGACTTAACCAGTATCACTATTATACTAACAGCAAGACCCCAGGTCTGCTATTCAGCATCAAAACTGCATTCCAGCTGGTCTGGTTTTAGCATTCTTCAACAAGATTCCTTGGCCTGGTTGCACAATAGAGGCCGACATCTATTTTTCTTCAATGTGGTGACACCATAGGTGGAGTGTTAAAGGTACTGAGAAAATTTAATACATGGGTTGGTCCCATACCAGAATGTACCATCAAGTTGGCTAAAAAAATAGATAAAATAAATATATATCGGCATAAACAAAATTTAATTATGGTTGATTGGAAAATGAATTTTTAACCAGAAAATCTTACACAGAAACTGGACTTATCAAGAGAAATGCCCATGTTGCCTGACCAATATTCTATGCAGCAGTAGTAAAATAAAGGATTGAATTTCTTAAGACCAGCAAACAACATGCAAACAGTTTCAATATATACCACCTTGTCAAACGTTTTTTTCCAGTGAAGAAAAAAATGCCCCCAATCAATTTGGAAATAACAATAAATAATCTGTCCTTCACTGGCATGTTAATAAATAATCTGACACCCATAAAATTTGCCCCCCCCCCCTCCCAATCAAATGGCAGTTCCTTATATGCATTTACTAAGGAGAAGTTTTATATTCATGCTGAATTACAATTATGACAGAAGTTTGAAATGGAATGTACATCAAGTTAATCATGTTAATATTTATTTGACTTACCAAGAGGTACTTTTGAGTTGATATCAAAGGCCTCTCTATCGTATTCCTTTCCCATGGAAAATGTGTTGGTAAATCCACAAACAGTACAGTACTATCATGACTATCGGTCACATTTAGGCCCAATGTATCGATACAATAAAGTCCACAACGTTTTTAAGGTTGGAAAAAATGCAAACGATTGCCTTTATCTTGTGGCTGTAAGCATATAAACTGGTCTGCCAAGTTCGTCAGCTCAACAACTATGATCTACATCAGCCGTATCGTCTGCTTTGGAATAGGGGGTGTAAGTCGTTTGCGACATGTGTACATACGAATATTTCATTTCATGAAAAAAAGTTTTATAATCGCTGTTCTGTTTGTTAACAATAACATGTCATATTCTCTCATTCGCTCTAAAATACTTGATCTACCTTTATTGTTGAGCTGTAACTATTCCCGGGAACTTTTCTCGGTGCATGAAATGTTTACAACTGCAGTCCGCCATATTGAAAAAAGGCGCATTTCCGGAATAAGCGGACCGAAAAATTCTTAATTTAGAATTCACTTATAATGTCACATGATCGCTATCCGTAGCTACTTTAAGGAATGTTTCCTTTATGTATATTCAAAAAATGTCAAGATCTTTAAAGGGTATGCCCTTGCGAAAATGCGATTAAATGAGGCACCTCGGCATAAAACATGCAAACCCTCTACACAAAAACACGATAGAATTAATTCAATACATTCTCTCGATAGTTGTGAATAATGGCACTAAACAAAGGTTTCAGATTTGTATTAATGGTATACGTAAGATTTGCAAATAGTATTCTGTTTAATAACAAAATGCATTTTTCTCTGAGGAAGAATTACTTGATCCGCCTCTCACTGCACATAAAATGCGTCAAATTTTACAATGATGACGTCATGTTGGCAAGTGCATTGCGATCAGTGACTTGTTTATATCTTGCTGTGTGTGATTTAACTAGTGACAAAAATGAATGCAGTGGTAAGTTTTGATGTAGTGCATTACTTTTATGCTGTTTAAAATAGCAAATTATTTCATTTTTTGTTATTGTGAGGAGTTGCTATATTTGTGTGATGTCACAGTATACATTTCCCATATAAATTAGGCCCCGCCCCCTTATGCAGCCTTTAAAGAGTTACGTAAATGTCGAGTTGAAGGCCAGAGCAAGTGGGTTTTTTTCTTTTCACGTATAAAATTTTGGACAAATTCTGCTTCATATGAATACAAAAATAGGTCTGCTTATAACGGGGCGAAATTGGTACCCATGGAAATTCCAATAATTGTTGGAAGACCTGGTCTCCAAAAACTACATAGATATTGTCAACAAACTCAAGCATCTTTTTAATATCAACTTCAGAGTACTTGTGTGTATAATCAGAATGGTTTTTAACAAAATAATTTTGCAAATGACCAATGACAAGGTAAGTATATTAATGAGTTCCATTTAAAAAAAAAACAGCTGTCTATGATGTCTAAAATCATGGAATTTAATGTATCGTTGGGAATGGTTGTATAAAGTGTTGAAAAGTCGTGCGTTTAATGTTACTGATTTTGTTAAAATTTTGTGATTTCAAATTTTTTTTTTATAATTTCCTTGGCGTTTTTAAGTATCCACATCTGATTTACACCACTTCTCGAATATGCTGTTGTACAGTAAAACATATGTCCAAATAACTGTATCTCACTTCCATTCTCAATGATCGTGTAGTGTAGGGCTACGCCGCGAGAATTCCATCGGCATCGAAAGCAAGTTTTTTTTATTAACTTTCTAGATGGCCGAACGGTCTTGTGCGCTGTTCCTGTACTGCTAGGAGACAGATTCCGTAGGTCGAAAGTTAAACCCCGGGTTCGGATGGAAGTGGGTATCTTTGTAAAGTGAATTTCTTTCTGCTTTATATATAGTAAATACGCGTAAGAAACATTTTGAATATGTCTTGAAATTTTTACTGTATAAGAAAGTATTTTCAAATGTATTTCTCTAATGTACATGTATGTCACTTACAACATGGCAACCAAACCATGCAAGCATCTTCGTATAATACAGCTGTAAATTCCGACAGCTGTCTTGAAATTGTTGAAATTTTCTTTTTTACTCGTCTTTTGGTGAAATTATTATACAACAAAAACTTACAATAAATATCAGAATGAATCATTTTTTTTGTAAAATGGTTATTCATTTGTTGATAGTAGTATTGAAAATCTTTAACAATATGGCCACTGGATCCAGAGTGACTTGGAATATTAATCGTATTACATAAGTTTTTTTTTAATTTTATTCAGGCATCATTTTTGCATATTTGAGAGAATTTTAATTTTAAATGCGGAGTTCATTAAGCTATAGAAATCTGATAACTATGACATGAACTCTTATGTCAAGTCGGACCAGCTGGCATGCATCACAAATTACACAAATTACACAAATTACTTCACTATACAAAATATCTGGTTTTCAGCATTGGGAAAAGAACCAAATTTTGACTGCCTACATGCAAACCCCGAAACGAAACTCTGGGTGTATGTTTATAATTCTACGTGGATTAGAAATCCCTTAAGTGTTTAAGGTCGTGATTATCAAAGAAAATCATTTCACCCAGTACCGGTGTAAAGACAAATAATGACCCCCATAGAAAAATGACCGAGGGGTCATCGAAAAATGACCCCCTTTCAGTAGACAAATGTAATTTTTGTAGAGAAAGAAACCTAAGGGTGAGTTTTCTCCAATCTACAAGAAACTGACCCCCTTTGAAAAATGACTCCCATCCCAACAGAGTGATACAGAGTTTTAAAATGATGATTGATTAAAGGGTTTGGGTCTCAACGGGTAGTTTTCTTGCGTATATCTGATGAAGACTGGACTAACAAGTATTTAACAACATAACATGCGTTTCTTTTTATTAGACTTATTGTTATGCCAGCGCACAATTAAAATTTCACAATAGATAAGTCACAGTGGATGTTGGTTAAAGCTGTAACCAAGTCGTCCAGAACGTATGTCAGGATGCCGTATTGTTATCTCTATTATTTTTCTGAGAATTTTCTCGGAGATGTCTTGGACAAACTTAATGAAAGTTTTCAGAAATGGCGAGCAGGCGGGCAGCAACTCTTTATTCGGTTTTTCAAACTGATCACCGTTGCCATGGAAACAAAAAATGTTCACGGTTGGTTTGGATAATCTTCATAAATCTTCACAAATGCATTTCCATTTAAGACTTTTAAAATTGTTTCCATTGCCATGAAAACGGTTGAAAAAACTTTTTCTAACAACGAACGAGTTAAGTAACGTATACAATTCCAGTTTTTTTTTTCTTCCGGGAGGTAGAAAATGTCCTTTTACGTGATCATTATGTATGGGTCTTTGTGTATATAAAAAGGATGAAGATAACAAACCATGATTAAAACTACAAATCTGTGAACTGGACATAAACACGGACCCCTGGAATTCTAGAGATGGGATCACTTACTAGGAGGTTTAATAATTGTTAGGAAACAAAATACTACCCAGTGATAGGTTATATTTGCCAAAAAGGTAAGCTTACAAGGTCATTATAACGACCATAGAATTTAAGGAATGCTGACTTTAAACGACTTTGTTGAAATCCCTATAACATCAACTTATGCTTCTGTTCAAAACTTGTCGTACTCAGAGCATGCTCTTGAGTAGCGAATAAGTTGGGACACATAAACACTGGAAGGATAGATGTTTCATATTTTGCCTCATAACTCTTGCTTGCAATAGCAAACATGCTAGTCTTTATTTTTATAATCTGTTTCATATTCGATATTTTACTTATCACAGAGAATGTTTATGGCAAACTAACTATCGGGATGACTTCAGAATCGGCTTTTCCATCGCCCACTCCTTCCATGTATTTACATAGTAATATTCCAATATCGCCTGCATATGGTGTTTATATCTCCCAACTTATTCGGTACGCTAGAGCATTATCTGAGTACAATCAACATGAAAATAGAGATAATATAATGAAAAATAAGTTGATGTTACTGGGATTTCAAAGCCTCAATCAAAGGAAGCACTTCTAAAATTCCTGGTGCATTGAAATGACCTTATTAGTAAATACAGTTTGTAATTTTAGAATCTTGATAACTTAAACAAATTTACAAAGAAATCCATGAAGAAAATAACTTTTCTAAATATGGTATATCATGCAATAGTATGGTGCCGTTAGAGCCCAGAAAAGAATTACAATTGTTCGGACGAATAAGATATTAGTTCTGACATGAAGATAATAGTTCTGACAACTTAGTTCTTATTCGGACAAACACAATTTTTGTGTAAATAAGAATGTTCTTTCTTTGAAAGAATTATGTACGAGGTTTTTCTGATAAAAATCTGGACATCGCGTTTTTTACAAAAGAAATACACACACTGAGCTAAAATTTTGAGGAAGTGATTATTATCAATTTTAAGTACATCTTGCTATTTTTGATAAATTATAGGCAAAAGTAAGGATTTTATTATACTTTAATGTACACAGGTTATGGTCCTAGGGCGTACAACCAAAAACGCATTTATCAGGGAGTATTCGAGTATTATTTCGAAATAAAAGTATTAAATGGATAAGCTGGAGTAAAAATTATCAGATTTTTAATTCACTATCTATTTTGTCATCATTTGGAAAATTTCAAGGAATTTGGTTAACTTTTGGCAGTTTTTCGAGACTCTGAGATGGGAAAGTGGTAAACGCAACACACGAAAAATGGTGACCTTTGATGACGTTACGGTGCACCAAAGAGCAGTTCAGTTGTATTTTGATCGAGTAATGACGCCATAAAAGACTTAAAATGATAAAAAAAAAAATTGCAAAATACAAAATATCACTAATACATTAAAATACAAGTGGAATTGGAATTTTTTAAGCGGAAGCTTTTTGATCGAGTCCCCCGGTAGATCAAAACGTACATACAATCAGTAATTTGCAATAATGAACAATGCCATCATTGCAGACAGTCGGAAAGAGACTGCCTATTAATAGTTCAGTGAAAAGTGAGAGTATTTTCCATAACTTACTATAATACAAGTTTTCATAAGGTCCTATATGAGTGCGAGATTTATCTCTCGATTGTTTATGGAGGAAGAAGAAGGTACTGTTTTAGCTTTATTGTGCCCTAAAAATTTACTGTCTTAAAAAAGTTTTGAAACTAGCTTAAATATTTGTTGAATATATGTCTGCGATAAATCAGGAAAGAATATGGCATGAAGGAGTACTATTCTGGAAATATGACGTCATTAATTTGATGCATTTCTCTATTTTAAACAGAAAAAGCCTCAAAATGACCCACTTCAAGGGTTACATGTATTTTCCTTAAGAAAATAGTGTCCACAGCCGTCGCCCACTTTAATTTTTGTATATGTTGTGTAAAATTTTTTGAAAAATCACATATCTCAAAATCTTTGTGGGCGATGCCTGTTGACAATATTATCTGAAAGAAAATTCCATTGAAAATTGGTGTTTTCTGCAAGTTTTTAAGAAAATACGGGAAAATGCACAAGTTTATGACGTCACAATAAGCCTTTAGAAGGCCATATGAGAAAAAATAATTTGTATGATCTTTCTGCATGGAATTTCAATGATTCAGAAAGCATGGGTTTTAATTTTTTACATCACTTTCATTTTTAAGAAAAACACAGGGAAAGATTTGTATTGAAACCGTACCTTGTTCTTAATAAAGGGGAACTCGAATGTGCGCGTCAGTAAAATTCCCGACATTTAAGTAGGGAATTGCTTTTTTAAGCAAATAAAAGATGAAACGTGACGTTGCTTTAGACATTTTGAGGTTATTATCCGTGCGCCCTATAGATAGTTTTCGATAGGCCTGAATTTGGCCGTCATATTGGAGGTCCAACGAGCGAATATTCCTCTTTGAGCAACCAAATTTAAACTTGTATGGCAGAAATATAAGGGCAAAATCTTTAAAATACCAAAATTACGAATTAAAGGATTTTTTTGTTAACATAAATTCTTAAGAAAAATTGGATTATCTTCACCCATTTGCCCAATATGGTAAGTTTAAATTGGTTGAATAAAGAAGAGAATCGGGCTTGTATACCTCCAATATGGCGTCCAACGGGAGATAACTCTTGCTAAAATTTTGGCTATCGAAAACTATCCATACCGATACCACACATAATATAAAATCCCGTAGTTTGTTTATTTGAGCATACACCTCTTTGAAATTTGCTATGTTAATGATAAAAAGAGAATTAAAAAGCAGGGGAAATTTTAGAAAGCAGTGTTGATTATTTTTTGCTCTAGAATACTTGTCCACGAATTTAGCGGACAATCCTCGTATACTCGTATGCTATAAGAAAGTAGAACAAATTGTTTTTGTTCTAAATTGTTCGGACAAACTGGATATTTACTTGTATAATCTAGCGAATTACATATTTATTCAATCAGTTATTTCTCTAAAACATTACGTAATTCTTATTCAAATTGTGAGTCGCTTTTGCTATTTGCTATATGTCCCAACCATACATGTATGTACACTGTTTAAATCATTGACTTAAAAAAAAGGCACTTGGTCGCAACTTAGTTAACCTGTAGATAGAAACTATAAACAATTCTCTCTCTCTCCCTTTCTCTCTCTCTCTAGTCGAACGCGTGGTAAAGTGGTTAGAGCATTTGCTCTAGATTTGCACTGTAAGGACTTGATCCTTACTTCGCGTTCAAAACAACTGTGCGACGTGGTGAACGGTCTTTCGGATGAGACCGTATAAACCGAGGTCCCATGTTGCAGTAAGTGCACAAAAAGATCCTTCATTGCTCAAATCCGTTAGTGCCAACAACAGGTTTAAATTTGCAGTGGTTTCGTCTCAATATGAGTGAAAAAATTCTCTAAAGGGATGTTAAACAACAAAAGATCAAATCTCTCTTCCCCATCTCTCTCTCTCTCTCTCTCTCTCTCTCTCTCTCTCTCTCAGAACAACATTAGCGGAAAAGAAAAAAAGAAATCTTTTTTAAAACAATGACACATTTGTAAAATCAATATGGAAGAATGTTTACATAGTTGATTGAAGTTGATTAATGGTGTCAATTTATCAAAAAGACATTTGAAAGATTTAATGAGATCATCGCTGTAGCCTCAATTTAGCTCAGGTGAGCATTGTGATCATGGGCATCTTGATTGATAATTCTTAATATATAAAACCAGAAAGAAAAATATCCCTAATAAAATCTACAAGGGGTTATCTTTCTACTAGGGTCATTTTTCGACGTTGATAAATGACTCTCGGTTATTATTCTATGGCAGTCACTATTTGTCTTTACACCGGAATAACGGAGGATTTCGTCATTGTGGCAGGAAATTTCCCCAAATTTATTAAAAAAATAAAACTTAAAAATAATTTGTTGTTTATTCTAAAGATAGAAAAAAATGTATATATATATGGGTAACTAATCATATTTATATAACATCATTTGGCGAACAGTTGTAAAAATTTTAACACACTATAATAAAAGTAATCTTGATATAGAAAATGATTCATTTAAGCCAATCTTTACAGATGCCTTTCTGCAGTGTTGGTGGTTTAATATCAAAACATTTTGGCAAAACAAATGATCCAAGCTTTATTAATCAAATATCCAAGTATAATTTTCTTAGCAGAAACACATCTTGATCCCAATTATAATTGGGTTCCTTTTACCATTTTACTTTTTTTGTACTCATAGGAAAATTACAGAATAAAAGGTACCTCGGAGGATTGAGAATCCTTGTTACACAACATCTTAGACCCTTTGTAAATATTTTACAAAATACAAGCCCTTACTTTCAGTGGTTAAAGCTTGAGAAAACTTATTTTGGTTTTGATCAGTACTTATTTATATGTGTTGTATCCATGCACTATCCACCCAGTGGGTCAACTTATATCCAAGGATTTGAAATTGATAATCTGGACAAAATTAACAAAAATATTGCAGATTTCAAAGCTAAAGTAGATATCTTATTGTGTGGGGATTTTAATGCTATGGAGTCAGATTTTATTTGTGATGATGATCATCAATTCATTCCTTCATATCATAGCTACAACACTAATAAAATCATATTCTAAAGGAAAAGTAGGGACCAAATCATTGATGGTTGAGGACGAGATCTATTTGATTTCTGTACTGGAAATCAGGTCCGAATATCAGAGTCTTATAGGATATGTCTGTTCAGTTTACATGTCATACACCTAATGGTTCAATTAATGCAAGTATTGTTGATTATGTCATTGTATCTGAAGACTTTTTTGAACATATTTTGTATTTCAAAATAGCAGACTTTATTCCAACATTCTCTGATATACACTGCAAACGTGAATGGTCTTTATCTGCTAAATCTATAGATATACTACCTGAGAAAACAACACACCATTTTTTTTTTTTAAAATACAAAACCGTTATCCACCAATTATATAAGGGGTGATAACTCAGAACAAAACTTTCTAATTGCTCTCTCATCCAAAGATATTCAAAATAAGTTATCAAACTTCCATAAAAAATATGAAAGTATATTCATTTTACAAGAAACTGTTGATGAGGCATCAGATAATTTTAACAATATTATAATTCAGGCATGCAGCTATCAGCTCTTTCAACAAGAGAAAAATTCCCAAATCAAAAAATGTAAAATTTAAAAAATGGTTTACCAGTAATTTACATAGGCAGCACATGAATTTAATCAGCTATGATACATGTAAGATAATTTCAAGGTATCTCACAAATCCACAAGTAAGAAGTCACCACTATAAATTATATAGAGAGTATACAAAAACTAGAAAAAGAGCACGTAAAAAGTATCAGAGGTCAATATTGTCCCAGCTGGAAAACTTGCATGAAGAAAATCCAAAAATGTATTGGAAACTATTGGAAACATATAAATGACCTTAAAGAAGGAGACTCATGTTAGGCAGACAGATCAGAACATTTTATTGGTTCAGATACTTGGCGAAATCATTTTCAGAATTTAAGTAAATCCAACGAATTTTATTTCGAGAGATTTAATTTTCTCCAAAAAAAAAAAAAGTCTTGAGCAGTTGGAATTTGCAAAAATATTCATTACATTAGATTTTCCTATTAAACAGTCTGAAATATCTCAAGAAATTGCTAAACTTAAACAGTAAGTCCCCTGGTTTGTTAAAATGTGGGCAGCATGTTTTTTTTCTATTCATTCTTGTTAAATTATTCAATATGTTTTTTCCTGCGGTAGATATCCCAAAGCATGGTCATGTGGATATATATATCCACAATACTTACAGTTATCTAACTTAATGCCGCTCTTTTGCGGCGAAGTCGAGAAAACTCTAAATCTCGCGAGATTTCCGGGGCATGAATTACTTAGTGACAATCGAATAATTAGTATGCCGATAGTACAATGTCTTGCAAAGGGTTGAACTTCAAATAGTAGGTTGTCTAATTTGGAATGTTTAGAGTTTTTTTTTTTTTATCAGCTTCCAAAAGTAACGATTTTCAGAAAGAAATGGTTGAATTTAATTAGAAGAGTCGGCTTACTGAAAAATTATCAATAAAAATGTAACACATGAGGACTAGATTCTCTTAGAATTTATAAGCGTGGTTCAGCGAACGTTCCGCAAGATATTTCACCAGGACTTCTTTCATATCTGCCCTTTAAAAATACACAATGCTCGATCTCGCATTGTATGCAACATTACCCCACCTCTGTTGATTTTTTTATGAAATCCTGGCTTACGATTGGTTGAAGTCTGTCACGTGAAGGGGGTGTATTACTTATACCTAGTCGCTTGAAAATCAATACATGGTCGATATGGAGATATCGTTCTTTTGTAACGTTCGAACAAGTCGAGTTCACGCGATTTGCCGAGTGTCTGTTGACAATTTAACAGTTAACTAATGTAAGTAACGAAGATGGAACCTTTTCCTCCCTCTACTGACAGTCTTCAAAACTGTCAGTACGTTATTACAGCATGAAACACTCGCAAAACAACATTACGTCACATAACGTGGCGTCATAATAGGCATTGTATGAGTGATGAAACATATAGGCCTAGTGAGAAAAACAATTTTACAAACCACAGACAATGCATAAATATTTTATCGGTGGGGTAAATTCGTTACATAGTTTTGTAGTGACAGGGTACGGGATGATACCTGGTTAGTAAATTCCATACCTGGCTCGGCTTCGCCTCGCCAGGTATGAAATTTACTAACCAGGTATCATCCCGTACCCTGTCACTACAAAACTATGTAACTAATAGTACATTGCCCCAGCTAACAGACGTTTTCTACCTTCACCTCGAAAGAGTTCCATTGAGTTAAGTAATCGCGATATTAAGTATTGATGAAGGTGGTGATAAGAATTAGCCAAGCAACTATAGAGGAATTATTATAACAGGTGTAATAGAAAGAATCTGAAGAGTATTTTGAACAATAGACATAAGACAAATTTCTTCCTGAAAATAAAATTATTGATGATTGTAAGATAGGATTTACCAAGAAAGTTAGAACGTGTGATCATACGTTTATTCTAAAATATATTTTTGATATATAAATATTGCATTGAAAAGAATGGGAAACTCTATGCATGTTTTGTAGATTTTCATCAGGCTTTTAATACTATATACATACTGGGATAAATGTTAAACTTCTTCATTTAGCAGTTGGACAGGGGTTTTTCAATATCGTCAATGAAATGTACCAAGAAGTATTTTATGAATAAAAATCCATAATAGAATTACTTTTTTTTTTAAATTCAGCAAGGTGTTAAGTCGAAATCTATTAAAAATATTTGTTAATGATTTGTCCAAATACGTGGATAACTCTTTAGATTCTGTTACTCTTCATGATCACATAATTCACTGTTTAATGCATGCTGATGATTTAATCTTGCTATCAAGCACCTCAAATGGTTTAAAATGAAAACTTAGTATTTTGGACAAATGTTGGAGTGACTGGTGTCTTAGTGTTAACTTATCCAAGACAAAAATTATTATTTTTCATAGAGCTGGAAAAAATGTCAGAAAATTTTTCTTTTCAAAATAAGTTAATTGAATGTGTTCAACAAGACAAATATCTTGGTGTTTACGTTTTTTTCAACTAGGTTTCTTTAACCTTTGCTCAGAATGAATAATATAAAAAGGCCTTGAAAACATGTTCAAAATTACAGATTGAAATTATGCCTAATGAAATATATGGAGATAACGAACAGTATTCAAGCTCAAAAGTCCATTAAACAATACAAAATAGGGGCAGAGCAAACACGGACTTCCAAACATCAGAGGTGGGATCAGGTGCCATGGAGGAGTGAGCATCCCCTGCCGACCGGTCACACCCGCCGTGTGCTCCTTGTCATGATCGGGAAATAACGGAAAAATCCGTCGACAATTCAGTGTGTAAATAATGGCCTAACAATTAGTGTGAAAAACGTCAGTCAGCATTTGATTCAATGATAAATTGTATTTGCTGACAAGGTCATTGTATCGACCATAGAACTTACGAAATGATTACTTTAAACGAGACAGCTGATATTCTTGTTTCATCAATTTATTTGTCAATAATTTACCTCGTTTTAGAAATTGTACATACGTAGAGCATGCTCTTGCGTATCGAATCAACTGAGAGATATATACCCCGTATGCAGGTGATGAAGGTATATTGCTGCATAAGTAAGGGAAGTTGACGATTGAAAAGTTAAAGTCATCACGTTTATCATAAAGCTTGGTTGTTAGATTACCATTAACGTCTTTTTCAAGTAAAATATCCAAATATGAAACAGATGTGTCAGACTCTGTGGTATCTTTTATCTCAAGTTCACAAGGATATATCGTATCGACATAAGAATGGAAATAGCCATTGTTAATTGACAATACGTCGTCGATATATCTAAATGTCGAGTTGAAGGCCACAGCAAGTGTTTTCTTCTTTTCACGTACAAGATTTTGGACAAATTCTGCTTCATATGAATACAAAAAAGGTCTGCTAATAAAGGGGCGCAATTGGTACCCATGGGAATTCCAATAGATTGTTGGAAGACCTGGTCTCCAAAAACCACATAGATATTGTCAATCAGAAAAATCAAGCATCTTTTTAATGTCAACTTCAGAGTACTTGTGTGAACAATCAGAATGTTTTTTGACAAAATAATTTTGCAAATGACCAATGACAAGGTAAGTATATTTACGAGTTCCATTTTTATTGAAAAAGCAGCTGTCAACGATATCAAAAAGCCTGGACTTTAATTTATCGTGGGGAATGGTTGTGTACAAAGTTGAAAAGTCGTAAGTTTTAAGCTGTTGATTTTGGTAAAATCTTGTGATTTCAAATTTTCCAAAAGTTCCTTGCAATTTTTAAATATCTACATCTGATTTACACCACTTCTCGAATATATTGTTGCACAGTACTCTTGAAGTTTCTCCTTCACCACTGTTAATATCTTAGTGAGGAGTAAAGATAGAGGCTTGGTTGAACATTTACTGGAACCCGCTATGTATCTGTGTTTGTAAGGATTTTTATGAAGTTTCGGAATCCAATATAAATATGGTAATTCGAATTCAATTTGGTTGTTTGGAATATTAAAAATATTCAAAACTGACATATGATTTTGAAGAATTTCTTCCTTAGAAAGGGAACTATGAGTATAAGTTGGATTACCACTTGTAGAATTAAATCCAAGTTCCTCTAAAATACATTTAATATAATGAGCCTTACACACAAAGACAATGTTGTTACCTACTTTGTCAGCAGGGACCACTACGTACTGATCATGTAATCTATCTGATTCTTTTTTCACTTCTGGATTATTGAATACAGAAGGATAGATGGTTTTCATATTGCCTCTCAATCTTTTAATGCGCGATTTTAACATACCTCTGATACATTTAATCCATTCTGACAAAGTGTCAATGTCAATATCAACCTTCATTTTTTTTATCATAACATTGCTCTTATTCTTCAGTATGGTTGTGAATTTTTTTGGGGGGGTGGGGGTGGGGGGTGGGGTGGAGTGGGGTGGGGTGGGGTGGGGGGCTTTTAACCCCTTGGCCCCAAAATAAAAAAGAAAACAAAGATATTACAATGGACAAATATTTAACAAATTAAAATGTGAAAATATGTATATTCATTACTGCAAGGCTGTTCTTGTTGTGCATAGAAAGCCATCTTATTTTGCAGTTTTATCCGAGCGAGGTAGATTTCCACTGCATTATCAAATTATTAAAGCTATGCTAAATTATTGATTCTGATTTGAAACATTACATCCATCTTTTTTTCCTACTCAAGGAAGCGTATTCAGTCTCAAAAAGTATTTTCCTACACTTTAAACCATCATGGTTTGCATCCATCCAAACAATATTGGGTCAGTTATCTGATTTTAAAAATATTGACATAAAAACAAAGTACTTATTCATTTCAAAAGTTTTGTATTCTGCAAAGGTAAGAAATCGAAAATATTCGAGTCGAAATCTCTTCTGAAGAAAAAAATAAACAAGACAAAAATCTTAACAGTTAAGTACACAGGCATCAGGTAAGTATAAAAAGGTTATGTGTGTGGCAAATTGTCTGAAAAGGACGTTTATCGAATGGAATAACCCTCCCCAGTTGCCGAAAACGGTTTTATTTCTCTACTTTGATTTTAACTTGTTATTAAACAATTTTTCAACAACAAGTATAGTACTTTCAAATTGTCATATATCTTGTACATTTCATGCTGACTTTGATTACGAATCATCGTATCTCAAAAAGAATGAAATACATCTCTAATCAATAATAACAGCAATATAACAAGTTGTTTTTTAACATTTCAAAGATATAAACTTATTTTCAATTATTCTGAGAAGACTGGAAGTGAAAATATTGAAAGTATCAGGCATGGAAAGCTTTCCACAATGATCATACATTTTGATACTTTGTTTTATCGATAAATCATCAAAAAAGTGTGCTATTTACATAATTAGGTATTTAACGTATAATGTAAAGTAATAAAATATGCTTTACCTTCATTTTCAATTATCTGAGTCCTCGCGTAATCGTGTTTAAATTATTTGTGTATTTTTATTTATTTATTTATTTATTTATTTTTTTTTTTGTTACATACGGTCCTCTGGAAATAAAACATGTAACCAATTGTTATACGAGGTTTTGTCATATGCCTAGTTTTTAGACTTCTGGTTGGCGTAGAAGTACGATTGTTTTAAAGTACATGAATATTCATTTATTTATTCTAAGATAACCCCCCCCCCCCGCATTTGATATATTTTTCGACTTTTGGAACAGCAGCGACGATTTATATTGTCTTATGATCACTAATATTTGAAAACTTGACACTGGTATTGTCTGTGATCAATGACACTAAATATAAAGTATCCTGGTTATTTATATTACTGTTCATAAAAATATCAATTTCTATTGTGAAATAGTGTTTAAATTGTACATTTATATAAAGTTGAATTGCCTTTTGGGGCCCTCGATTGGTAAATAAGGTATCTTGCATCTTGTATCTTCTACTAGGTTTGCTGTCCAAACCAGTAAAAACCAACTGATAATCCATTGATCAACATAAAATAGATATCACAAGGGGTCTAAGATACTGGCTTGTGGCACTTCACACTTTACTATGTCTTGATATGATGAAACACTGTTTTTTCCCTGTTCGATATAATTTTTTTTAAAAAAAAGAACCTATCGACAGATAATACGCCATTGGTTTGTAACAATTTATATGTATGTCATTGTTGAACTTGTCTAAGGACTTTCAAAGATCTAGCATAACCATTTCAGTAAACAGACCTTTTGAAGTCTTAGATCTTATGTAATCAAATTAATGTATCAAACAAATATTGGAAGATAATTTACTTCTTAAACTAGATTGAAATTCGCATAAAATACCATGTTTATCTGATAAAAACTAACAAGCTGCAAATGTACAATTTTGAAGACAATACTTCGAATACTAAAAGGCCTATAATTGCCTATATTATAGATACTATTAATTTTTTTTTTTTTTTTTTATTTACATTTTTCTCATATGAAACAAAGTGATGGTAAATAAGCATCTTTACATATATGAGATACTCACACACGGTACGCTCACTCACTCACACCATCCACATCCATTATTCACACTTCTTATATAGTCAAAAATACATGTAATAAATACAGTTTGTCACTTTTTCCTCTTTAACCTTGTACATATATTTTCCAAATTATTAGATATACATGTTCTTTTAACATAGCTTCTTAATAACATCTCTTCCATTCATTGCAAAAAAGATATCCATCCATAGTTTTTGTTTTTGAGTTAACCTTTTCATCCAGGAAGATTTTAAAGCAATTATAAAATTATCTATATTGACCATTTTTAGACCCCCAGAATGATAATCTTGTGTTACAAGGGATCGCTTAATCTTATCTGATTTAGACTTCCAGATAAATTCAAAAATATTTTTTTGCAAATCAACTATAAGCTCTTTTCTAGGAGATGGCAAGGAAATAAATAAATGATTAAGTTTAGGCATAATAAGAGTCTTAACAACAGTTATGCGACCAATTGGAGTTAGGATTAATTTTAAGTGGTTTAACACTAACAACCTTTGTACCACCTGGTTTTGTAGAGAAGAAATTGACAAGTTGTAAGAGTCTTTAAATATGTGGGTCTTGTCTTAATTAATGTCATGAATACAAGTCTTTTTTGACTAACTTCACCTTAAGCGCCCCCTTAACATAATCTTTACCGACAGTTTTAAGAACAAAACATAATGTTAAAGACCTATTCATATTTTGAAAAAGGTATATGATCTTGGTAACTTACGAACTAAAAAAAGGTGCAATACTAACAAAATAATCTTTTAAATGATTCGCAACAATTTTGGAAGATTACATCAGGCGATTGGCCAAATATGAAAAAGAAGACCTTGACATTTTGTCAGAATGGATTAAATGAATCAGATGGATGATGAAATTGCGCATTAATCGATTGAGGGGCAATATGAAAACCATCTATTCTTCTGTCTTCCATAATGCAGAAGTGAAACAAGAATTAGATTACACGATCAGTATGTACCGGTCCCAGCTGACAAAGCAGGTAACATCATTGTGTTTGTAAGGCTCGTTATTAGAAATGTATTTTAAAGGAACTAGGATTTAATTCTGCAAGTGGTAATCCAACTTATACACATAGCTCCATTTCTAAGAAGGAAATTCTTCAAAACCATATGTCAGTTTTAAATATATTTAATATTCCCAACAACCAAAATGAATTCGATTTACCATACCTATACTGGATTCCAAAACTCAGTAAAAATCCTTACAAACAAAGATACAGATATTCCAGTAAATGTTCTACAAAGCCTCTTTCTTTACTCCTCAAAGTATTAACAGGAGTGAAGGAGAAACTTCAGGAGTATTGTACAAAAGTATATTCATGAAGTGGTTTAAATGAAATTTTAAACTTTTTTATTTGATACCTCAATGTAACTTTGTGTATGGACAAAGAATTGTCCACATATGATTAGGGGGTAGGTTTCAAGTTTGTATTTTGTGTATTGTGCGTTTTTCTATATCTTTCTGAGTACGCTAATTAAAACAAAAATCGAAAATTGCTAAAATTAGTTATTTTTTAAAAGATCATTTTATTTTCTTTGAACATAAAAAAGTAAAGGGTGGACACTCGTCATCTTGGATCTTAGGGGGTACCTCGATTGACACGTGCCAATGATTTTAATCGATATTTTCATTTTCCTAACTATGTCGGACGAGAAACTTCGAAAATTCTATTGAATGACATTCTATCGTCTGCCGATTCACATATGCCTTTTAAAACTTTCAGTGATTCAAAATGTCTTCCTAGCACTTTAATTGAAAGCAAAGGAAGTGATGAATTCTAAAATGCAGCGATGTCTTTTGGAATTGCATGGAAAGTCTAAAAAAGACGTTTTTTGATGTTTCCATTCTCTTGATTTTTATTCACAAAGAAATACGATATACTAGTATTTGAAAAGGGCTAATTTCAGTGATTTTTTATTTCTATTTTAATTACTGCATTCAGACAGGTAGAGAAAAGCACATATTATACATGTATCAATCCTCGAACAAAGGGTTTTTGCTGATGCAAAATAATTTGTTAAATGAGAGGTCAAAACATAATTGCTACAAATTTCAAATACACAAGGACAGTCTTTAATTGCTCAGTTAGTAACGCTGTTCTGTATTGAATTTGGCATTCAGTCTGCGGATAAACGCAATGCATAGTGAAAATCTTTTTATTACATTCTCATGATGACAAAGAAGTTCTGTTGGCGCGTTTCCTCTGGACTTTAAAGGTACCTAACCAGATGAGGAAGCAAGTGCAGCTCCCAAAGCAGCAAGAACGGCAAGACCCATGACACCACCTCCAAGAATTATTGGTAAACCTCTGTATCTTCTTGTAGTTGTGGTCATTGTTGTAGTAGTAAAGTACGGGAAACGAGGATCCATAGTTCCCATTGATGGGCTTCTGGCTGCGAAAGAAATATCAATTTGCTCTTTATATCTTAAAATCAGATTTATCCTCAGTTTCCATTTTAAAGTTTCTCTTAGGAAATTGTCATTTTGTAGAATTATTTACTCTATGGTCAATTCTAGCCAACACGTGTACGCTTTTAAGAATAAAAGTTATAATTACGGCGTATTCTTTATACATGTATATATATAAACATAGAGAGAGAGAGAGAGAGGTTGTGCAAAATAAAATTGAGAATCAAATCTAACATATTTACAGTCACATCTTTCTCCGTAATATCCGGGTTCACAAAGGCAGTAGAAGAACTTAGTTCCATATCTATATCCATCAGCGCCAATTACGCATTCTCCCCTTCCGCTACAATCCGTATTGTCACCTTCACCGTCTCTCGGGTCGCATATGGCCTCTAAAGTTGGTAAAGTCATTCAAAAATTATTTTCATCAAGTATACTGAGGCCTATAGATAGAGTGACAAAACAAAAAAGCGGGTGCTTCATTACAAACTGATTTTCAGTAGGAGAAAGTTCATGCAAATCAAATTTGTATCTGAAATTGTAAATTGTAAAAGTCTAACATGTTTAAGATATTAGTTGGGAAACGGAGAAAACAATATTACCTCTGCACACTGTCACAATTTCGCCATTAACTGTGTTCTCATCATCCACGGGAGCAAAACCACTGTCACATACACACATATCGTCTACACAAGATGCATTGTCAGGACACTCTACAGATTCCGCTGTTGCTCCACAGTCGCCAAATCGTCCAAATTCATAGGGTGGTTGAGAAGAAACGAACCGATAATGTACGCAAAAAGCAATACAAACAAAAAGCAGCCAATGAGCGCGCATTGTTACCCAAACAATTGAAGACTGTACGAAGGAAATGAAAAGGGTCCTTGTATGGGATATGGCACTGTTCGATAAGATGCAGACACTATATATATATAGTTAAATACATCACGTGATCAATGATAAGCGAATACATATCCAATGAATTGCATGGATAGGGAACGAACATCAATGATTGATAAAATGATTCGCCCGATACCAGACACCCCACCTCCCAAGATATATCAATAATTGGTCAAAGGTAATTTTTTCCAATTTGATATATACATTAATTTTCTTTCCCTAATAAAGGTGTTGCTGCAAGAAGGATAAATTTCAGGATTTTGTTCTTTGAATTTCATTTTGATAGATCAACTCTAGATGCTACATTTTTTTTCTAAAATTTCTTTCGATGTAGTATAAGCTTTAGATATTGTTATCTTTATTGCCCATTAGTAATTTACACTAAATAAATATAGTTTATGATGAGAAAACAAAACCTGATACCATGCCCGTGCTGCCATCTGGAAAAAGTATGCAAGTAAAGGTCAAATCCTGATAAATTCAATGAGAATCAAAAGGTAAAATCAGAATATTTACTGTTAATGTTTCTTAAATGATGTATAGAATGGTGAAAAAAAAGTAATTTTTAATCTTGTTAAATACTTCTTTTGTTGTCAAAATGAATTCTATATTCTATGTAGATTTTCTCATAACATACATGTAGTAACATGCATAGATTGTTGAAAAGAAAAAAAAGATATAATACCTCTATTGTTTCTTTAACAATATATAACTGAAGGAACATTTATATTACAATTTAGCCTTTAGGAAACTTTCATAATTTGTCATAGGTAGGGATATGAACCAGTCTAAGTACAATGATATTTTACTAAAACAAACCTCAGATGAATTTATAAAATGAAACTTAATGATTTTTTTTCTTCAGAATACTGTACGTAAAAGAAAGGTGCCTAGTGGAAAATATGTCACCACTTCTTAATGTAATACACCAAAGAAAGGAACGATATTTAATATATTCTCATCTGGTCTTTTTATTTCATATTCTCTAGAACTGTGTAGTAGTTATCCCAAACAATCTAGCAATCCTAAAAAAAAAATCTTTTGTGTTTCTAAAGGAAAAATTTCTTATTGTTGATCAGCTTTTGCAATGTATCTAATTTAAGAGTTGTTTGTCTAAAAATTCAAACATAACTTTTAAATTTGACTGTAAAAGATAAGAATTTGAAAATTTTACATTTACTATACTTCTTGTAACTTTGTATACAGTTTGTAGTCAAATGTAAGCAGGCCAGTCACAGATCTCGAGTTGCCGGGACTCCAAGTTATTGTACTTTTTAACACATTTGGGAAAGATTTAAAGATATATATCTCAATTCGATTTCTAAGTATCTAAGCCAAATACCTTTTCACAAGCGCAGAATGAGAAAAAAAATTATCAGACTCTCAGGCATCAATAAGCAACAGGTTATTATAAAGAATAACAAAAAGATTATAAAAAGATTATCAGGTTCTCGTTATAATTTAATTAAGACATCGAAAGTTCCAGTATTCATTTCAAAAGTTTTTATCAAATATTTGAAAAGAACAACAAAATGCATATGGCTTAAACTTCTAAAATATCTTTTATTCTGATATATGTTCCTGGACATTGTATTTGACCTGTTTCAGAGAAATCTGATTAGACAAAAATTGGCTGAACAAGAACGAATTCATTTCAAATTGGAATGTTCGTTAAGACTTTTGTGATTACAGATTCGGATATCTACAGCACCTGTTAGAATTATTTTAACATTTGAATAAAATAAAATAAAATATAATCTGGGTTTTTTTTTCTTGCTGTCTGTGAAACCACCCAAGTGAAAAAAATATAAGTAATGAATTCACTGTATAATACCTTGCATTATTCGAGATCAGTTTGGTTGGGCTATAAATTCTAGCCGGAAACCGTACATCACGTGATAACCCTGGAGCAAAAAAAAAGTATTTTCGCAGGTGCATGTATCTGTATGATGACCATAGAGAGAAAATATTACATAAAAATAGGATATGTGTTGACGGAGGGAGTAGCAAACATATATTAGCTTGAATAATCAATTAAACACTCATCCGTAATAACGTATATCTTTTCTCCTCTTGTCAGATCATCGACTTTCTTATTTCCATAACATATATAAGTTTTTCTTTCATATTAACTTGAGTTATGATTTTTTAATCAGCAACAATTTCAGAAAGATTTTTTTTTTGATATCTAGATTTCTCAACACTTATACATTTATCTTTATTACTAAATCTTGATTGAAATCTATGTCGATTGCCGTATCAACCAATGTATTAAACGTCTGTCTAAACTGAAGTACACGTTGTTATCACGTTAAGCTAATATAATGTGTGAAAGGTGAAGATTAGGAACAGTGATTATCTCATAAATCCAGGTTTTGTTTATTTGATTTTGTTTAATGTCCCTTTCGAAAATTTTTAACTGATATTGAGACGGCAACTCAATAATCCAGTAAATAAAACGAATCGTGAACAAAACAGGCCCCTGGAAACTCCGGATATGGGATCAGATACCCTAGGGGGAGCTAGGATCTCCTGTAAACCGCGGTTACATGCACCGTGAGCCCTACATTTATTGATCAGGCAGCACACCGTTGTCAAATTTAGTATAAAGCAATGACCTAACAAATTGTATGAAACACGTCAGACAAAGAACGACCAAACAATAGGTTGTATTTACAATGAAGGTCATTATAACGACCCTAGAATTTGCAAAAAGCTGATTTTGAATGGGATTGTTGAAATCCCTATGACATCAAATTATTTGTCAGTAGCTGGCCTCGGTGAAAATTTGTTCTCGTGTATCGAATATGTTTGGAAACAAAAACATAATATGCAGGTGATGATGAAAATAAAGAAAGATGACGATGGAAAAGCTTATGTCATCCCGTTTGTCATACATTTTAGTTATTAGGTAGCCATTGTAGTATATATTCAGTTAAACATCCAGATATGTAACATATGTAGTGTCTTTTATTTCGAGTTCAATGAGAAATATCGATACGACATATGAAAGAAATTTATATAATCTGTTGTTAATTGATAAAACGTCGTCTACAAATTCATATGTCGAGTTGAAGGCCACAAGTTCTTTTTTTCTTCTCAATTAGAAGTTTTTGAAAAATTCTGGTTCATAGGAGTATAAAAACAGGTCGGCTAATAACGAAGCACAATTGTATTAATGAGAACCTAGAAACCGAGTCAACCTAATATGACTTGAAGTGATACAAATGCCACCAAATGTTATGTTTATAGTCAAAATATGCCACTGTAGTATTTCTTGTTTTACAAATATTACAAATCTTTAAAAGATTTAAACAACTTACATTTATGAAAAACATGTGTTTTCAATGTTTACGCTGATTTTCTTTCAATAATATAAATGTCGACTGGAGACACTAACCGTAAGCCCTATGCTTTAATGGCGAGGAATAAACCAGTATGAAAAAAATGTCAACGACTTGTACTAAAACAGCAGTCAACATTCGATCTAACGACAGGTCATATTTGCAAACAAGGTCATTTCAAAAAATTGAAAAATCTTGATTATTTTAAATTATTGATACCCTTGCTGCACTAATTTGACCTGCCTAGATTTCTGCATATTGAATCATCTGGGAGATATAAACACCATATAACCTAAGGTATATTGCTACACTGATAATGGATGCTGACCATAGAAAAATATATGTCATCATAGACATATCATATATAATTATATATGCAAAGGAAAGCTAGTCTCAGATTAAATTGAACACAAATAGAATTACTTTTGAATTCAGCATAAGTAATAAGTCAGTTTGCTATCAGATGAGGGAAAATTGAAAGGCAATTAACATGCTAAAAATGCAGATTAACAGTCTCTTGCTTTGTAATTTTTCTTTTGGTAGTACCTTGAAGATTTTTTAAA
Source organism: Saccostrea echinata (assembly GCF_033153115.1). Classification (NCBI taxonomy): domain Eukaryota; kingdom Metazoa; phylum Mollusca; class Bivalvia; order Ostreida; family Ostreidae; genus Saccostrea; species Saccostrea echinata. The sequence goes on from NW_026889761.1 coordinate 12,138,240, forward strand.
AATTCGCGATAATTAATTCCTCACGTATATTTATGAATCTACAATACAGAAAAGATTGTCTAATCAGGACTCAACTGGTTCCATAAAAATATAACAGATTAGACAACATTCCAAGATGGACACCATTTTCAGCAATTAAATTTTCTGAAAGGGATGTGAAGTAAACTTCGTAGTAGACAATATTTATAGTTCTCAATATCCGGATTAGTTTTACTGAAATATGTGGAGATAACGAACAGTATTCGAGCCCAAAAGTCCATTAAACGTTACAAAATAGGAACAGAGCAAATACGGACTTCTAAGACATCAGATGTGGGATCAGGTGCCATGGAGGAGTGAGCATCCCGTCCCGACCGGTAATACCCGCCGTGTGCTCCTTGCCATGATCGGGAAATAACGGAAAAATCCGTCGACAAATCAGTGTGTAGATAATGGCCTAACAATTAGTAAGAAAAAAGTCAGTCAGCATTTGACTTAATGAAAGATTGCATTTGTTGACAAGGTCATTGTATCGACCATAGAACTTACGAAAAGATGACTTTAAACGAGACTGCTGATACTCTTGCTTCATCAACTTGTTTGTCAATATTTTACCTCGTCTTAGAAATTGTTCATGTAATTCCATTTTCTCCAAAATTTAAAGTTCATTCTCGATTGAAAGTTATCGCCCTTTCATTGAACCTTGGAGGACTGATGGTTCTCAAAAAAAGAATGTAAAGTTTCAATTAGAGATATATTTGAAGATTCCTTTTCCGATCTCATGTCTTCCATCTTCTTGAAAAGGTCAAGGAAATTCCATTTTTTGATTTCTCGACACCAGAATATAGGCTCGGATCTGTGATTATGGATATTGCAAATCATAGTCTTTTAAACCCCCACATTTTACTGAAGAAAATGCAGCTAAAACAATCCGTTTTTTCCTTAAACTTCAATATGCCAACAAAGGAATTAATATAAGTAATTTTCTTAATTACAAAAAGGTCCAGTCTTGTATTCCACCATATTTCAAGTGAAAGACTACACCTTGTATTTCCTACAAATATACACCGACTATTGCTTCCAAACTTTTTAATTACAAGAAAACGTTACAGGGCCTGGATATCGAATATCTGAAACATAGTCCTCGATCGTGTTCATGTTCTTCTTCACCCTATAACTATAGTCCTGCTGGACACGTTATTACTGGGGACGTAAATATAGTTAATAATGGGAACCTTAGATCATTAATTTTAAAAGGTCGTAAATATAGGGAACCCCGATCCTTCAACTGGCGTCGGAATTTCATAAATATTATGTAGTCTGTAGAGGATTACATGTACGCCAGGCGATGGGCCAGACATGAAAAAGAAGACCTTAACACTTTGTCAGAATGAATTAAATGTATCAGATGTATGTTAAAATCGCGCATTAAAAGATTGAGGGACAATATGAGAACCATCTTTCCTTCTGTATTCAATAATCCAGAAGTGAAAAAAGAATTAGATGGATTACATTATCAGTACGTACTAGTCCCTGCTGACAAAGCTGGTAACAACATTGTCTTTGTTTGTAAGGCTCATTATATTAAATGTATTTTAGAGGAACTTGGATTTAATTCTACAAGTGGTAATCCAACTTATCTCATAGTTCCCTTTCTAAGGAAGAAATTCTTCAAAATCATATGTCAGTTTTGAATATTTTTAATATTCCAAACAACCAAAATGAATTTGAATTACCATATCTATATTGGATTCCGAAACGTCATAAAAATCCTTACAAACCTGGCGGGTTCCAGTAAATGTTCAACCAAGCCTCCTTCATTACTCCTCACTAAGATATTAACAGTAGTGAAGGAGAAACTTCAAGAGTACTGTGAAACAATTTATTCGAGAAGTGGTGTAAATCAGATGTGGATACTTAAAAATTCCAAGGAACTTTTGGAAAATTTGAAATCACAAGAATTTACCAAATTCAACAGCCTAAAAACTCACGACTTTTCAACTTTATACACAACCATTCCCCACAATAAATTAAAGTCCAGGCTTTGACAATCATTGACAGCTGCTTTTTCAATAAAATTTACTTACCTTGTTATTGGTCATTTGCAAAATTATTTTGTTAAAAACATTCTGATTGTACACACAAGTACTCTGAAGTTGACATTAAAAAGATGCTTGAGTTTCTGATTGACAATATCTGTGTGATTTTTGGAGACCAGATCTTCCAACAATCTATTGGAATTCCCGTGGGTACCAATTGCGCCCCACTATTAGCAGACCTTTTTTATATTCATATGAAGCAGAATTTATCCAAAATCTTATACGTGAAAAGATGAAAACACTTGCTGTGGCCCTCAACTCGATATTTAGATATATCGACGACGTATTGTCAATTTACAATGGTTATTTCCATTCTTATGTCGATACGATATATCCAAGTGAGTTTGAGATAAAAGATACCACATATTCTGACACATCTGTTTCATATTTGGATATTTTACTTGAAAAAGACGTTAATGGTAATCTAACAACCAGGCTTTATGATAAACGTGATGACTTTAACTTTTCAATCGTCAATTTCCCTTACTTATGCAGCAATATACCTTCATCACCTGCATACGGGGTTTATATCTCTCAGTTGATTCGGTACGCAAGAGCATGCTCTACGTATGTACAATTTCTAAAAAGAGGTAAATTATTGACAAACAAGTTGATGATACAAGAATATCAGCAGTCTCGTTTAAAGTCATCATTTCGTATATTCTATGGTCGATACAATGACCTTGTCAACAAATACAATTTATCTTTGAGTCAAATGCTGACTGACGTTTTTATACTAATTGTTAGGCCATTATTTACACACTGAATTGTCGACGGATTTTTCCATTATTTCCCGATCATGGCAAGGAGCACACGGTGGGTGTGACCGGTCTGGAGGGGATGCTCACTCCTCCATGGCACCTGATCCCATCTGTGATGTTCTGGAAGTGCGTGTTTGCTCTGCTCCTATTTTGTATTGTTTAATGGACTTTTGGGCTTGAATACTGTTCGTTATCTCCATATATTCCAAAATCTAACGTTCACTCTCGATCGAAAGTTATCGCCTTTTCATTGAACCTTGTGGGACTGATGGTTCTCAAAAAGTCTAGAGCTAGACAGCACTGGTCTCGGACGTTAGACCCATTCCTTGCTTGCAAAAAGGATAAGATCTAGTTTTTGTGCTTATTTAGCACAATCAAATCTTTCTATTTATTTCAATGCTTAGGTGGAAGGTTTTGGTCAGAAAACAATAAGTAATTTGGTAAACAAATGCGCGTTGATACTCTTTAAAATAATTATTCAATATCAATTGTTAAATTAATTTTATCTTAAAGTATTACAGATGATGTTGATATATACAATGTACATACAAACATTTGAACATACTGTATGTACATATTACCATGAATAGTACTGAATATTCATTAGAAACTAATAATGAAGCTTTAGAGAAGTAGGCACGACATAGAAATCTCCCAGAGGACATTGTCGGGACTGTCATCCACCACCACCCAATGCCTACAGGCCAGAAGGATTGGGTGAGTGCAGTGGAAATATCTGGTTATATAGGTAGTCTGTGAAGCCTCACTTCTGTACCCAGAAATTAGAAATACAGCCTGGGATCCATTTCTATTATATCCTTTATGTTAAATTTGTATGCTTGAAAATAAAATGAAAGCAATTCTGTACTATGGGAGTGTGAAAACTGAAATACATGTATTTACTAACTTCTGAAAAAAACAACAATAGAGCCAATGTAGATATAAACTAAAACATGGACAGAGATTTTACCTATTTTTGTATACATTTGGTTAGTACAAATATGTACGAATTCCAGCGAAAATCAAGGTAGGTCTACTACCCCCAAGCAGCTTATAAGACATAAAGGTAATGTTTATGTTTGCTTAATGACAGAGCGAGATGTATATATAATGAAATTTATTACATAATAATAATAAATGATACATGAATAAAAATAGGAAGCGGAAGTTGTTGTCAGTACTATAATTAATTAGAAATTATGTTCTATATCACCTTCGTCTTTTGCTTTTGTTTTTAGGTATTCAACCCATTTTAAGTGTAAAAAAACGTATTCAGACAGTGCAAATGTACCAATGCAAACTTAATACAAGAAAGAGGAGTTTAAGACGGGTAGCCGGAAGGGAAGCTTGGGTAAATATAGTTTAAGGCAGCTTATTTTTTTGGTTCAGTTTTTGTGATGTCTGCCAGTCTCGCTCATGTCTCATTATTTTTACATTAAGTTTTATTTTAGCTTGTTTTTATTGATATACAGAGTTCTCCAAGCGTTGGAAGTAAAACATAATTCACATTCAATGTGTATAATTTTTTGGAAATTCAATGTCTTTATAGCACATAGAATTGGGATAGCTGTACAAGTTATTCTGTTTGTTGATGGTGTTAAGCCAACATTGGCCCACTAGGATTTATAGAAGGATAGCATTCTTTTGCCACAGGGTTGATTACCTGTCTTGTTCTTGTTTAATTACTGTCCACAGGATACCTTAAACTGCTTTAAAGAAAGTGTATTGAAATTCATGGCCTATGGGTGAGGAAAAACTACATGTAATTAATTTGATCGGATTAGTTGAAAATGCGGATATAGGAATATTTCATGCCAGTTTTCGTGGATATATAGAAAATGGAGTTGGATGATAAGAAAGTAGCTCTGATCATATCCTTATGGTCCTGATTTTGCAAAGAAAAAAATGGTACTGAAGATTCACCTTTTATTTTTTGATTTACGTATCTGAGAATTATGATATATTTGGTTTTGATGGCGACAATATATCAGCTCTAAATATAAATATGCTTTTGGATAAAATTCTACCATAGTAAGATCAACATACTGAGTTTCTTCTCTGGTGTATTTTCGACATAGGGTACATACAATGTCTAGGAAAAGTCTTTAAAGACACTGAAGTACACTGTATATGTGAACAGAAAATCGCTTTTCTCTATTTACATTTGGATAATACGTGCAAATAGTGTATTTTATCTTGGTCTAATATAATGCTAAAATACAGTACTTTAATCTATTTCAAATGGTGTCGTTTATTTAAGATTTGTACTTATTCCACTTTAAATCACAGGGCTGATAACTCTAACTACATAAAACTACAATGGAATTAGACCTCTTCAGTCAGCAGTCTTAAGAGAATCCTTTAAGGTCAACTAAGTTCAGACTGTATAAAGCTAGTTCTTCCTGCTGACAGAAAGACAGCAAGCAAAAGCACTCGAAATAATTGTAATGAGATTTTTTTAATGATGACACCTTACCGTTAGACAACATTTACAAATAATTATCTTGTTTTCATTCATAAGACCTCTAATTTCAAGTGATACCTGAACCTATATGACAAACATTGCCAATTTAAATAAAAGGATTTAGTAGTTCATATGAAGAAATAGTGTACATTTTGTTAATTTGTATAGAAGCCATATTGTATTTCAAATAGCAGATTTCAGTTCAATTCAATATATAAGGAAAAAAAGTAAAACAGAAATTAAAAAAAATGTCATCCATTCGTAATAATTTCTTCCTGTTGAGGTTCTTACTGTGTCCTGGATCGAAATGCACTCTATTGTTTACAAAATGACGAAGAGTTGATAGTTCCCTTTGCGTTTGAAAATCTGAAGCAAAGCTTCATTACGTTAATATAGAAAAATGTGGTGAAGGAGCTGGGAAGGCTATTTTCGAGAAGCTTTAGAAACATTTGTCATTTTCTGACTTAGTTCTTCCTCATAATATGTCGCGAAGGTGCCTAAGTTGTATTTCAATTTCAAACAAGATGTGTTTGTGAAACACTATGCCCCCGTATGGCAGCTTATGTCGAAGGTTAAAGTTTCTCAAATGCAAGTCAAAATCCAGGCCAAAAGATAAAAAATGTTGATACCCAAAGAAAGATCTTGGGAATACACATGTGAAGTTTGAAACCCTAAGCACCAACTGTTCAAAAGTTATGGCCAAGGTTAAAGTTTTTCAAAAGTAGGTCAAACTCCAAGGTCAAGGTCAAAAGGTCAAAGTGGTTGGTATCCAAAAGAAGGCCTTGTCACAAAGAATACACATGTGAAGTTTGAAACCCCAAGCTCCAACTGTACAGAAGTTATGGCCAAGGTTAAAGTCTCATAAAATTTTGTGAAAGTGGGTCAAACTCCAAGGTCAAGGTCAAAAGGTCAAATATGATGGTACCCAAAGAAAGGTCTTGTCACAAGGAATACACATGTGAAATAGGAAAGTCATAGCTCCAACCAATCAAAAGTTATGGGCAAGGTTAAAGTTGACAACAGACAGACAAACAGACAAACAAACAGACAAACAGACAGACAGGACAAAAACAATATACCCCCGGGATCTTTCGATCCGAAGGCATAAAAAATCATTTCTTTAAAAGATGATAAGACGGTTCCTTATAAACTTGAAAATCACATTTTGGCCAGAATTTTGACAAAATGAATGCATGAGCCTCCAAGTGGGTAAAACACAGTTGTTTTAGGCCAGGGAAAATATTAAACTTGATTATTGACATAACATGATGAAAATATGATCAAATTTATCTGTCTTTTTAATTTGAAAAAAAAGAACATCTATAATTAAATAAGGAATTTTAGAAATATCACAATAATAATGAATAATAATGATAATTAATTAGTAACGTTCTCGTGATCATTAATTCATGAATAATGTGTACAGCATTTCTCCATATGTTTTTAAGAGAGCCGACCCCGGTTTTCATTGCGCACTATTTTGCGTAGTATAGTAAAATTCACATGTATTCAAACATACCAATCCCCCTATCCATACTACTAACCAAAATATTAACTGTTTTGAAGGACAAACCTCAGACGTACCATGTTACAACATATTCAAAAAGTTGTGGATTCTCATACACTACTGTTAATATTTAAGTGAGGAGTTAAGAAAGAGCTTGGTTTATATACTGGAACCTTCTTTGTTTGTAGGGATTTTTATGAAGTTTAAGTATCCAGTATAGGTATGGTAATTCAATTTCATTTTGATTGGTGGGAATATAAAAAATATTAAAAATTGACATAAGATTTTGAAGAATTTTCTCCTTAGAAAAGGCGCTAAGGGTATAAGTTGGATTACCACTTGCAGAATTAAATCCTAGTTCCTCTAAAATAAAATTTAAATGATGAGCCTTACAAACAAAGACAATGTTGTTAGATGCTTTGTCATCTGGGATCAGTACATACTGGTCGTGAAATCTATCTAATTCTTTCTTCAGCTCTGAACTATAGAATTACTGAACACAGAAAGAAAAATGGTTTTCATATAGCCCCTCCATCGCCTAATGCGAGATTTCAACAACCATCCGAGATTTTTAAACCATTCTGACAAAGGGTCAAGGTCTTCTTTTACATGTTTGGCCCTTTGCGTGGCGTAATCTTCTACAGAATTCATAATACTATTAAAGTAATGACACCAGTTGAAAAGTCGGAGTTCCCTAGATTTCAGGATTACGTTTTAGATGTTCAATTTCTATACACTGTAGAGTTCTTTTTGTAATTAAAAAGTTTGGAAGCAATAGTCAATGTATATTAGTAAAAACTACAAGGTATGGACTTCAACCTGAAATATGGTGGAATACAAGACTGGACCCTTTTGTGATTAAGAATATGACTTAATTACGTCAATTGCTTTGTTGGCATATTGATAATTAAGGAACAAACGGATTGATTCAGCAGTATTTTCTTTCATAAAACGAAGCGGTTTTAAAAGCCTAAAGTTTGCAATATCCATAATCCCAGATCCGAATCAGGTGTCGAAGAATGCAAATATGGACTTTCCTTGACTTTTTCAAATAGACTATTTAAAACTTTCAAAGGGACAGAGTAAAGTTTGGTGCGAATGTGATAAAGACCAAATTGTACATAAGGTAGTAGTAAATCAGGAAAACATCGTGTATCACACTGCTACACTGTGGACTTGGAAGATGATGAACACTGTCGACATTGCTACCATATGGAAAGGCCGTGCCCAGTGTTTTAAATCAAAGATTTCACGGTGTCTACTGAAAGGTGCATTCAATGATGGGCTATTGATATGATGGTAAATCAAAACATGATTTTTCAAAGCTTTAAACAACCTCTCCTCATATTAATTAAAAAGTGGACTTTTTGACTTCATAAGAAACTGCTTCTTCAATAAAAATGGAACTCGTAATTTTTTATATCTTGAAATATGAAGATACCAAACATTAATTGTGCTTAAAAGTTCATTGAAACAATACAAATTATGAACACAGCAAACGCCGAAAACTAAAAACAGAGATGTTATCAGGCATCATAAAGGAGTAAGCAATCTTTGTCGATCGGTCACACCCGTCTTGTGTTCCTTGTCATTGTCAAGGTAAACAGAAAAATCCGTGAAAATAATAGCCTACCAATTTGTTTGAAACATGTCTTTCAACATACGACTCTATAGATTATAGACAGATTATGTTTGTTAACAAGGTCATTGTGTCGACCACAGAATTAGCAAAATGATGACTTTCAACTTGTCTCTTGATATCCTTGTATCCTCAATTTATTTGTCAATAGCTTGCTTAGTTTTAGGACTTGTTCGGTCGTAGAACATGCTCTTACGTATCGAATCAACTGAGAGATAAACTTCATATGCAGATGATAATGGTAAATTGCTATATATTTAAGGGAAGTTGGAGATAGAAAAGTAATCACGTTCATCTTAATGTTTATTTGTTAGTTTGCCATTGATGTCTTCCTCTAGTTAAATATCAAAATATGAAACAAATGTGTCAAACACTGTGGTGTCTTATATCGAGTGCAAAGGGACTCAAAGTAGGAATGAAAATAACTATTGTCAATACATTGATATTGTCAATCAGATACTCGAGAGCATCATTTCAATATCAACTTCGGAGTACTTGCTTGTAAATCAGAATGTTTTAGACAAAATAATTTTTGCAGAAGACCAGCGACAAGGTATGTAAAATTACGAGTTCAATTTTTCAAGAAAAAGTAGATGCCTTTGATTTCAAAGAGCCGGGAAATGGCCATATAAAGTGTTGAAAAGTCGTACGTTTTGATGCTATTTTGATAAAATTTTGTGATTTCATGTTTTTTCAAAGTTCTTTGGAGTTTTTAAGTATCCACTTCTGATTAACACCACTTCTCGACTACGTAGTCGTATAGCAGTTTATCCTTCATGTTGCTAATATTTTTGTGAGGGGTAAAGAAAGAGGCTTAGTAGAACATTATATACACGTGTAACCTTTCGCCGTGATGAGTTCGTAAGATATGATAAATATAATACTTACTAAATATGTTTTGGTTAAGCCTGGTTGCGGCTATGATCCGGTCTTTTAATTTCTGGTACGTGTAGTGAATATAATTATGAATAAACCTGGTGGCATTTTTTACGAAAGAAATCATCAACAAGATAATAAAGTTTTGAAAAATTATACATGTATTCTGATATTCAAAATTTATTATAACAAAATCAACAACAATATATATTTATATATGGTCGCAAAACGTCACTTGCTAGATTTACAGGATCCCCTAAGTTTAGATAAAGTTAAAGTTAATTTCTTATATCCAATTTCATAAATAATAAATATCCAATTTTATAAATAATAAATAAATAGTATGATTTTCAATTACCTCGACATTTCAAGGATAATCTGGAAGCGACTAAAAACTGAATTAAAATCCACAATTCTGGTCTGGACTACAAATGTAACTAATTAATATCCTATGTCTATTCTCTATATTCCAAAACTTAAGCTGACTACAAAAATAAACGTTAGCGTTATTGCATAACCAAATGTGACTTGCACAACCCAAACCACGACACATTTCAGGTGAAACCTGTACATAAATTCCCGCGACCGAAATTAATGGAAAATGGAAGTACTAGTACAAATATGGAATGACTTATAAATAAGGTGAAACAATGATGTACAACAAATTTAAATGTATTTTAAACATTAATAATGATAAATGAATCTTCTGTTCGGTATAAATTAAGATCATAAATAGATATAAATATAAATTTTAACAATATACAATCAAAAAACGTTACACATGTATTACAAAACATGTAAAAAATAAAAGCTCTCTAAAAATCATAATTTGTCCTTTCCCCAGTCCGGAATTCAAAACTGTTAGTGCAATAGAATCAAAAGATTTCATTTCGTGTGTTTATTACAATTAGAATACATTTCACTCTCACATGTAAACATGAACACACATCTGGAAAATAAGGTTACAATCCGAATCATTATAAGAATCATTTATGACCAAATGGAATACTTTTTAAAGCAATACATTTATAATGATTTCAATTTTTATGTTTATTAGAACGCGCCTCATTCCCACATGTAAACATGAAAATCCATCTATAAAATAAGGTTTCGTGGTAACATGCATAATCCGAAACATTATTAGAATCATTTATAACCAAATGCTATACCTTTTAAAGTTTAGTAAAAAGTTTAGAAAATTTAAAATTGTCAATTTTTTTCCAATTTCAGTAACATCAAAACGTACGATTTTTCTACACTTTATACAACCATTCTCTTACGAGAAATAAAACTAGACTTTTTGATATCGTAGATAATTGCTTCTTCAATAAAAATGCAAGTCGGAAATTGTACTAGCTTGTTATTGGTCATCAACAAAATTTCTTTGTTAAAAATCATTCTGATTCTACACACAAGTACTCTGAAGATGATAGTCAAAGAATTCTGGAGCTCCTCATTGACAACATTTATGCTATCTTCGTAGACCAACAAACTGTTGGAGTTTCGATGGGTATTAATTGTGCTCCTATATTAGCCAACCTGTTTTATACTCCTATGAAGCAGAAATTATCAATACGGTTCTACATGAGAAGAGGAAAACACTTGATGTGACTTTCAAATTTACCTTAAGACATGTTGACGATGTATTCTCAAATAACAATAGTTACTATCATTCAAATGTCGACTTAATATAACCCACTGAACTTGAAGTAAAAAACACCAAAGAGTCTGACACATCTGTTTCATATGCGGATGTTTTACTTACTATAGACAATAAGGACCAACTAACAACGAAATTGTATGGCAAACGACATGACTTCAACTTTTCCATCGTCAACATTCCTGATATATGTAGTAATATCCCGCTATCACCTGCATGTGGTGTTTACATCTCCCAACTTATTCGATACTCAAGAGCATGGTCCGAGTACGATCAATTTTTAAACCTAGGCAGGCTACTGACAGATAAACTGATGTTACAGGGATTTCAACGACCTCGTTTAAAGTCAGCATTTCATAAATTTTATGGTCGTTACATTGACCTTGTTACAAATATAACCTATCATTGGGTTGTATTTTGCCTGACTTGTTTACAACAATTGTTAGGCCTTTGTTTTTATACTGAATTTGACTACGGAATGTTCCGTCTACCCGATCAGTACATAGGATTCACGGCGGGTATGACCGGTCAACAGGGGATGCTTACTCCTCCTAGGCGCCTGATCCCACCTCTGGAATTTCCAGGGGTCTGTGTTTTATGTCCTTCAGAAGTGTATTGTTTATAGTTTTTTTTTTTAGATCGATCACTGTTCGTTATCTTCACCTCTTTCCTTCAAAGAAGAATTTTAAATACTAAAGAATTTGCATGCTCCTGGTAATTGAAAGATTATTTGCAATCGATCCATCGTTCTGCCAGCCTGTGTTTATTGACTTCGTGAATTGCTTAATTTCCCATATAGAGATCATTTCTTCCATTTTGCAAATATTTTAAACTGAAAAAAATAAATAATCCACAATCTACAAGTCAAAAAAATTATATTAAATCCATAAGGCTTGTTTTATTTTTTGGATCGAAAGGTTCTTTCTTGATTGTACTACACTTTTTTCTAGTTTTTTTTTCAAGAACTTTGCTATTTCGTGAAGCCTGTTTTCCAAAATGTACCTTCTCAGAAGAAAACAAATGTTAATGTAATTAACGCATTAGGTCTCTACCTTATTATAATGTTTGAAATTTGACATTTAATACAAATACGTTTACAATCCTTTAGGCAAAACCATTGCACGCTTAAAATGAACATCGTAGCTCTTTATTGAAAAAACTTTTAAAAAAAAACAAAAAAAAAACTAGTTATACTATTTAAATGAAATAGCCTTGTCAACAGTTTTCCTGCCTAATTTCAAACATTTTATTGATATGCAAAATTAATTCTTTCATGACCTATTTAAAAACTTAATGATGAACACTTTTTATGGAATTAAAATGTTCTAAATATTAATTTTACATTACTTGAAGGAACACAGCCTTAGATCCAAAGTTTAACATGCATAATGAACTTCAGTTGGATGTATCGAAGAAACTGTTCTTTCCTATTTTGGGTTAAACTTCATGGAAAATTGAGCATACATCTTAAAATGTTGGTAATTTTGAAGTATTTTTATAAAAGAATAATCTTGTAACATATGTCGTCACAGTACATACACTAGCAAAAAGTATATCATTGGTGATAATTTTGTGATGACTTTGATTCTGATTGCTTTCCGATGCCTGATCCTCAAAATTGGAACCGTTTCAAATACTCAGAATCTAACAGGTGTACAATGCTTTTTTTTTTTTTTTTTAAATATTTTCAGAATACTTTTTTTTAAGGTTTAGAACATCTTTCTTATCGGCAAAGAGGAAGGATAGAATATGCAATGAAATATTCATAAATATACCAGAACGATACATTTTAAAAACTTCAAAACATGAAAACATATATATATATATATATATATATATATATATATATATATATATATATATATATATATATATATATATATATATATATATATATATATATATATATATATCGCCTCCGAACACAACAAAGTAAAAAGAAAAGAAACAAAAAAAAAAAAAAAAAAAAAATGAAAAAGAAACTTAAGGAAAAGAGGTATAAATAGAAATCATTAATTCCTGAGTTTTAGGGCAATAGATTAGGTGACATGAAACTAGTCTTCATCTGAAGATTTGACTACAAACTACTCCGTTTACCTGATCAATACTGGAGGCTGATTGCGGGTGTGACCGGTCGACAGCGGATACTTAACCCTATTAAGGATTCTAGGCTCCTGATCCCACCTCTAGTGTTTGCAAGGGTCCGTGTCTTTTGCCTATTCAAGTTATTTACTGGATTTATGAGATTTATCAGTTTGTTTTCATCATTTTTTCACCCATAAGATAAGAAACATCTGGCAGAATGTTATTTTTTCTATGTTAATTTTTGTTTTAACCCTTAAACAATCTATAATTTTGTTTCCATTCATGGCCTTGTCTTAATTATTCAGCGTTCAAATGTTATTAAATGTTTTGTTAATGTATTGTTATAATGAAATATTTGAAGATAACGAACTGTATTCGAGCTCAAAAGTCCATTAAACATTACAAAATAGGAGCAGAGCAAACACGAACCTCTAAGACATCAGAGGTGGGATCAGGTGCCATGGAGGAGTGAGCATCCCCTGCCGACCCGGTCACACCCGCCGTGTGCTTCTTATCATGATCGGGAAATAACGGAAAAATCCGTCGACAATTCAGTGTGTAAATAATAGCCTAATAATTAGTATGAAAAACGTCAGTCAGCATTTGACTTAATGATAGATTGTATTTGATTGCAAGGTCATTGTATCGACCTAGGACTTACGAAATGATGACTTTAAACGAGATTGCTGATAGTCTTGTTTCATCAACTTGTTTGTCAATAACTTACCTCGTTTTAGAAATTGTTCATACGTAGAGCATGCTCTATTTATAATCGTAGACATTTTTGTCATGGACAATCGACCTTACACATACAATAAAAAAATGAAAAATACGTCACAATAACTTGACCCATATAACATGATGGCAAAGTTTCTTTACTATGTTATCCATTTTTCGTAACAAATGAACTGTTGATAGAAATGTATGCGTTTATTTTTGTACTTTCAGAACTTTGTAAAAATACTTAATGGATGGCTGAGCTATACAATCTGTAGAGAACGCTTTTTTGTCCATTTGTAAATGACACAATAGAGATTTTTTTAAAATAAGTATATTAAAGATCACACCTCCATATCTTAATTTAAAAAATATTGTATCACATTTTAATAAGGTTGTTATTAGGCCTCAATCTGACATAAAAGTACTAAATTATTTGTGCACTGTAAATCGTCCATTTCTCTGCGTCTCCTCTAGTTTTCACAAGACGGGTATTCAACAAAAGACAGGTATTCAAATTATAGTATTCAAATATCTCGACTGGATTATATAATGAAAAACTACTGGAGTTCAGAATTTTTGCCTTGCTGATTCAATAATCATCAGTTATTTATAAAGTTTAATAACATTGAATCAGATCTACTGACATAAGGATTGTGACACATCCCAGGGAGGTTTTCCCTTACTGTGAAACATCACATTAGTAATGTTTATTTAAGAGTACTATAAACTTCTTATCAAATGACTTAATCAGTACTCAGTCTTATCACAATTGAATTTAAACTTTAAAAATGAATTAAAAACAATTTCTATTGATAAAGAAAAAAACATATCAATACATCCTATGTTTTTGAGCAGTATTCCGACATTTATCTCATTTCTCTTTATTTATATATTTATTGACAGTTTTCAAATAGATTGTAAATTAAAATGAGTTCACCCATAAGAAAGGATATGTATTATTTGCATAGGATACAGTTTGATAGATTCATACCTTAGTGTATATACTGAATACAATTAATTGTTCTGATTAATACGTTTTGGAAGTAAAACGAAAGAAAATTTGCCACTTCATAATTACTTCAGAACTGAGTAATATAGTCAAGTTATGGTTCAAGAATTAAACTCTTACTTTTTATTTTAACATAACAAAAGTAATAACATATAAAAAGAACAATATCATGTACAAAATATAATTAAGAAAAAATGAAAACAACTTCGAAATGTCTCTATATTCTTTGGGTTTCTTGTCTTTCTAATCTCGTGACTGTGCCCCTGTAAAATAAAATTAACATATCAAATTTAGACAATCTCTCTCTCTCTCTCTCTCTCTCTCTCTCTCTCTCTCTCTCTCTCTCTCTCTCTCTCTCTGTGTGTGTGTGTGTGGGGGGGGGTATATACATCTGTGTTATCAAAATAATTTTTCAACATTTATTTCTGTTCAAACTAAATATACTTACATATTTTTTCCCTCATTTTTTTACGTTTGGTTAACGTCTAAATTCATACGCGAAAGAGCTTCATGAATGTCCTCTAGATCAGCACGAACGATCTGTGACTACAATATATAATTTATAACAATATTATCTGTGAATATTCCACTGATTTTTCCTAATTACTTCATTGTAAACTTCTTGCATTTTTATTTCATTGAAATTCAAACATAATGTCACTGTGATGCAATGATTGAGAGCATTTTTTCCCCAAAATTACATCTCAATCTCAAGTGTTAATGATTGATCTTTCCTACCATAAATCATATCAGGTCTACATGGAATTTGTGTAATAAAATTTGTAAGCGTAGTAAGAATTAACTTTATAGCACGACAAAGCGAACAAATTCGTTAAATGCTGAACTGATATTTTATCATCAATCAAAAGTCATCTAAGTTGATACAATCACCCCATATTTTGTTTATAATTTAACAGACATGAAAACAAATTTGATACTTAAGAGGAACTTGGATTTAATTCTACAATTGGTAATCCAACTTATACTCATAGTTCCCTTTCTAAGGAAGAAATTCTTTAAAATCATATGTCAGTTTTGAATATTTTTAATATTCCAAACAACCAAAATGAATTTGAATTACCATATTTATATTGGATTCCGAAACTTCATAAAAATCCTTACAAACAAAGATACATAGCGGGTTCCAGTAAATGTTCAACCAAGCCTCTTTCATTACTCCTTACTAAGATAATAACAGTGGTGAAGGAGAAACTTCAAGAGCACTGTGCAACAATATATTCGAGAAGTGGTGTAAATCACATGTGGATACTTAAAAATTGCAAGGAACTTTTGGACACACAAGTACTCTGAAGTTGACATTAAAAAGATGCTTGAGTTCCTGATTGACAATATCTATGTAGTTTTTGGAGACCAGGTCTTCCAACAATCTATTAGAATTCCCATGGGTACCAATTGCACCCCGTTATTAACAGACCTTTTTTGTATTCATATGAAGCAGAATTTGTCCAAAATCTTGTACGTGAAAAGAAGAAAACACTTGCTGTGGCCTTCAACTCGACATTTAGATATATCGACGACGTATTGTCAATTAACAATGGTTATTTCCATTTTTATATCGATACGATATATCCCAGTGAGCTTGAGATAAAAGATAACACAGACTCTGACACATCTGTTTCATATTTGGATATTTTACTTGAAAAAGACGTTAATGGTAATCTAACAAGCAAGCTTTATGATAAACGTGATAACTTTAACTTTTCAGTCGTCAACTTCCCTTACTTATGCAGCAATATACCTTCACCATCTGCATACGGGGTATATATCTCTCAATTGATTCGATATGCAAGAGCATGCTCTACGTATGTACAATTTCTAAAACGAGGTAAATTATTGACAAACAAGTTGATGAAACAAGAATATCAACAGTCTCGTTTAAAGTCATCATTTCGTAAGTTCTATGGTCGATACAATGACCTTGTCAGCAAATACAATTTATCATTGAGTCAAATGCTGACTGACGTTTTTCATACTAATTGTTAGGACCTTATTTACACACTGAATTGTCGACGGATTTTTCTGTTATTTCCTGATCATGACAAGGAGCACACGGCGGGTGTGACCGGGTCGGGAGGGGATGCTCACTCCTCCATGGCACCTGATCCCACCTCTGCTGTTTGGAGGTCTGTGTTTGCTCTGCTCCTATTTTGTATCGTTTAATGGACTTTTGAGCTTGTATACTGTTCGTTATCTCCATATATTTCATCAAACCGAAATCATTTAACTATGTGTGGTTAACTAGCATTTTGATATGAAGAGTAAATGACAGGTAATGTATTTCTTCAACTTTCGATTCCTAGATTTTTTTTTAATTAAAAATAATGTATATATTTAAAACAACCAAGGATCATTTTCCAATAAATTAAATCGCTTTACTTTCTAAATACTTTTCAATTTATTTTAAGCATTGGAAACCACAAGTTATCACTCACTTTTTCAAATAAAACACAGTTCTTTGCTATCAACTCAATCAATACATGACAGGCATTTATTTTTGATTACGTACTCTTAAAATACTTACTCTATACGTATATATCACACCTCCAGGATTCCCGCGTATCTTTATTTCTCTCTCAATCATATTTTTGCGCCGACTAAGATTTTTAGTAACTTTCACCTTTGTTCTATCACACATTCCTAAAGCTTCAAGCTGTCTTAATATCCATAGTCGTCTATTATCTGCTGACACCCAAACTCCATTTTTCTTGACCACAGAGATTTTTGGGATATCCCCTATTTGACAGCGTCCTAATACTAAATCGTCTAACGTTTCTCCAATTGATTTGTTTGCGTGCCTTGATTGTTCTCTAAAACAGCTTGCAATTGAGCACTGACTGAAATATATTTCTGATGGTGCCAATTCTGTCAAAGCCATCTTGATGAATATAACTGTTACTAGTAGTAAGACAATTTATATATTACTATATTTGTGCTATTTTAAAACTTTTAGTTTTTCCAAGTCTATTTTTATATTCAATCGGCTGATAACTAGTCTTACCTTGTTCCGTGTTTTCTGAAAATGTTCATCGATAAATAAATACATGTATCATGTATATATTGATTACAATGCAGTAATGTCACAGTACCGACAGATAACACAACACTTTGTTATTTCAAGTTTATTTTTCGTACGCTTTTTGTTTTTCTTCAAATAATCTTTCTTCCTCGTCATTTGAAAAATAAAGATATGTCGATATGTTAAAAAAAGGATTTTTTTCCAGGGCCTTATATATTAAGAGTATATTTTGACGTTTCCTTTGAAAATATTAAAATTAAAGATGTTAAGAAATTGAATCAATTCCATAATGTTATCCTTTTCGTCCACTCGTCTAATCATATCAATCGAATTAAATACACTGAATTTTCGAACAAATATTGTATTATTTTAAATAAAGAGTGGTAAAGTAAATGCAGTAAATGCAAGACAACATTGTCACTTTAGGTCTTGTTCTATATTAACATTAAATAGAATGAAAGATGAACAAACCTATAACTATGAATCACTTTCAATGAAAAAGAAATCCCCAAGATTTAACAATGGGAATTTAATATATTATAATTTATTATCGGAATATTATCTACCTTCATACATAGAAGCTGTGACTGATTTAGTCCAATACGATTTCTCATAAATGCCTTCTCGTTTTGCTATCCAAGTACTTTCATTTTCTCCTTTAGATCTAGAGCGGAGTTAATTTGTTTTAAAGAGTAGAAATGAAATATATTAGTATTAGAATAAACAAGGTGAAATGTGAACATAAAGAAGAGTATTCATGCTTAGAAGTCCAACTAAAAAATAAAAATTGTGAGCAGAGCAAACATAGACCTCTGAAAGTATAAGAGGTGGAGTTAGGAACCACTTAGGAGAAAGCATCAATATTAGAACTATTATCATTTTATCTTTAAAATTGTCATGTTTTAAATATGTAATCATTGCTATATAGAGTATAATATTTCTTATCTTTTACATTATCTTTTTAAGGACAATAAAAGCAGAGTGAAAAAAACCATACAAAATTAATTGCATTTGTTATGCACATATAAGTGCATAAAATCCTTCGAATATAAATGCTATATTCTTTTTTAAGGACGTATTTTATCTCTGTGAGAAAATGTACTGGAAATTATTTTTGATCAGTTTGAACGTATATAATTTTGAAATTTCTATTCAGATATAATTTGAGAATTTCTATTAAGTATTTGGTAATGAGATAAAACGGAACGAGAAATCTTAAATTTTAGGAACAGTCACACAGTTTAATGTTTATTAAAAAAATCTTTGCGTTATCCAACTAAAAAAATTGCTTACTGGGAATTATGATTGGTGGTGTATTCAAGAATTTTGATACTCCTTGCAAAGTAATATTTTTGACTGTGGTGATTTTAAACCGATGATATTTTTGAAACTGAAAAACAAGATAGATATGGTTAAAAATAGATTCAAGCTTCTTATTTCCATTCCTGTATGCATTTCCAGATATGGTTAATAATTGTGCAGAAATGTCTATAGGTAAAGCTTCAAATTTTAGTAAGCATTTTCATTTTAACAAATTAAAACCTTGCAAGTCAGATCCTTCATAGAAGTCAAGTTTTATGATTGGGTCCCATGAGCAATTTAAAAAATCTCAGTCGATTTTCGGTGGATTGCATTGATGTTCAGTGATGGATG
Source organism: Saccostrea echinata (assembly GCF_033153115.1). Classification (NCBI taxonomy): domain Eukaryota; kingdom Metazoa; phylum Mollusca; class Bivalvia; order Ostreida; family Ostreidae; genus Saccostrea; species Saccostrea echinata. Next base: position 12,157,729 of record NW_026889761.1, read on the forward strand.
CACTTAATCTACTATTCTGTGGACGGTATTGGCCATCTAACAACAAAACTATATAAGACAAAGGGATGGCTTCTGCTATTTCATTAAAACGCAATGATACTCAAATATCACCTGCATATTAAAAATATGTCTCCAGTGAGAGCATGTACAAACCGAAGTTCGCTACAAACAAATAAGTAGATGTTACAAGGTGTTCGATTCAACATTTTGCAAATTTTGTGGTTGCTTAAGTGACTTTGTTAGAAAATAGCGTAGGGTTTGACTGAAATGTTTCATACCATGTTAAGTCATTGTTTTAACGACAATAATTATTTAGACACAGATTACACTGTTTACCAAATAACTACAGAGGGCTCAGGGCGGGTGTGTACGGTTGACTTGGGATGCCTACGCACTTCTTCGAATCACCTGATCCATTTTTCGGGCCCGTGTTTTGCCCTCTTCACGATTCGTATTGTTTCGTGATTTAATAAGAAATTGATCACCGTTCGTTATTTTCAACTTTTTCATCTTCTGTATCTTTCACGAACAATCTCTTGGAACATTATGTAATCTAAAGATATTTCAAGGTTTCTTGTAATAGTGAATTATCCCAAAGCTGTGTGTTTCAACGACTTTCTTTCATTCACCTCTCGATGAATGTATCCTGTATACTGTTTGTTGTAAAATGTGTTTTATTATTATTTTCTGATGATGTCAGAGATATTTATGTCTTCGAGTTAGAACCTATAATAAACAGAACTAGTTACAGTACAGGAAACTAATTTTGTTACAGCATCGATGCTGATTTGAATGCTTCCCTTGCTTGCTGATTTGAATGCTTCCTTTGCTTGCTGATTTAATGCTAGTAATCCTTATCCTGATGCTGTTTTATAATTAGGTCAATGCTACCGGAAGTAGCATCATGCTACCGGAAGTAGATAATGAATTTCAGCATTGCCGTTTAAAGCAATATAAGTTCATTTTACAATTATTTGATTAATATCTCACTATGTATCAATAATGTGAATACTTTAACCAATATTCTTTCTTTCTTTTTTAATTTTTTAATGAATTAAAACTCATTGATTTTCTGATGCTAGTAGGATAATGCTGATTTTATGTAGGTCAATGCTGGTTTTATCCTTTGCTTGCTGATGCTGATCCTGGTAATGCTGTTTTTTAAATGCTGATGCTGATGCTAGCTCGATACTGATGCTACTAATGCTTATGCTGATGTTGGTTTATGTAACAAAATTAGTTCCCTGCACTGTACACACCAAAAAAAAAAAAAAAAAAAAAAAAAAAAAAAAAAAAAAAACTTTTGCTGTCGATGTACCTGAAGGAAACACGGGAATAATATTTTTCTCCTTACTTTTGTAATTCGGATATCAGGAAAAGGTAAATATCTGGGGTTTTAAAGATTTATTTTATTCTTTATCATGAATTCAACATTTCATAAAAATATTTTCTACGGAGCAAAAAATAGTTACTCTTGAGTATGTCAACGCTGTGGAATTGAAAGGTCGTATGTGGAATTCTCGTACTTTACAGGAGGCGATAAAAACTGTTTTTCAAAGAATATATAAAATGACTGTGGACATAAAGTTGAAGGGTGTTTTATTTTTGTTTTTAGGGTATCAGAAAACATATTTTTAATCCAATTAACACATGAAAATTATTAATACAAGCAGATTTTTTGCAGATACGACCTTTCAGTAATTATTATATCAGATATGAAGTGTCGTAACTGCCACTTACGACGTTATAGCTGAAAGATTACGCAATAAAACAACTAGTTTTAGGTCGTAAGTGGCACTTCCGACGTTTCAAAATCTTATAAAATTAGATGTTTATAGTTTAAAGTAGAGATACCCAGGGGTAATTACTCTAAAACGTTGCATTAGAAATGAAACTTTTGAGAAACCATTTGGGATTCCCATTTTATTTGGTTGAAACATGTCGGAAACTATTAAATGTAAAGATATATTTATACCTTTAACATGCATTACACTGAAAGAAACTATATACCTAAAGAACATAAAAACAATCACTCTCCAAACTGAATATAATAGAAATGTCCCAATTAAATCATTGTACTGTGGAATATTTATATTGTTAACTTATCCGTTTCGAATTTGGTTGTAAGAGAGCGTTGTCTATGACTTTAATATGAGAGACCAGGGTAAAGGGTTTGATACTTTCAATTAATGGTATGAGTGCACGTAAATCTTTTCATATGTTACTTTTCTCGAGAAAAATCAAACTGGGATCCGAGACCTTTTGAGGAACTTCGTCTCTTAGTCCATTGAAGTATATGTGTCACGTGTGATGGCTTTTCCGTGTTACAATGAAAGTATCTTGTTCCAGAATGCAGTCTCTTAATCAAATTTCTTTTTTAGCTTTTGAATATATTCATTGAAGGTAAAAATCAAAATTATAATGTTTTATTACCAAAAGCCATATTTTGGATGTTGTCCACCTAGAAGTCTTAATTACCACAATTAATCATCAGCACTATATATTTTGAAGCTTTTTGTGGCATTCCCTTTTGTCCCTTTCCATTTGCAAATATCCTCTCTTGAAATAATTACGAGGTGTATGATGCTGATTTGAAAGTTTGTTACAAAATACTGCATTCACTACAAAATGCAAATTTCTTTGTTGTCGGGCGCAGTAAATTTAAATAATACATGCATATAACTTCATCCATTCTTTTGTATTTAAAATACTTAAAATAATTTCCCCACAGCCATGGTTTTTTTTTCAGTTTCGTTTCATTCAAAGCACTGAAAATACTTTGTATCATTATTATTTTTTTAAAATTTAAAGTGAACAACCTCTTGCTGAAGTAGGCAACACTGACAAATATTTTTGCTGTTATCAGGATATTTTTATAAATCATAATGTGAAAATTTTACTTTTTATTTAGCTATCGACCTCCCTTTGTTCCGGTTGTGTTGCTACATCGTATTCTTTCTCGTCTTTTTCTTAGTCGGACAATTTATAAATGCGTCAGAATATGCAGACCTGCTTTTCTGTACGATCAAAATCAAAGATGTTTCTTTAGAGAATATATTGACATACAGCTCAAATTTAACTTTGATTCATATGCCTTCTAATATAGATTGTACGAATTCTTAATGAATGTGTTCTTCGAGAAACAGTTTAATCTATCTTTCCTGGCAGTGCAATGATGTGACTATAGTTACAGAAAAGAATAATTGGTGCAATTTGGCTGCTTTTCTCTATATGTCATTTTACTGGATTCAATATCCTTTTTTGTGATGTCAAGGCCATAGAGCAACAGGTCTGTATGATCAGACGGTGTAGATACGGTTTCCTTTTTTGTTCGTTTTAAAGTTTGGTGAAATAAGCTTGCATCATTCAAATCTGGTTTAACATCGAAATGTTACTGCATATACTAACAATATATTGGAATCGACCTATTTCAAAAATAACAGTATCATCATCATCTAGATTAAACAGTCTATCACCATTCATATAAGAAAGGATGTCTTCATTTTCAATTCTACCGTAAGTGATTTTATTCCCCACCGCCGAGTTCTACATTTGAATAAACTTCATTCCAGACATCTTCTAATTGTATGTCTTCAATTGAAGAGCCACCACATTTTCCAGTTCGTTTTGAATAGCAAATTTGATCAAATTGCATAACTCTGAATTTTCCTTTGCTTGTGTTACATCATTTTTATTTTTTCATTTTCCGTTGTTATCAATTTCTGGTTGTTTTATTCCTGAAAGTTGAGTCCAAAAAATGAAGAGGGATTTTTTCACTCTTTCTATTTTCATATTGTAGTTTTTCTTTCCTTATTTAAAGGTGTTTTTCTTTAATGGAGATTTTTATTCATTGTATTTTTTCCTTGAAAATTTTACGATATCATACTATTATCGTCTTTACAATTTTTAGCTGGCTGATAATTTTTTTTTCGGGTTAAGAAATGACAGTTATATCTGCATTGACTATTTTTGAAAATTAATAGGGTCTTAACCGTTCAGCAAATGACATATTCACAGGTTGTAACTACTATAGAGTCATCACTTTATAGGACATCAGAGTTTATTTGTTCCAGTTGAAGTCTCTTATAATCTTTAAGTTATATTTTTTTTCATTTGGGTGCAGATATCGCAAAGAAATGTCAGCAAAAAAGGCTGTAAATACCGCATATCATTTTACTTTGAATATGATAAATTTTGCATATTTTTAAATACTGTAAATGTATTATATTTGGCTGTTTGTTTTATTTAGTGATTTTGACAAACTGGAGCTTCTGCCAAATAAAGTACATTGGTAAATGTCTTTTTTGCACATTTATATCTACAAACAATTTCTGTCAAGAATCCTACAGGCAGATATAGTACATTTAAAATAAAAATTCCACATTGAGGCTGCATTGAGGCTGAAATATTTTAATATCAGATTCTTAAAAACAAATTCCTTTTGAAAAAATTATTTTTAATTAGTATATATTTCATATAAAAACCATCTGTTCATTTTTTTCTTTATTTTATGCATACAACCATCAGCAAATAATGTTTACAAATAGTACCGGAAGTTTAAATTAAAGGTCGGATCTGCCACATACGACCATTCAGATTCAATCGCAGAGTAACGGATAATGTCGTATGTGCCACTTACAACCTTTCATATCTAAGGGTTGTAGATACGACAAAATAATAATTTGTGTTATCATGGTAACTATACGGAATCTAACCATGAACTTTTTATAGAAGATGTATTTTACTGTTCACATATTGAAGATCTAAATATCTTAATAAGGTCGTAAGTGGCACTTACGACCTTACAATTCCACAGCGTCGATGTGTGGTTGAAAGCATAGTACAACTTGCTTTTCATAGGTCTTTTCCTATTCTATTACATTTCGTAAAATTTTTATCTAGAAATAAGAAAACAATAACTGATCTTCTATAAAATTATCTTTTTATGCATTTATTTACGACATTAGTTCATTTCACGATAGCTTACAAAATTGCAAACACTCTGCTTCTTAAAAAAACTACAGCCTGGATCTCAACATATATAATACTTTTCTTTCATGACCACAATTGTCCCTCTGTGATAATAAAATTGTCGCCTTCCACATTTACTTTATCATACTTTAGTTGAGTTAATAATAAATATCTATTTCTGTCTCTTACATGCAGAAAATCTATTCTCACTAAATCCGAATCCACTTATTTAAAGGATATTTACTATTTGACACCGTCCTAAAAATATGTTATTTAGAATTTCTTCAACTGATAATAATGTTTGTGTGTCGTGATTGTCCATTAAACCAATCTACAATCGAACATTGACCATCTATTTCTAGTAGAGTTGATCCCTTCTATGTTTTTTTTATTCATTTACAGTTCTGTAGAAATAAAAAAAAAATTCAGTTGGGGACGGGGTGGGGAGGGGGGGGGGGGCATGGACTATCCCCCCCCCCCCACTAAAAAGAAATGAAGAGCAAAGAAAAGTGTTTTGTATATACTGTCAAAATTATTGAGGGGATACAACTGTAAATAAACTTCGTTTTCAATTGTAATTATACGCAGGCAAAATTATGGAATATAATGGAAATCTCACAGCCTTTATAAAAACTATAATAGATTTGTACTCTTTTAAACTTTACATATATAAAATCCTAATAAAGCTTTACTTTGTTTTGTTTCTTTGTTTCTTTTTGTTTTGGTTTTGTTTTTGTTTTTTTTCTTTTTTGTTTCTGTTTTTCTTTTTGTTTTGTTTTTTTTTTGTCTTTTGTTTTTTTGTTTTTTTTTGTTTTTTTTTTTTTTTTAATTTTGGCTGTTGTTGTTTTGATTGTAAGAGCTTTAATATAAATTACTTTAGTAAACTATATTAAGAATTTACCATAGTTTCAAATTTAATACTAAGTTATGACATAAATCTTGATATCAGTGAGACAAATTTCATAACCACCAATATCTTTTTTCTTTCAATTTTTATGTCTTTTCATTACGGAAAGCGAAACTGTAAGTTAGCAATATTATCATTAAAGGATGACTGCACTTAAGGACATGCGAAAATTGCGACAAAAGAAACAAGCATTATTCTTTTGATTGCACGAATGGTTAACATCTAATCTACAACTTTATGTAATTACATTAAATAAAAGTACGTATTTACGAAGTACGAAGCTGTTTTCTGAGGCGGGGGTCATCAGAATATCCTTGAATCTCCGTACGATAATGAGGACGCCCACTTTTTCACGGACTTTATACATAGTCAGCGCATGTTTGTCTATTTTCTCCGTTTAACAGTAGTTGTATATTTGCATTAGTGATGTTGTGTCAAAAGAAGATTAATAGACAAACATGCGCTCATGGTTTAAACAAGAAAAAACTGCTTCTTCTTAAATTCACTTTCTCTATTGTAACCAAGGGCTGTGACATGTTGAATATTATAATTCACCACGTGATTTCTTACCTCAGGTAACTCTGTGAATACTAAATTCCGTCACGTGACTTGTAAGGTAGCATGTTTGTGCTAACTAGGACAAAGTGCTCGAACACGTTAACTTGTTAGGTATTGATTTAAAAGATTCTTTACTTACATGGATGTCGATCATATTGTTAATTTCGTTTTTGAAACCTCTGAAAATAGTGTACTTGTGCCATATAGAATAAAAAGGGAATGGGAATTTTTTTTAAATACATGTCATTGTTATTTATCTAGTCTAATTTTAGACCCATTCTTACAATATTAGCTCCACCTCTCATGCATACCTAATGTTCAATCAAGGGCAGGTAAGTGTAAATTCTCTATATTTGGAAAGAGTAAAGACAGAAAACATAGAAGCATTTTATTGTATCACAGTCTAAGATCATTTTATTATTTAAAATCCGTTCGAAATTGACAGGATTCTTTCATAAATATATAAAAATGAAATAAGATTATGATGTAAAAGCAACAGAAGCGACCGAAAAAGACCCAAAACCCGGCGTTAAGTGCAGTCATCCTTTACTTTCTATTTATAAAAATTTCAATTTACTTGGGTGACAAGACGTAGATATTTTTAACTCCACAAATCTTGACAATAAAGCCTAAATATTTCGATCTCAAACTCACAGAGGTATTGAAATTTACAAATAACACTTAAGAAATTAAGAAGAATTGCATAATTGAAGCTATATACATGTAGCTTATATCTGGGAGCAAAGTGTGAAATTGAAAATAATTTGACCTCATAGATTTTCGGACATTTTCAATGCTTAAATAAAATTCTCACGAAAATATACTTACACGCAACAGAAAGGAAACAAGCAGTTTTATTACATATATATTTAAATGTTTTTTATCTATGATATTTAAAATTCAACATAGATTTTAATAGTACACGATATCTTAATTAAAACACTGGACATTTTGATGGAGAGTAAAACCATCATTTGCACCTTGGATTCCACGATGCATCGTGTTCATCATCTCTTGATATGAGCAAGAGAAATATCCTGCCAGTCTTCCTGGTGTGCTAATTTTTCAGACATTGAATTCGAATTCCTTGATTCTAGCACAGCATAGCAGTAACCCCTGTCCTTCCGGTCCGAGGACTGTTACCAGTCTAATCATTGAAATGTATCACTTTAGAGGGGTGATACAGTGCATGTCTGCATCTGCAAAAGATATATCTTCTTTTTAAGACTTACGCTGGATGCAGTTACAATGCGTGTCCATGGTAAATAAGGATATACCCATGAGGTAAAATTTTGGAGTTTTATCTACCTTATCAATGCTATTTTTCGGCATAATTTAAAAATAGAAAAGATTAAAATTTTTAGCATGGTGTTTTTCTAAAATCACTGTCTGAGGTTTTGTTTAGATCCTTTTTTATTCAAAAACTTAGTGTTGTTTTTAAGGGATAGAACCTGCGAAAAAAAATTATATGAACTTGATAAAAACGATATCTAGAGAAAAGTGCAGTTTACTATACTCGTCTATTACAATACACTGTCCAAAACCACAATATTTAAAATGTAAGGTAACAATATTTTTGAATAAATCTTTTCTGAAAGATGAAAAAATGTGAGCAACTTTCATTGATTTTGAATCAAATTCAATAATGACATTAAAAATATATAACATTTCTAAGGCCTTATTATAATAAATCCTGATCAGTCATATATCATATTCAATATGCAATTACAAAACAAAGCATTTTATTGTCCTTCGGTACGAGTATATCGTATAACAGCTGGTTATTATGGTGGGAATATTATTTTGCCTATTTGGCGATTTATAATTATTGAGTACTTTTTATACAGAATTTGTACATGCAATTGCTTTGCAAGCACAAGCATGATCAAGAAAGTAACTTAGTTGATGCTTGCACGGTAGATTTGGTTAGTGGTGAATATGCACAATACCTTTGAAATACACAAAAGTAATTCATTCCAAATAAAAGGAATAAGATTTTCCAAAATTATATGCCCAAATTTAACGGTTTATCTCGTCCCATACTAAAATGTTTGTTGCCTGCAAAAAACAGCTATTGCCAGTATTTGGTGATAAAAATATTTTAGGATCAATTAAATACCATCTTCAGTCCAATAGCAAGTGGAGTAACTGCTGAGCTAAATGTGAAACCCATGGATTCCTTAATGTCCTGTAGCTGTGCTTAAGGTTTTTGGTAATTGCTCAATGGTAATCCTATTTATGTTAAAAGATTATCGCCTAAAAATTTAACTTTTCTAAGCTGGACTACAGACGCTTATTGTGTTTTCCCTGCTTCTTCTGATTGAATAATTAGTTTTTTATACATGTACTTTAATACATATGGCGGGTGTGACCCGTCTACGGTGTATACTTACTCCTCCTAGCTAGGTACAGGATTCCATCTCTGGAAGGGGTTCGTGTTGTATGCCCCGCTTACAGATTTGTATTGTTTGTAGGTTGTTTTGATTAATCGTTGTTCATTTCATTAATAAAATCAACATTTTCTAGGCTAAGTTGCTAATTTAGAATATTTTGGAGTTACATTGATATATTTACTCTAAGGTTTCTCCATTCGGTTAATATATTCGATGACAATTTTTTCTTCGTTGGTATGCATAGCTCCTGACAACTGAACTTCCACTTCTTGTATATCTTTAACTGTGAAGCTATGAAACATAACGTAATCCATAGTTATTTTAACGTTTCCGGTTATTGTAAAATTCCCCAAGACTTTCTCGGCATGTTTTAAAATCCAAAGCTTTTTATTTTCTAAAGAGTAGTATTTATTTTCATACTCCATCAGATTAAGTTCATGGCTACACATTCCAGAACTAAATACTTCAGCGAGTTTTTTTTATAATAGATCTTCCACAGAATGAACTATGTATAGATTTCGTTGTGTAAAATATATCTGAGAGAGAAATATTTAGTTTTTTTCGTGTAGGTAAACTATTCAATGTACTAAGACTTTTCCATTTATTGCCATGTATTATGTCAACAGATTTTATAGACTCATGAAGCCAATAAAGAGGGATGTTCGTAGGTCCTGGAATTAGTGTACCGGAAATTCGTACATTGCCGGTAAGTCTGTAAAGAACTTGTGCTTTTGACAAATTAAGAATTTCTTCAGAATAATTTTTTTCTTGATACTTAAACACGTGTATGCTCATAGATAATACAGAAAAATGTTCAATCGATATATCCAACCATTCCCCTAGGTATTTTCCGTCAAATGAGAAGAATAAATTACCAATAAATCCAACATCCAATGGATTTAGATTAATAACCGATCCACGACTTCCGACTTTGTTCTTTTCCTTCCACTAAAGGCAATTTTGCTGGGTATTTTCTGGAACCATGAGTATGGCTATTGCCTTTAGATGCTTCAGTTGTTACAAGGACATTGCCTTTTAGAGAGCAAACATTTTTTTCCAAAACCGTGTGACTTAAAAAAACAATTTTTTCAGATGTGTGATTATTTGTACTACATGCTACTTTATCTTTCAGCGAAGATTCTTTTAAGGTTCTTTGGTAGATTGCAGGATACCTACATCTCCAACCTGAGCTTAGTTTGCCATTTGCGGCATTTGTATTGTTGCTGGATTGAGGTTCTACCTGAGTGCAGTTTTGCTTAAAAACACCTTGGCATGAAAGGTGTCGTTCAACCTTCAATGAATTCTCTGATGACAAATATTTTGTTGATTTTTCATCACAATTTGCGTTTAATATGGGATTTTTTTCAACTGCGGCCAAGGTATTGACACTGAATTCTAGAGAGCTTTTATCTCTTTTCGAAACTGTAGGCCTTGAAATAACAACTTTTTCAGGTGTGTTACTATCACACTTAATACTACGTACTGTTTTGACTTTCACCAAAAACTCCTTTGTTTTCTCGTAGATTAATTTCTCTCTACAATCAGAAGTGGGGCTTATTTTGCCGGTGGCTGCATTTGAACTGCTGCTGGGTCGAAATTCTTTCTGATGGTATTTTTGCTCAAAATCAAACGAGTGGTCTTCAACTTTAAGTAAATTCTCCGATGACAAAGATTTTGTTGATATTTCATTACAATTTGAGTATATAGTGGGATTGCTTTTAGCTGCATCGAATTTACTCACAAATTCTCGATAGTGAGCATCTCTTTTTGTAACCGAAGGCTCAAAATCAAACGAGTGACATCGAAATAACTTCTCCGATGGAAAAAGTTTTGGTGAGGTTTGAGGTTTTGTAAGGTATAATATTGGACGGTTATCTATAGAGGTTGCAGATGATTTCGAGGTAGAGTTGTCTTGAAAATGGGAAACAGGAATTACATATTTTGTATTTGACATAGCTGATTTTTTATCACTCACTGTTTTGTCTGTCGTCAACAAATGTTTTTTAGTTCCTTGGAAAGATTTGATCTGAAAACTGGAATGAGAGATTGCCGTTCTTCTTATTTTATTAGAACGGTTACTATTTGTGCCTTGAAATTGTTCGGCCGAATCCATGGGTATAGAAAAGGCCTTTTCTGAATATCTAATGCTTCTTTTACGACTATAGTAATTATCGAATTTAGTTTTATCAGAAGAAAATAGTTGCCTTGAGGAAGTATCAGAATCATACAAAAAATTAACTTCAGAAGAGTCCTTTTTTGTCGAATCTAGTAAAACATTTCTTTGATTAGAACAACCAGTTTCATCAATACTGTCACGAAATTGCACAGGCTTTACACCAGCATTTATCTGATTTTCCAAAGTCCTCCAGAAAGATCCCCCAACGTATCCACTTTGCCTAACTCTTGTGGTGGATTGAACGCAATTCTTTTTGGGATTCAAGTAATTGATAACTATTGCAGTGATTTTATCACATTTTCCAAGCTTTTGAAGTTCTTTGAAAACCCAGAGTCGTCGGTTGTCCGCAGTAACCCATTTTCCACTTATTCTAACAACACTGATCAATGGAATATCACTTATGCTGCATTTATCCGAGAGTATGGCATCAAGAGTTTCCCTAATTAACGTATTGCGATGATGTGTATTATCCCCAAACCGATTTTTAATTGAATCCTGACTGAAAAATATCTCTGAAGGAGTTAATTCTATTCTAGCCATAGTGCTCGTCGTCAAAATATAAATGACTATTTTTATCTTAAAAAAGAGAAACTAAAGTTTTTTCCAAGAATTGTCATGAATTGCGAAAATTTACTTCCTTTTTCTTCATGTCAAAACAAGTTCATTTTAGTTTTTAGTTTTATTTATAAATCTGACATCAGTTGTATAGCAGAAACACGCAATTGTACGAAAGCCCATTTTGGACCTATCAAAAAATATCTTTGAATTCGATATAACGAAATGTCGAATTTGTTAAAACGAATTTAATTCATTATTACAATTTTTTTGAATTTGTCATAACGAATTAAATTTGTTATAACAGATTTGCCGAATTCGTTATACTGAAAATTGTTTTAACAAATTAAATTCGTTTAAACGAATTAAAAAATACCTGTTATAAAAGAAAAAAATCGTTTCAATGAAATCTTGAATTTGGAATAACGAATTAAATTCGTTCAAACGAATTCTACAGTTCGTGATATCTAGTCTATTAGAATCATACTACCGGTATAGGTCCCAAATGTGTCGAATTCGATTGAAAGAATTCTATTCGTTGTAACAGATTTAAGAATTCATTTAAACGAATGTAATCTGTTATAACAAATTTTTAAATTCGTTTGAACGAATTTAATATGTAAAAACAAATTTTGAATTCGTTATAACGAATTCTACAAATCTGTTATAACAAATTTAATTCGTTATAAAGAATTCCAAAAATTTGTGATAACGATTCAAATTCGTTGAAATAATTTTGATAGGTCCTAAATAGGCCTCCACACAATTGTAATACAAAGATGAAAAAATAAACAAGTAATAACAATATGCTGTCATAAGGCAGTTATACCCGCAAGAAGGTGTTTGCCTCTAAATGAACCGACCTTCCTTTTTGGGTAATAAGGAAAGAATCCATAACAATTCTATAATTTAAAAAAAGTTGTTCTTCCGAAACGAAAAACCCACATGCACATTTACAGGACACTCCAAGACTTATTTCAAATTATGATTGGGTACTCTGAAAAATGTAAGAGGAGTTCAGGGAATAAAGTATACAGAAAACAAGCAAAAAAACAAAAAAAACAAAATAAAACAAAAAACAAAAAACAAAACAAAACAAAAAACAAAACAAAACAAAAGAAATCATTTTTGATCACCATTTTGTCTTCAAGTGAAAATCAAAGTTATGAAACTTATTGCACATCTAAAGGACGCTCGCAAACATTCAAAAATATGAATGGGCCACTGTAAAAAATGTGTAAACAGGAGGTTAGGAAACCAGGTTTTTGCACATATTTGATACTCTCTGACCCGAAATCGACCCAAGGTTGAAAACTAAAATTCCAAAACCTTACTGTACATCTACAGGACATCACCAATCATTTTAAAAGATAATTTGGTTATGCTAAAAATGTAAGAGGAGTTTAGGGAACCATGTTTTTGTACAAAACGACACTTTTGACCACAAATTGCCCCCAAGGTGAAAATTGAAATTCCAAAACCTTACTGCAGATCTACAGGGCATCACGAATTATACGACGGCTGTTCGGAAACTATTGAGACACTGTGTTTATTCAACTTTCTAATGAACATCTTTTTGGTAAAATTGGAATATGCACTAACGATAAATAAAAGCAAGAGTATTCTAATATTTTTTTTCTTTTCTGTCAATGAGTCAATGGTAGGGATACCCGGCGCAGTCATGAAATCAGAAAGGTTCCGGTGGACCCGATTTTGAGTAGCGCTGAGGAGAACTCCTGCCCAGAGAAAACGGCCTGCTAAAACATTAACTATGCGCAAGAACATGTCAATGGTTTGTTTTTTATTGATATAATCATCAATTAATACGGACTAAATAAGTTGACCTGCGGTGCAAAAGTCGGTACTGTATGATGCTAGTCAAACTGTACACGACACTTCATGTAATTTTACATTGGGGTAGCAAACAACTCAAATTTAACTATTTTTAAAGAATCGTTTAAGAAAAATTTTGATTTATAGAATGTTATAAAAGTGATAACAGAAAAAAGAAGAGTTAACTCTTCCCGACAGTTTCAAAAAATGAGAAAAAATCTAAGGCCGACGTGACGTTAAAATGACATAGCGATACTGCTCCAGGTCAATAAACATTTGCATGTTTATAATTTCACCAGTACTTATCTAATGAATTTATTACTAGTAATAAGAAACTTTGCACATATGTATGTTTTATTTGTTGTTTATAAAATGTTGACGAATTTTCATGAATTTATCTCTTTCCTTAATGGAGAACTATCTCAATGATTTCCACACAGCCGTCGTATTTCAAAAGATGAGTTGGCAACTGCAAATAATGCAAGGGAAGATTTTAAAACCAAGGTTCTTTAATTGTCCCCAGTGTGAAAATCGAAATTCAAAAATCTTATTGCGTATCTAAAGGACACTCCAAATCATTTTCGAAAAGATGAGAAAGCTATTGCAAAGAATGTTTAAGGAACCTGGCTTTTAGTTGAAAAAACGAGGGGGATATCCATTTGGTCCCCATGGTAAAATTTCAATCTTTTCGAACACGTTCAAGGCACCACCAATCAGGTGACCAACCATATTCCACACAGCTTGAAATGTAAGAATAGTTTGGGGAAGAAGAGTGACAACAATGTACCCGAACTTTCTATAGAATTGCAGATCATATTATTTAGCTGAATAGTGAAGGTGCATTTTTATGACATCTAAATTTTGAAAAATTGTTTATAATTTTCATATTTTTTAAAATTGAAATTTAATTTACTTTTTTCTTAGTCAATCAGATTTCAGGAAACCTGCTGTCTTGTATTTTCTATGAGATTTTTTGAATAATTGAAAAATTGAGATAGGGTACTGATTCTACCAGGAATTTTAAACTTTATCATAGGAACCACATGTATATTATGCTGTTTTGTCTTTATCCCTGCGTTTGTCACCAGAGGTGAATTGAACAAGACCTCCAAGGGCCTTAACGGTCACCTGAGTATAATACAATCCTACAAAGGATCCACCGAATGGCAAATTGATACTGTCTGACAAACGGGAAGACATTCGCTTTTTAATCGCAATATTCCCTTATTTATGTAGTAATATTCCAAAATAACCTGCATATTGTGTTTCTGTTCATTCACCTTTTTTCTGTCACACATTCCTAAATCTTCAAGTTGTCTTATTATCCATAATTGTCTATTGTCTGCCGACACCTAAACACGTTTTTGTTGACCACAAGTTTTGGTATATCCCCTTTATGACAGCGTCCTAATTCTAAATCGTCTAAAGTTTCTCCGATTTTTAACGTGTCCAGATTGGTCTCTGAAATACCTTGCAATCGAGCACTGACTGAAATATATTTCTGATGATGCCAATTCTTTCAAGGGCATCTTGATGAATGTATCTGTTATTTGTAGTAAGAAAATTTATATAATACTATGTTTGTGTTATTTTAAAACTTTCAGTTTATCCATGTCTGTTGTTAATATTCAGTTGGCTGATAAACAGTCATATCTTATTCCGTTTTTCTGCAAATGTTCATCGATTAATAAATACTTGCATCACGACAAATTGATTGCAATGCAGTACGTCACTGTACTAAAAGATAACACATTTGTAAGCAAATAACTTTTTGCTCAATTTTTTTCTGTAACATAAACAGTTGTTAAATATTGCTTTTCCTCATTCGTCATTTGAAAAATAAAGATATGGTCGGTATGAAAAAAAGGAACCTTTACCATTTCAATGATATTTTGATACGATTATTGTGATGTTTCATTTGAATATGAAAATTTTAATTGGTTAAGAAATTGTGTCATTTCAATATTGTTCTTCTGTAGGTACACTCATCTAATTGTATTAATTGAATTAAATACTCGTATACTGAATTGTCGAACCAAAAATTGTCTTATGAAAATAAACATTTATTGGTACAATAATTTTTTTTATATGCAAAATTTTTATATAACTTGAAATAAAGGTTAATTTACAGTGCAATTTTTATCCCTTGAGGTGCCCATTAAATTTAGGTTGTTTGCTTTTATGGGTGTTTTAACATTTATACCTTTGGCTGGGCTACTTTTGTCATCATATTGATATATCATTGTGATTAATCATACCTATGTTATGTGACTAGTCGGCATTTAAATTGTATGTTTTAAACTTTAACTAGTCAGTTTGTCGCATTATTATGATTTTGTTTTAGCCCAGCCACTTTGTTGTTATGTAAGTTTCTGTAATATGTAAATATATTTTTTGTCATTTGTTAGTTTTAATAAATAGCATTTTCGCACTACAGTAAATGCAAGAAGCATTATCACAATAGGTCTTCTTCTATATAATTAAGAAATAAAATGAAAGATTAACAACCTATAGCTATGAATCGTTTTAAAATGAAAAAAGACACCCCCATGATTTAACAACAGAAATTTAAATAATCATAATTTATCATGGGGATATTATGTACCTTCGTACATACGTGCATATGACAAATTAAGTCCAGTAAGATTTCTCGTAAATACGTCCTCGTCTTGCTATATATATTGAGATACTTCCATTTTTTCTTTTAGTTCTAGAGTAAAGTTAAATTGTTTCATTAAGTAGAAAGGAAATATAGTTGTAAGATTTTAGAATACACAAGATGAAATGTGAACATAACGAATAGTTGTCATGCTAAAAAATCCAGTTAAACAATAAATTAAACTTGTGAGTAGAGCAGACATAGACCTCTGAAAACATCAAATATTGAATTGGGTGCCATATAAAAGTAAGCACCCCCTATCGATCGGTTACATACACAGTGTGTCTTCTGTCATGATTTGGTAAACGGATAAATCTGAAACAATTCAGAATAAAAATAATCACAATTTGTTTAAATGACATCAGTCAACATTCGAAATTTTGTAAACAAGGTCAATTTATTATTCCATTGTTGATACCCTTGTAACATCAACTTATTTGTCTGTAGTCTGTCGCGCTTTAGAAATTCCTCTTACCTACAACATTATCTTGCCTATCATAAATGCTACTCATTAATGCAAACATCATTTTTTCGTTTCAAATAAAACTTAATCTAAATCAAGGGAGTCAATTGGTGAGAGAGAGAGAGAGAGAGAGAGAGAGAGAGAGAGAGAATCTACAATAAAAAAAACTTTTTTGCACCGTGTAGACTACACTGACTTCAGCGTACCTGCTAAGTTTCAGGAAAATGTACTATCTGGGTATTTTTATTGACCTTTAATATAGGATTGTATAGGGAAAGGCTTTATCGCACTTCAAAGCAAACTGTAAAAATAATATTACATAAGTTTTGCTCAAATTATAAAATGTTATGAGTAAATCTATACATTGTATATTGTGCATTAAATATACGAAACAGATAATTCAACAGTCAGTTTATAGAGAGGGATCTCAAAATGTTAAAAACTACAAAATGTTCCTGCTATTATGGAGTACTACAAAATATTAAATATTCTACAAATTTGTATGATAATAACTAAAGCTAATTTTGAGATTCTTTTAATTCCTGTGTTTAAAATTTCAAGTGCACATGCTTTATACTTTTTCTTTCATAACACTTTTTATGACCTCCTCTTAAAGAACTTCAGCGTATCATAACGTCATGAACGCACCATACCGATATACCTATCAGTTGTAAAATCGTTAAAAACTAGTTCTTTTAAAGTTCTTTAAATATGTAAATAAAACTTTTTTTCCTTCTTAATTTTGATATATTTGATAAGCAATGATAATACAATGGCTTTTAAAGTGTAAATACGCTTTAATTCTATTAACAGCACAAGGTATTGCTCAATGAGAACCCAAGTTGAGCCCCTAACTTAAGGATATGGAAAAATACATTGTTGCGTAGTTTCGTAATGATACATGAGACTTTTTGAAATGTGCGATATGAATGTGTACACATTGTTCAACCATTAGTATAAGAGTTGGGCTTTGAATAATCTGAATGAAGTTTACAAGAAACTGTTACTTAGGGCGTATTGGATTGCGAAGCTAGAATATAACACTACAAATGATGTATGGATAATCACAAATTATTTAAAACAATGCAGAAAAAGCGTTTTGAGAACAAATGTATTTTTCTTTCAAAGACAAAATAAAAAAAAAAAACATTAGTAAATACATAAAATGTTTACATAAAAAAGTATAAAAATCGATGAAGTAATCTTGAACATTCGATTCCCTTTCTCTTGAACATCCTGGTGGCACATTTCTGAAATTAAAACATATGTTAAGTTGAAATCATCAATTTTGCGATCAATGTGAATTCTCTTACTTACTCGTAGTGATTATATATATATATATATATATATATATATATATATATATATATATATATATATATATATATATATATATATATATATATATATATATATATATATATATATATATATATATATATATATATATACACTGAACCAAACTTCTACGTGTTCACCTAACATTTTTTATGTTTTAAAAAACAAATGCATATAATAAATAATTTCTTTAATTCATGGTTAATGATGCATATTTCAGTTCGATGTTGCGTAAATTTCGTGTAAGTATCTCGTCAGAATTTAAGCAAAGTGTCAAGGACATGATGTACCCTCAAAATGAAAATTCACATAAAATAATCTCTAAGGAATAAGACCACCATTCGCTTAAATTACTGCAAGGCATATTCTTTTCTCATGGATACCATGTACCCCTGAATAGGATATTGACCCATCTGCTGCCACACCTACTGCATGGATCTTTCTAAACCGTTGAAATTGTGTGGAGGGGGGGGGGGGGGCGTGCTTTGACATTCCTGACAAAAATCCCAAATGTATTCAATAGGATTCAGATCCGGGAATTTGACAGTGCATCATCACAGATACCTTTTGGTCAATATTCTTGGGCGTTTCGCACGTAAGTGTACCTCTTTAAGGATGATTCAGACTGTTTGAGATGATATTAGACTGCCACCAGCACCAATTTCTTATCATTTTCTTACCATTTAAGTCGTTTGTTTTAATGTTTCTAAAATTGTTTCAGGACAATGTAACAAACTTTTAACCTAGTTGTGATGCGAAACGTTGGCCTCAGACGAAGATCCAGATCACTTCCGGTTTGATGAAATTTTGTCCAAAACTTTCAAATTGTGACAAGTTGGCGATGAAAATGACGCAGAACTTATAGAAAAAAGTGTTTAAATGGGTTTTTATACTTGTTGTTAATTTTTAAAAGTAATATCAAGGACAAACTAGAAAACATTGATGTAACCATCAATTGTCGCCCGGGAAATAAATAAAGTAAACAATGGAAATGAGTCTTGATCATCAACCCGCTTCGATATGTGTGAAAAAGACATGCGTCTAAATGATGGAGACGATAGTCGAGAATATTTTGAAAACCTATAGTCGGATGAAAATCGAACAAAAACGATACCCTTTTAAACTTTATCAATTCCTCAAGTAAATGTTGGCTGCATAAAATATAAATTGAAACCAGACACATGCATCACCTATTTTCAAAAATTTCTATCACTTTAAGAATATAAAACACGAACTGTGTAAAGTACGTTTTTACGTTTTTATGCGATAAGTAAAATTCGATGTTCTAAAAAAAGGGACCTGTCGTTTTTTCGATAGTAAATGATAAGCAACTTTATATATTAAATATGAAAAATATATATATTTTTACAGATTCACTTTATGGAAGTAAATATATTGTGTATCTCGTAATTTATAAAGGGAAAGAACATTCTGATTAACAATCTTTTTAATGTTTAGAAAACCTTTAATTCTGAATAACTTCTCCCACCTCAATCCCCATATACCAACACTTAAACTTATATGTATAGAGCAGCCCGGTCCTCCGGGCTGCAATAAACACTAAAATAAAAGTGAGTAAAACATGGTGCAAGGATGATCCGGATAACAACATTCCAACGGCTCTCCCTCCTTTCTCAATGGTCATTTTGCCAATGTTTTATGTTTTTTAGTTAAACCAGTTTTCAAAAATTGAAAATGGTCACAAAAAGATGCTGATCACACAAAACACTTGCCACAAAATACAGATTTATTGTTTTTACGCTTCGTCACGGTACATTGGTTTTCATCGGTGATAATTGATTTTCTTTCAACATTTGTTGAGAAGACTCGTTGGTTATACTAATTTGAAAACATCATTCCATTCTATCTTGTAGTTTTTAAATAAATACTTTTATTAGAGTGAACACTTAGAAGTTTTGTTAAGTGAATATATATATATATATATATATATATATATATATATATATATATATATATATATATATATATATATATATATATATATATATATATATATATATATATATATATATATATATATATATATATATTAGGGATGGCAATCGAATACTAAATTGCCAATCGGTTAACTGCAAGACGTTCCGACCGATTAATCGGTTAATCGTATAAAAAATTCTCGACATATTTCTTCATTGTAAGCTCTATAAAAAATGTTACATATAGTAAATAAATATTACCGGCATGTCTATAATTTATCAGATGTATACATTATTTCATTATACATTATTTTAATTTTAATAAGCCAAAGAAAAAAAACAAAAAAAAAAAAAACAAAGGGAGAGAAAGAAACCCATGGGATATACCCGAAGTATATCAGATACATTACAAAAACATTCAGAAGAGGTGCTGTGCAAATTCATTCTAAATTGTCACCATTATCAAAACTATCGCTTAATTTACAATGTTTGTTTAATAATACAATATGATAAGTAACGGCAAAGGATAGAAGAGGTATGTTAAACATTATAAAAAGTTTGCAGTACTCAACGATCATTTAATTTAAATAATTAAAGAAACACGGGTATCGACATGGTGTTTACAAAACAATTAACATCTCAAAAACTGACTAATTACCCCCATGGTGTCCCTCTGTATAGCCTAAATTATCTCCGAATCAGCTTAAATAGGTAGGTGAAAATGTTAACATTTCAGATATTTTTGATGCATCTTTTTAAATGATTTTTTTTTATGAAATTGTGTTCAGATTTACACATATATTAATTTTTTCCGACAAACCAATTACAGATTTTCTAACCGATTATCATCGTTCCGACCGAGTAACCGGTTAACCGATTACAAATTGCCATCCCTAATATATATATATATATATATATATATATATATATATATATATATATATATATATATATATATATATATATATATATATATACTCACAAAAAGTTTTCCTCTTCCCTACGTTTGATTTTCATCCAAAATCAAACGTGAAAGCTTTTGAAGAATTTCTGTTAAACTTTCATGCTGACTTTGTAACTGAAATGGAAAATTAGTTTTTTTATTATTATTATTTATTGTCTTTCCATCATATGTTCTGAGATAGAATAATAATGTTAAATAATTTTTATGTAGACAGATCTTATTATACCCCCCCCCCCCGAAAATTTTTGCTTCATAAAACTGGCTCCAGGGAAGTATTTCCCATACACGGAAATCGCGTTCAGTTTCCCGCTTTTCCTTTTCCCCAGAGAGTAATCGTAACCTTCTGTATTCAATAAACTACATTAATTTTAAATACTAGTACAAGGAAAATAAAAACTCCATCTTGTTTTCAGCATTCATTTATCCTAACAGTGTACGCATTCTCCAAATGTGTTTTTTAGCCAATTTGTAACATATCGTCAGAGTTGTGTCCAAATTCTAGTTATATCATTCTATTAAATTTTTTGTAAATGTATATCGATTAAACATTATCTCTGCACTAAATGAAGACAAAAGTACTCACATTTAGCATACTTTTATACAGAAAACCTCCAGCTTCTCCCCTTAACTTTATATTTTTCTTGACCACGTTCTTATGGGGGCTAATATGTTTTTTCACTTTCACTTTAATCGTGTCACATTTTCCCAATGATTGCAACGTTCTGAAAATCCATAATCGTCTATTGTCTGCCGATACCCAAACATCTCTTTTCTTAACCACGCTAATTTTCGGAATGTCCTCTATCCTACATCGTCCAAGTAATATGTCGTCTACAGTTTCGCCAATAGATTTTTCTGTGTGTGCAGAATGTTCATTGAAGCTGCTTGCAATCGTACACTGGCTAAAGTATATTTCCGAAGGATTTAACTCTTTTTCTGGCATCTTGGTAAATGATCTTAAAACATGCAATGTGTACCTTTTATAGTCGATCTATTCCTTAAGATAAAAACGGTTTTCCAAAGTCTATTTTAGGAAATGAAAATCCACGAATATGTTTCTATTGGCAGATAGCCATATTTTCTGATTTCAGAAAGTAGAACTCAAAGTATATTATGTTACGTAATACAGGTACATATATTATCAGCACACTGAAATGATAGCGGGTATTTCTGTTTCTTTCCTTCTTTTAAAAGGTTTCAAGTTTCTGTTGGAAGTGCTAATCATTAAATTTTAAGTAAAACTTAATAATCAAGCTACTTTGCACGAATTGTTATGTTTTCTTATGTTATGGAATATAAGTCAGTAAGTGCCATCCTTACTTTTTCGTTCATTTTAAAATACATATATCTTATTTCTTATGTTTATCTTTCGATTTTGATTTGTGTAACAAATAAAATATTGCACTTTTTAGACTGATCTACCAACTTCATGTCATTAAGGATTGAAATGCCACTTTCGTTAGAATTGTCATATAAGAAAAGACATTAGGAAATGTAAATATATGAACCCTCATATTTATAGCTGCACCTTTCTTTAGATATGTTTTTTTCAATTTCTTTCAGTCTCTTTTTATAATATTGAGGGATTCAACATTGAATAAATTGATTCTAAATTCTCAATAGTTTGTATTAAAAATGTATCTCTATATCTTATACTTACCTGAATATATTAATTAAGTAATGGAACTTAAATGTACTTTCATATTTTGAGATGACATTTTTAAACAAAACGAAAGAAAATACTAATCAATACCCTGTGAAACGATTTTTCGAAAACGTTGTCCCACTTTAATATTTCGTTATCGATTTATAAAATGTATTTATGCCTAGAGCAGAGATAGTAGAGTCTAAATTTTACAACCAATATTGTTCTTAATCAGTCATGATTTTAAAAAATAATGCTAAGATCTTTTTGATTGTCGCTTTAAATACAAGTACACATTTAAAATGTAAAACAAAATTTAAGTTATATACATATGTGAATTTTAATCACCCTAAATGAGTATATAGATATTTAATTTCTTAATACATAGATTTATGGAAAAACTTAAATCGGAAAAAACATAACATTCTGATTGAGGCTCTGGGAACTGGTAAGAAATGCATGAAAATTACAAAGATTTAAATATTACTTTTAACGCCTTAGTAGATATTTACTCTTTCATTGCTCTTTTTCTAATTCATTATGTTTTTAATTGTTTCATCATCTTTATGCAAAAAAAGTGACATATGAGTAAAAAAAAATTCAAATAAACACTAAAAAAGTCTTTTTGCTTCAGTAACAAAAATTGCATAAACAAAACCTAAATAACAAACTGATTCATTAATTGTCGTAAATGGAATTTACCTTAGCTATACCTACTTATTTGTCTTTTTATAATAATTATTATATTTAGAAATTTCTTTCTAGAACGTATATCTAACAATGATCTATTGTTACAATAGCGTCTTCACGGCTACGTTTCTTTCTTTGACAGAAAATTAACTTGTAAGAATTATACAATGTAGAAAGGTTTTTTCATTGACATGTCATTGTTTTAGATTAACTGAGTTTATCAAAGTTGAATTATAATCTTGCTCTAGTGTTCCCAACTGTCTCATTGGCTCAAATTGATCACATGATTAAGTGTTAAAATATCACATAAACTGGATGGTTCTGTTTTTTTAACTTCTAAAATACCTTATGAACCTGCTGTTTTCAAAATAAGAAACAATCTTCTGTGAAACAACATTAGTTATGACGTCACAATATTTAATTAATTTTGTAATTGTGATATCATAATGAGTATAACATAACAATACTTCATACTAGAAACTTTTAAGTATTATAATTATGGATTTTTAAGACATTTCCTATTAAGGAAGCTCTAAACACTAATGAAAAATGCTTTTTGGACTTTGAGAAAAATATATCATATTAAGGTGCACATATTCAGTGTATCTAGTTCATTTTCAGCATAGGGTACCTGCCTTATTTTTGCAGAAAAAATGTTCAAAGACAATGAACTATTTGTGAACAGAAATCACTGTTGTTTACTTGCATCTGGGAAAATAATGGAAATAATGTATTCAATTACTTAATCTTGGTCTAACATAACATTAAGAATACTTTAATTCATAAGAAATTGTGTCATTAAATGTAGATTCCCATTTATTCTATTTTTCTTCTAAGGTTACATTTGCTAACAATGAAATATATGGAGACAACGAACAGTATTCAAGCTCAAAAGTCCATTAAACAATACAAAATAGGAGAAGAGCAAACACGGACCTCTAAACATCAGAGGTGGGATCAGGTGCCATGGAGGAGTGAGCATCCCCTGCCGACCGGTCACACCCGCCGTGTGCTCCTTGTCATGATCGGGAAATAACGGAAAAATCCGTCGACAATTCAGTGTGTAAATAATGGCCTAACAATTAGTATGAAAAACGTCAGTCAGCATTTGACTCAATGATAAATTGTATTTGCTGACAAGGTCATTGTATCGACCATAGAACTTACGAAATGATGACTTTAAACGAGACAGCTGATATTCTTGTTTCATCAACTTGTTTGTCAATAATTTACCTCGTTTTAGAAATTGTACATACGTAGAGCATGCTCTTGCGTATCGAATCAACTGAGAGATATATACCCCGTATGCAGGTGATGAAGGTATATTGCTACATAAGTAAGGGAAGTTGACGATTGAAAAGTTAAAGTCATCACGTTTATCATAAAGCTTGGTTGTTAGATTACCATTAACGTCTTTCTCAAGTAAAATATCCAAATATGAAACAGATGTGTCAGACTCTGTGGTATCTTTTATCTCAAGCTCACCAGGATATATCGTATCGACATAAGTATGGAAATAGCCATTGTTAATTGACAATACGTCGTCGATATATCTAAATGTCGAGTTGAAGGCCACAGCAAGTGTTTCTTCTTTTCACGTACAAGATTTTGGACAAATTCTGCTTCATATGAATACAAAAAAAAGGTCTGCTAATAACGGGGCGCAATTGGTACCCATGGGAATTCCAATAGATTGTTTGAAGACCTGGTCTCCAAAAACCACATAGATATTGTCAATCAGAAACTCAAGCATCTTTTTGATGTCAAGTTCAGAGTACTTGTGTGTACAATCAGAATGTTTTTTAGCAAAATAATTTTGCAAATGACCAATGACAAGGTAAGTATATTTACGAGTTCCATTTTTATTGAAAAAGCAGCTGTCAATGATATCAAAAAGCCTGGACTTTAATTTATAGTGTGGAATGGTTGTGTATAACGTAGAAAAGTCGTAAGTTTTTAAGCTGTTGATTTTGGTAAAATCTTGTGATTTCAAATTTTCCAAAAGTTCCTTGGAATTTTTAAGTATCCACATCTGATTTACACCACTTCACGAATATATTGTTGAACAGTACTCTTGAAGTTTTTCCTTCACCACTGTTAATATCTTGGTGAGGAGTAAAGAAAGAGGCTTGGTTGAACATTTACTGGAACCCGCTATGTAACAATGTCATAATAACACACAAACGGCTTTGACCGTTCGATAGGGAATTTTTGCTCCTCCGTGGCACCTGATCCCATGTTTGTTCTTCCCAGGTGTCCTTGCTTTGCCCTGTTTTTTTTTTTTTTTTTTTTTTTTTTTTTTTTTGTTTGTTTGTTTGTTTTTTGTTCTTTTTTTTTTGTATCGTTTACAGGATCTACGAGATTACTTACAGTTGGATGTTTTAACCTATTTCATTTAGCATTTTACGACATTTTTATATTTATTAGACTGAGTATTCGTCTGATATCCAAAATTGGAGTATAATTATTAATTATGAAATATTTTTCATTCAATAATACAATTCTTTGACGTACAGATTTGTAGTAATAATATATGAAGTTTCAAAGAAGTATTCTGTAGTTTTTGCTGTTATAAAGTGTACATTTTACATAATAAGGAAACTCTAGGAAAGAGTTTCAATTATAAAGAGAACAGAAGAGCACATTTCTAAGATGCCTGTTTCTTATGACATACTCACCACTCATAAGCGGCTGTCTGCAAAAGGCGTATCATACAAAATTCTGATCATCTAGCATTATTATTCAACATCGATAAAACTGTACAACTTACTAATTATCGTTATATAGCAATCACAAAGCATGTTTTGATTATGGTCAGATTACAATTCAATAAAACAAATGAAAGAGAAAAACCATTTTCAATAGGGCTATTTCATTCTCAAAGTTTGAGTCGGTCTCAGGAATGTTTGGGCAGCTGGACCGTACGTATCGGAAAGCTGGCCGAAGTACTGGGAAAAATTATCGAAATATAAATGCCTATGCATGGCTGCTATCGTCGAATTATTCTTTCCTCGACTTGAAATTTAACCGCTTAATCAGTTAATGAAAGTACCAGCGGTAAATATATTATAAATCTTAAAAGTATAGAGATTATGTGACATGTTTCCTTACCGCTGAAACTTTCATTAACTGATTAAGCGGTTACATTTCAAGTCGAGGAAAGAATAATTCCCATCCCTATTGCACACAACAAAATATTCACATTAAAATTAAAACAATAACGTTAAAATACCGAATTTTATGTTTAATTTGTATTTATTTATATTCCTGTGGTTGCAATACAAAAATTACAAAAAAAAAAACTTACAATAAGAACAAATATTCAAATTAGCAAGCCAGCAAATGTCATTGATCCCGATATAAATTACATCACTTCCGTTACGCACGCACTCACACACACACTCATATTAGCGCGTTACTATATTCCCTCCGACTTCCTTGTGAGGGGATAAATATAATACAATTAAAAACTAGCAAATACAGAAGACACTTTAATTAAATGTAAAATAGAAAGATAAAGTTTCTAATAAGTTATCAACCATAAAAAATAAACAGTCTATCTGAAATCATATGCTAATCTGAGAAGTCTGTGCAATACATTCATACATGTATCTAGCTAAAAGGAATTTCCATTTTGTGAATGGACTTTAGAATGAATTTTTCTTCCTCTGTATGTACATCACGTGACACCTTGACCTCCACTGTTTTTATATCTTTCACTGTGAAGCTACAAAACATTACATAATCCATTGATATTTTAACGTTTCCTGTAATCGTTAATTTTCCCAAGACTTTCTCTACATATTTCAAAATCCAAAGCTTTTTATTCTCCAAAGCATAGTATTTATCTTCATATTCCATCACATTCAACTCATGGCTGCGCATTCTGGAAGAAAATAATTCAACGAGTCCCTTAGCAATTGATCTTCCTCTGTATGTGCCATTAATAGAACTCCTTGTGTAAAATATATCTGAAAGAGGAATGCTTAGCCTTTTCTTTGTAGGTAAGCTATTTAGTGTAATAAGGTTTTTCCATTTTTGTCCTCTTATTCTGTCAACCGACCTCACAGAATCATGAAGACGATAAATTGAAATGTTCATAGGTCTTGGAATAAGAGTGCCGCATATTCTTACATTGCCAGTAAGTCTGTGAAGTATCTGCATTGCTAACAATTCTAGTATTTCTTCGGAATAATATTTTTCTTGATGCTTAAATACATACAGCGGCATGTTAATGGATAATATAGGGAAACGTTCGCTTAATTCATCCAGCCATTCTCCAAATTTTTCTCCGTGAAATGACACAGAACTTTTTCCAGCAAATCCAACATCCATTGGATTCAGATTAACGACCGTTTCGTAATTGCTGGTATCGGGACATTGTTCTTTTTCTTGAACCGAAGTAGAGTGTGTTTGACACTTTTTGGAATCATATGTTCCATTTTTAGATGTATCAGTTGCTGTCAAATAATTAGCTTCCTGAGGTCGAGGAGTTCTGTCCGAAACCAGCTTGCTTGAAATCTCTACATTTTCAGATGTGTAAGTATTCCACTTTTTGCTACATACGGATTTGTCCATCGGCAAACATTCTAAGGTTCCTTGGTAGGGTTGGGTTCTAATGCCAGGCCAGATGTTTGTTCTTCTGTTTACATAGCTGCAAGAGTTACATCTGTAAATATACTCCAGGATGAATTTTTCTTCATCTGTATGCATAAAACGTGACCATTGAACATCTATTGTTTTTACATCTTTAACTGTAAAGCTTTGAAACATTACATAATCCATTGATATTTTAATGTTTCCCATTATCGTAAATTTTCCCAAGACTTTCTCAGCATGTTTTAAAATCCAAAGCTTTTTATTTTCCAAAGCATAGTATTTACTGTCATATTCCATCACATTCAACGTATGGCTGCGCGTTCCGGATGTGAATAATTCAACGAGTCCCTTCGCAATAGATCTTCCTCTGTATGTGCCATTAATAGAACTCCTTGTGTAAAATATATCTGAAAGAGAAATGCTTAGCCTTTTCTTTGTAGGTAAGCTATTTAATGTAATAAAGCTTTTCCATTTTTGTCCTCTTATTCTGTCATATGACATCACAGAATCATGAAGACGATAAATTGAAACATTCATAGGTCTTGGAATAAGAGTGCCGCATATTCTTACATTGCTAGTAAGTCTGTGAAGTATCTGTGATGCTAACAATTCTAGTACTTCTTCGGAATAATATTTTCCTTGATACTTATATACATTCATGGACATATTCATTGATAATTTAGGGAAACGTTCGCTCAATTCATCCAGCCATTCCCCAAATTTTTCTCCATCAAATGATAGAAAACTTGTACCAGCAAATCCAACATCCATTGGATTTAGATTAACGACCGTTTCGTAATTACCGACAACAGGATTCTGTTCTTTTTCTGGCACCAAAGTAGATTGTACTAAATAGTGTTTAGGCCCATGTATGTCATCTATAGATGCTTCAATTGCTGTTAAAGAATTGCCTTCCTGGAGGCAAGGATTTCTGTCCGAAAGCTTTGAAATCTCTACATTTTTAGACGTGTAGCTACATGTATCCCACTGTGTGCTATATTCTGAACTGTCTGACAGCATGGATTGTTTTATAGTTCCTTGGTAGGATTGAGTTCTAGAGCCAAAACAAGAGCTTCTACCTCTACTTACTTTGTAGTAAGGATTACTATTCTCGGAATGAGTAAGAACGGCTGAGTCCACAGATACAGAAAAAGTTTCATCTGAATACCTAGTGCCTCTGGTTTCGCTCTTACAGCCATAGTAACTATTCGGTATGTTTTCATAAGAAAATGACTTCTTGGAGGAAGTTTCGGATTCACAAAAAGATTGAACTTCAGAGACGGTTCTTGTTGAGGAGTCTAATAAAAAATTTCTCTGAGTAGAAAGACCAAATACCTCAATACTTTGGTTTTGTTGCACAGGGCTGATGCCAGCATTTATCTGGTTTTCCAAAGACCTCCACAAATATCCTCCTAAGTTTCCACTTTGCCTAACTCTGGTGGTAGACTGAATGCAGTTTTTCTTGGGATTCAAGTAATTAATAACCATGACAGTAATTTTATCACATTTTCCAAGCTTATGGAGTTTTTTGAACACCCAGAGTCGTCGGTTGTCTGCAGTCACCCATATTCCACTTCTTTTCACAACACTGATGGTTGGAATATCCCTTATACTGCATTTCCCTGATAAAATGTCATCAAGCGTTTCTCCAATTAACTTATGACGATGACGTGTGCCATCCCCAAAACGATTTTTAATCGAATCCTGACTGAAAAATATCTCCGATGGAGTTAACTCTATTCTAGCCATACTGTGCTCATTGAAAAAATAAAGTCTATTTATATCTTAAGAAAGAGAAAATACATTTTTTCCGGGAATTGCGCATGAATCAGTGAATCGATTTACACAATTAAAAGGGTATAGCCATGCTTCTTTGGCAAATTTGTACCTTTTACACATATTTTTTTCAATATCGAGAGGTCTATGCGGTTGTAATAGAAGAAATATGATTTTTTAAAAATTCGGTAAAACATGATTGTGTAAAGCGAAACCGGAACATAGGAAACATTGTAAACTGTTCTATCAAGCTAATAAGTAGCTATAATGTTTCGTGATTTTTTTCTTTCAGTTTTTGAAGTAATTTTAAGCTGTCATATTTTAAAAGAAAAAGTGTCTACTTTTTATCCCAAAATCGATTAAAATAGTACCAATTAAGATTCTACCAAATATCACAGAATGTACAAGCATTGAATAATCTTTCAGTTGTTTTAAATATCATAATTTGACTGGAGCTCACTGCCTGACGGTGACAGTTCCACCCGACTATGTGATAGTACTCACATTTTTATTAATGACAAAGCTTTATCCTTTCGTGGTTCTGAAAAATATCTCTGATTAATAGCCAGTCTAAAAATAAACTTCTGCATAAACTCACGCAGATTTGTTATCCTTAAAAGTACAGTACAATGCTGATTTTAGTCTTTTATTTTTCTTTTGTTTTTACAAATATACACATTATCACTGAATTAAAAACTTATATAAACCCTCAGTATGCTTGCTGTGAAAAAAAACCCCCACAAATATAAGGCAATTCGCATATAATTCAAAATGTGGCAGTGATTTCAGTTAATACTGACATCTATTAAATCAGGAGAGCAAATGTTACGTTATATACTTATCCAACAAAAGAAATTATTAATAGACACTGGACAAATACCAGTAAGTGATTAGCTATTTTCACATAAAAAGGCAAGATACATAAATCCAGTGGCTATTAAAATTGCAGACCCTTAAAATGCACACCAGTTAGCATCTACAATACCAGCCTACTGTTCTGTGCTGCATTATGGATGATTACAACATTGAAATGGTTCAATTGCCAAACCCAATATATCACACTGGAATAAAAATCATCAAAATATTTTTTTTTAATGCAGATGTTCAATTGTTGTATTTTTTAAATGTCACTGATGCCTCCATGCCAATAACTACATACTGAATTTAGTGTTTTTAAAATATATGTAAACAAAGAAATTTACCTCTACAGTTTTTAGTGCATTTCACTTGTGAGTCAGGCTTTTAGTTTTAAATAAACAGTGTATATATTTCTATAAAAGTATTCACAGAGGACAGAAGTTTTTGAGATTCACACTAACACTGAACACAATGAACACTGAGACGTATAAATATACCTATACAAATCTACACCTATTTACACAGAGTTCTACAATGTTTAATTCTCCCTGAGCTTCCATTGTACATCTTCCGTACGATAATGATGAAAAATTAACATTAAAATTTTATATCAGATAAAATGAAGAATTTCTATGAAACTGTGCATTTCTGATTATTATTTCATGATATTTAGGGTTAGGAAAATATTTTAAATTTTAGGCATTATATCACATAAGAAATTTTGCAATAACATTCTAAGACTAATGAAAGGTTTCATAAGGGATGATCATGATAATACACCTTTTTGGAATGCATGTACACAAAGAACTTTAGTTTTTCTATACTTATTATTAATAATAATTCTCCACAAAACTATACACTTTTATTCAATATTAAGGAATTTTAGAAAAATTCAAAAATAATGACTAGCAAATTGATTTTTTTTAAATAGTCAACTTGCCATAACATATATATATATTTTTTCAATTATAACATCATATTGTATATAGATATATTCTAGTCAAAGTTTCCAAAGTCACAATAAATTTCACAATGCATAACTTTTTTTAGAATTCTTATTTGTAGAAATTCATTTGAAAAAAGAAAATATGACTACATTCTAAAAGAATCTGAAATACATTATCAAAAACATTTAATTTTTTTTTATCATTCAGACTTGTTTCTTTATCCAAAAAAGCAAAACATTATATACTGATTTCAGTTTTTCCAAGCTGGAGAGCAACTCCTTACATAAATGGGTATATACAGATTATTTGACTCTCATTAAATTGCTTTTGATTCACATAACATTTTTAGCCTTTAAACGGTATATCGGTTATATACTTTCGAAATTCCATTTTAGCTCACTTGTGCCGATTTGTCCGTTGTCTGTCGTATTCGTTGTTGTCTTCATCGTCGTTGTAAAATTTACATAATTTAATCTTCTTTTTAAAAATCTTCTCAAGAACCATTAGGCCAAAAAAGTTTAAACTTATAGGAAACTTTCTTTACATAGTGTAGATTCAAGCTTACTCAAATAATGACACCTGGAAGTAGGGTGGGGCTACAATGGAGGATCAAAGTTTTACATTGGAAAACCTTTCAAAATCTTCTTCCCAAGAACACAAAGCCATGTTTAGTCATATTGATATGGAAGCATCCTCAGGTAGTGTAGATTCAAGTTTGTTCAAATGATGAACCCTTGGGGTAGGATGGGGTCACAATGATGGATAAGAATTTTATATAGGAATATATAGGGAAAAAATTTGAAAAATCTTCTTCTCAGGAAAAACAAAGCCTTGTTTAGTAATATTGATGTGGAAGCATTCTCAGGTAGTGTAGATTCAAGTTTGTTCAATTGATGACCCCCTGGCGGTAGGGTGGAGCTACATCGGGGGAACAAAGTTTTACATAGGAATATATAAGAAAAAATCTTCTCAACAACAGAAAAGCCATATTTAATCATATTGATATGGAAGAATCCTCAAGTAGTGTAGATTCAAGTTTGTTCAAATGATGACCCTATTAGGTTAGGATGGGGTCACAATGGGGGATCAAAGTTTTACATAGGAATATATTGGTAAGAATCTTCTTCTCAAGAACAGCAAAGCCATGTATAGTCATACGGATATGGAAGCATCTTCAGGTAGTGTAGATAGAAGTATGTTCAAATGATGACCCCTGGGGGATAAAAGTTTTACATAAGATTATATAAGAAAAAAATCTTCTTCTCGAGAATGGAGAAACCATGTTTAGTCATATTGATATGGAAGCATCCTAAGATAGTGTGAATTCAAGGTGGGGGTAGGGACATCATGGGGGATCAAAGTTTTACAAAGGAATATATAGGGGAAAAAGCTTGAAAAAATGGGGGATCAAAGTTTTACATAGGAATATACATATGTATAGGAAAACCTTAAAATCCTCTCAAGAACAACAAAGCTTTGTTTAGTCATATTGATATGGAAGCATCCTTAGGTAGTGTAGACTCAAGTTTGTTCTAATGATGACCCCTGAGGGTAGGGTGAGGCCACACTGGCAAATTGAAGTTTTACATTAGTATATAGGGAAAAAACTTGAAAAATCTGCTTGTAAAGAACAGCAAATCCTTGTTTAGTCATATTGATATGGAATCATTTTCAGATAGTGTAGATTTAATTTTTTTTCAAATGATGACCCCTGGGGGTAGGGTGGGGCAACAATGGAGGATCAAAGTTTTACATTGGAATATATAGGAAAAAAATCTTCTCAAGAACAGAAAAACCATATTTAGTCATATTGATATGGAAGCATCCTCAGGCAGTGTAGATTCAAGTTTGTTTAAATTATGACCCATGGGGGAAGGGTTGGGCCACAATGGGAGATCAAAATTTACATAGGAATATATTGGGAAGAAATTTAAAAAATCCTCTTAATTCTCAGGAATAGCAAATCCTTGTTTAGTCATATATTGATATGAAA
The DNA here is from genome assembly GCF_033153115.1 of Saccostrea echinata. Taxonomy (NCBI): domain Eukaryota; kingdom Metazoa; phylum Mollusca; class Bivalvia; order Ostreida; family Ostreidae; genus Saccostrea; species Saccostrea echinata. The sequence continues at coordinate 12,190,991 of NW_026889761.1, forward strand.
GCATTCTCAGGTACGCGGGTATGTTAAGACTGCACTCAGATATCCTACTTGCCTATACAGTATGACCTCATAGTAAGCTGTATGACGTGAATTTTAGAGATAATGATTTCGTAATATATATATTTATTTCATGCGAAACTTTGGAATATTTTTTTTCTGTTTCGGGAGAGTAGGATTCTAACAGTATTTTTCATGGTCCAGTGATGTTTTTACATAATTATTTTCACAAAAAGAAATAAATTATTCCCGGGATAGTGTTGAACTTTTCACTTTTTCGTGAAGGCAATTTTTCTAGTTATAGACTTCAAGTGATGACGTCGTAGTGGAGTGCTTCTTTTAGCCTAAGACTCAATGACTCAATGACGATTGAAAAGTTAAAGTCATCACGTTTATCGTAAAGCTTGGTTGTTAGATTACCATTAACGTCTTTTTCAAGTAAAATATCCAAATGAAACAGATGTGTCAGACTCTGTGGTATCTTTTATCTCAAGCTCACCGGGATATATCGTATCGACATAAGAATGGACACAACCAAAAAGAGGTTAATGATGATCTAACAACAAAGCTTTATGATAAACGCGATGACTTTAACTTTTCAATCGTCAACTTCCCTTACTTATGCAGTAATATACCCTTATCATCTGCATACGGGGTATATATCTCTCAGTTGATTCGATACGCCAGAGCATGCTCTACGTATGAACAATTTCTAAAACGAGGTAAGTTACTGACAAACAAGTTGATGAAACAGAATATCAGCAATCTCGTTTTAAGTCATCATTTTGTAAGTTCTATGGTCGATACAATGACCTTGTCAGCAAATACAATCTTTCATTAAGTCAAATGCTGACTGACGTTTTTCATACTAATTGTTAGGCTATTATTTACACACTGAATTGCCGACGGATTTTTCCGTTATTTCCCGATCATGACAAGGAGCACATGGCGGGTATGACCGGTCGGCAGGGGATGCTCACTCCTCCATGGCACCTGATCCCACCTCTGATGTCTTAGAGGTCCGTGTTTGCTCTGCTCCTATTTTGTAATGTTTAATGGACTTTTGTGCTTGAATACTGTTCGTTATCTCCACATATTTCATCAAGCAGTTATTATTTTTAGCTTCCTGGTGATTGTATGAACCTTTCAGATATTTGTTTACCTTGACCTCCTTTCTGAAGCAATACCTGACTAGGTCTGTATATTCACAAGTAGACTTCATAAGAAGTCAATAATTGTATAATACTATGGAATCATCATTGTTCGTGGGGGGTCAATGTTCATGGATTTCTTCGGTAGTCACGATTTTTGCTACAATTTCACACGACTTACTAAAAATCAGAAATCGCCGACATTCGCAACGCTAGCCTTATTTTTATTATTATTATTATTATTATTATTATTATTATTATTTTTTTTTAGTGTGTAACGATACGAATACGATGTCCGCTCAACAATGTACAAGGCTTGTACGATAACAGAACGAGTTTTGGCGAGTAAAGTACGAACACATTACGAACGCAATACTATCTTTATACGAGTATGAACGATAAGGCACGATTTTATACAGTAAAACTCGTTTTTAGCAAAGTCCTGGGGACCTGTGAAGAAGAAGGTATGGTTTTAGCTTTATTGTGCCCTAAAAATTTAATGTTTTCAAAAAGTTTTGAAACTGGCTTAAATATTAGTTGAGTATATGACTGTAATAAATCAGGAAAGAATATAGCATGATGGAGTACCATTCTGGATATATGATGTCATTAATTTGATGCATTTCTCTATTTTAAACAGAAAAAGCCTCAAAATGACCCATTTCAAGGGTTATTTTCCTTAAGAAAATAGTGTCCACAGCCGTTGCCCACGTTAATTTTTAGATATATTGTGTAAAATTCTTTGAAAAATCACATATCTCAAAATCTTTGTGGGCGATGCCTGTGGACAATATTATCTGAAAGAAAATTCCATTGAAAATTGATGTCTTCTGCAACTTTTCAAGAAAATACGGGAAAATGCACAAGTTTATGACGTCACAATTAGCATTTCAAAGGTCATGTGAGAAAAAAAGATTTGCATGATCTTTCTGCATGGAATTTCAATAATTCAAAAAGCATGAGTTTTAATTTTTTACATCACTTTTATTTTTAAGAAAAACACAGGGCAAGATTTGTATTGAAACCGTACCTTGTTCTTTACTTCGCTAGATCCGTAATTCATTATATGCGTATAACGAATTCGTTAAAGTATATATAACGAATTCGCAATATGGACCTTTCCCTTCAAGTATCACTACCAAATATGTTCTGGGATGTATTAGATACAAAATTTTACTTGGGGTACTTAATGTCCCTGATGAATGGAATTTCAAATCTAAATACTTATGAAAAATAATGTCAGTTAAATATTTTGAATTATAAGATATTGAAAATTCGTTATAAAAGATGTAATTTTCGTTATTTTTAACCTCTAAGGGACAGAAATCAGTTCGCTATATCCGTAAATTCGCTATATCAGAGTTCATTATTACCGTAATATTTTCCTAGGATTTGTTAAGAATTTTGCCGGGGATTTCAAAAAACTTCGCTATATCCGTGTTCGTACTAAACTAGTTTTACTGTACGATGCTCTTAAGAATAACTACGAGTCTGTACGATGCATACATGATATTCCTACGAACATTGACGAGTTCATAAGAATATATATGGTTTGAGTATATATATAGAGGGTTACTTGAAATTTTGAAGCATCATTTCGAAGTTGGATAATTATTGCAATAGCTATAGTGCGGGGCTTCAACTGCTGCAATATTTGGGGGAAACTTGAACAGAATATTGCAGAAAATGACGAGGCGATTGCCCATCTATTACACAACGAGCGTTCACATAGGCAAAGAAGAAGATACTACATGGATAAGACCATGGATCACCAAACATACTCAGTATGGATATTTTGATCGCTTGATGAGAGAACGTGAAACTGAGGAATTATTATCATTCAGAAACTTCCTCAGGGTGGAGCCAGATATGTTTAGAGAGCTTGTAGACAGATTGAGTCCCAGATTACAAAAACAAGACAAATGGCTCAGAGGCTGTACTTGAAACAATACTACAATTCAGCCATTGGGGCGGTTCCCTGATAGAATGATATGATTTAATTACTATGAGTCAAAGATTTTTTATGTGTGTTCTGATGATTCTGCTGACGGCCGTTTTATTGTAAATGTACTATATTGTAAATGAAACAAATGAATCAGGATATTATTTAAATTTTATTGTGTATTAATAAACGTGAAGCATTCAACAATGTTAATACTCATTCTCTGAACAAACTAGAAAATAAAACACAAATTTAGATTGCAAACACTCGTAAAAACATCGACATGTATACTGACAATTGAACAACTGAATCACATTTCTATCAATAACTTTAAAGGATTTTTATCACGTCTTAAAATGCTTTTATATGACAAAGTTTACATGTTAATTAAATCATATATTTGAAATTTCTTTGCTAGAAAATCAATATTTTTGGTGTTTCAGCGATTCAAAGTTTAAATATTTTGATCGCCGATGTTACGCGCCATTGCTCTGACGTCATAGGTGTCAATCCTGGTCAAGCGAAGTACTTATTGTGCCTACAAAAGAACTCATTTGTTGCGTTTATTAAACCTGTTAGAAAATAATTAAGTGATAATTGGATAATTGACATCTTGTAACGTATAATTTGTGGCTTTAGGATGCACAAATGTGCACAAGAAAGGTTTTAGGACGATTTTTTCCCACATTTCCTGGATTTGGTCGAGAGATGAAAGGGGGGCATTTTTCTGCAAACGCGATGGCGTTTATATCCATTCAGAACAATCGTTTATGCCCGATCACGAATTTTCTGTTCTAAAATTTATTTTAAGAAAAAGATACTTTAAAAAAAAAAATAATAAAAATAAACGTCCAATTACTATGCATTTTTTATTATAAGTCGCGTTTTATAGCATTTGATACCCTTAGAAAACACTGGTACATGGCTGGATTGGAAACACCGCTAGGCCATCTTAGAATTGGAATTCTTTCTCACTGGGTAACACAGTTCATATTATCCCTTATGTCTTCAGCTTACTTGTTACAGATAAGACCCCTCAGACCATCTCTCTCTCTCTCTCTCTCTCTCTCTCTCTCTCTCTCTCTCTGGGTAACAAAGTTCATATTGTCTCCTAGGTCCACAGCATACATGTACTTGTTACAGATAAGGCCCTTCAGACTGTTAATATCTGCCCTCAGTCCTATCACCCTCCCGAGCCAAAGCCACTATTGATGACGTCATTAGAGAAGGAACCTACACTTAAATCTTCTTTTTCCTAAGAACTAACCAGAAAATGATTAGCCATATCAGTATACAAGCATTCTACAGTAAGGAATGAAATATGGAAATAGCGAACAGAATTCAAGCTCAAAAGTCCATTTAAACAATACAAATCAGGAGCAGGGTAAACGCGGACCGCTAAAACATCAGAGGTGAGATCCAGGGATGGGGTCAATTACATAGGAAAGTAATTAATTAAATTACCATTACTTGCCCAAAACCTTCAATTAAATTACCATTACCATTACAAGAATTTTGAAATGTAATTAATTAAATTACAATTACTTTGCAAATGTAATTAATTAAATTACAAATTACATTAAGAAAAAACATATAAAAATAAACAATGATAAATAGTCATGAAAGTTCATTTATATTCATATAGTTTCAGTTAATGAAATTTTAAAATATTGTGTCCCCTAACCTACATCAATCAGGTTTAAAGATTTTTCTGCTACAATGAAGATATTTTACACTGGGGCATTTGTGACCTGAATAAATAAACACTGACTAATATAGCAAGTTTCACGGCTTAATTGACCCTTTTTGGTACAGGGTCCTGTACCCTTCTAATTGTGAATTTTCAATCGAAAAGGTGGCTAATCGAAATGGTGGCAAAATTGAGAAATGTTGTTGACTTATATTTATTTGTTGATTAAAGAGTTAAATAGTGGACTTGTTCCCCATATACACATGATATATATCTTTAAAAATGATTAAAATTTCAAAACACGTTATTTCTGTATATAAACAGCATCAAAAAATTGAATTTGGTCATCAGTTGGGAATTGTTACCTAAATTTTGGGAAAAAAGAGCCAATTTCAACTCGAACACAGTCCTTTTACAGGACCTGGATGCTGTTTTCCATTAATTCATGTGTCCGTTTTTAAGCTTTCATATATATTTTTGCAAAACAATGGATGCGGTTTGCCTTGTTTCCTGCTTTTTTTCATCATCCTAAGCTATACATCTGAAAATGTTATAGTATTGACATATTGTGTGTTCAACTATACTGTCTTCCCACAAATTGTTATTAAAATAGAAAAATTGCCATGGTGTTATAACACCAAATTGCATATTTTAAAAAAGATTTGTGGGAAGGCAGTCAATGTATGTGTATAAAACTACCAATAGGTAAGGTCAAAATGTGTGTAAAATCTCTATTTAAGTTAAGTGTCAATATGTACATAACCCTAGGGCACTAATTAGCACCTGTTAATCACTTCTTACACAAGCTGTAGGTATGGCAAACAAAGGATTAGAAGCCATTAGACTAGACATTTTAAGTGTTAATTCATAAACAACTTGATTGAAATTATTAATTTTATTTAATATATTTATAAACAAGGAGATTAAATAATATTAAAAAGTTTTGAAGAAAATGCATTTTAAAGAGGAAACAGCAATTCACTAAATAAAGAAAATGTATAATTTTTTTCAAATATATTATAGAACATTTTGTCCTAAAAATTAGTTAACCTTTCTTGAATGGAGTGTTTGGGATTTGAAAAAAGGGGAGGGGCTATTTCTCATTTATTAAACACCAGTGTAATTGAATGTAATTGAAAAGTAATTGTGAATTACATGCTTTTCTCAAAAGTAATTAATTAAATTACAATTACATGTAATTGAAAATTGGGCTAATTACACATTACTTTCAATTACATCGAAATTTGTAATTAATTACTGTCAATTACCATTACACATTACCATTACCCCATCCCTGGTGAGATCAGGTGCCATAGAGGAGTGAGCATCCTCTGCCGACGGGCCACAACCGCCGTGCGCTCCTTGTTGTGATCGGGAAAAACGAAAAAATCTGTAGAAAATTCAAATTTGTTTAAATCGGGCACTTTGGGGACCACATTGAGAGTTCAAATTTTCATATGGAAAAAAATAGGTTGTGAAATTTCAAATTTGTTCAATTCATAGTCCGCACTAGTAGTGTGTAGTTAGTATTTTCTAAAATATTCAGTATAATATAATGTCTTGAATGTTGCTAGAGCATTTCACAAAAAAGTTATAAAATCGTATTTAGAAACTTATTTTATCTGGAAATAATTAAAACTACGAATGTCGGGACGCATTTGATTGACACAAATCCTTGCACTTTCACGATGTAAATTTTATCCTTATTATTTAAGAACAGTGAAAAAAAAAACGTAGTGTATTAATGATTTATATCAAAATTTAATGCAGAAAATTCAGACTAGAAACGTAAGAAAGCAAAACCAACTCAATAGTATTGTCAATCCGTGCTCAGTGATGTGTGCAGAGTAAACAAATTGAACACACCCCGTAAAACGTAATCATTAACAATAACTTTAAAAAAAAAATTCACGAGTTACACTTTCATTGAAAAAGCCACTCTCGTGTACACAATCAGAGTGGTCTTTCCATGATAGCGGTCGATTCTAGAGAAAAATTCGAGAGGTACTCAGTTAAGATGTCAATTCTCCTCATCGGGAACGTGATTAAGGCAATTAAAGTGTGCGTTAAATTTCAAAACTCAGATCTTCTTTTACTTGTGCATATCAATGACTCCCATCAAAATTTCCAAGATGTTACTATATCTATCTATACTAAGTAAGTCGTCTTCTTTTAATTAGTCGGAGGTGTGATCTGCGACAGAAAAACTCGTTTAAATTTATTTAACTCAATCTGTTGTCAGTTTGTAAGTTTCACACTTTATATATTTCTAGCTATGGACAATCAAAACTTGCTAAACAGCAGCATGTAAAAAACAAGGAAAACTGATGGAAAAGGTTATCTTTTCGTTCTGGGGTGATCTTGTCTATTTTAGGCACAATTTGTGAAAAATGCTCAGGAACCGTCTCTAGTTATTCTATCGATTTTGGTGAATGATCGGACTCAAAATAGAGAAAAGAGTTGGGGGGAAAAGGGGGATGTGGGTCCAAGATTAAAATCAGGAATGAAATCATCCTTCAGCAAGTTTGTCCTGCCTATCTTTCAGTATTTTTTTTTTATTATACACGCGCTTAAAAAGTGGGGAGCATATAGTGACGGGGTGTCCGTCCTACTTCGTTCCGTCCGTCTCTTGGTACACTTGGGGTTAGACACCACTTATCCGAAACTCCTTTTACACCACTGAATGCAATTTAATGAAATTTTAACGGAATATTTATCATATACGTAGAGCCATTTTGCACTTACTTTTCTAGCGGTCGCCTATGTCGTGTAAAACGTTGCTTTATTCGATAATCTTGTGATGTATATTCAAAATCTTGTGATGTATGTTCAAAATCTTGTGATGTATATTCAAAATCTTGTGATGCATGTTCAAAATCTTGTGATGTGTATTCAATATCTTGTGATGTATATTCAAAATCTTGTGATGTATGTGTTATATCTTGTTATGTATATTCAAAATCTTGTGATGTATGTTCTATAATCTTGTGATGTATATGCAATATCTTGTTATGTAAATTCAAAATCTTGTGATGTATGTTCTATAATCTTGTAATGTATGTGCTATATCTTGTTATGTATATTCAAAATCTTGTGATGTATATTCAAAATCTTGTGATGTAAGTTCTATAATCTTGTGATGTATATGTAATAGTGTTGGATTTGTACAAAAATAAAGTAACAGAACTTGCCAGAATATATGTTTTAACTTTTATTTAAATTTGTTATTCAAAACCTAGATCCACCCCTTAGTTCTCCCTTACCTGTACATACATATATATACCTAAGGGCATTGGTCAGATGTTTTGGAAGTGGTTATTGTTATTTTGGTTTTTATTGGTTATTGATTTGAAAGGTCTGATTCTATTGGTTTTATTGACTGGGTTGGAGTTTTCCCGCTTTATTAAGACCATTCTTTGTTCAGAGGTTGATCTGACCAGACTATATATATATATTCATAAAAGACATTCTTGACTTTGGACAGATTCCCATTTCTGATCACCATTCATGTAGATACTTCTATATTAACAATTTGTGGGAAAGCCTATTCCCATAGAATGGTGAGATTTAGATTTATATGTTTTTAATCTGGAATATATTTTTTATGAATATTATGGGAGTAATTAATATGTAAAGATTTATATATTCGAGTTATCTCCCTTTGATGACAGTGTAAATATTATAAATGATGATAATCTAATCATTATCTTCATGTAAAATAATGAACATTGTGTGTGATAATTATTTACATTATATTTATTGTTGTTTTATGATATTTACAGGGCTTACACAATACAACACAATATATATAATCACTCCACTGTGCAATAAATCTGATGAACCCTGACAGGAGTGTTGTGTTATATACTTCCATAGTGATACCCCTGTTACATTTTGGCGCCCAACGTGGGGCACAGTGGCTTTGAGTGCAGACTGGAGACGCGTGTATGGTGTGTGGTACGTTTACGGATCCATGGAGATCGTCAGGCCGTCAGTGACGCATAAACTTACCTGTGATGACTGTGTTTATCCACCCAAGTTACAAACTTTGATCCGCGCCTAACAAGTGACATTCTGAAGGATCATCAGTGACACCGGTGTAGTGCACTTGAGACTGCATGCAATAATTTAATCTGTGATATTTATCTTTACCAGCTGGTGAGTTATATGCATGTTTATAAACTGTAGATTTTAGAACTTGGTGCACCGTTAGAGTTGAATATGTAAATATATATATTTTTTCTTTGTAAAGAATTTAATATTCACGATCGATCAGTGGTTTATATTTTTGAATAGGCCTACATTTAGCTAGCTAGTAATATTTTTATAGTTTAAAGTTGATCATTGTCTGTCTGTTCTGTCCGTCATAACTGGGTTTGTTATTATTTTTTTATTGTGCACATATTGGTATAACTTTAAAATGTAAGAAGAACTACAGTGAGAGTGAGAGCATGGGTAAATTGTGTAATTAACAGTGCACATATTTCCCTCATTCCATTCCCAGTGTTAATTAGTAGCTAATTGCTATATCTTTCATCTGACATTTTACAGACGAGACAGTAAGACTACAACAGTTGAATTTACTAGTTATATTGGTCGTATTCAAGTCAGTTGATCTGAGTTTGTCGTGATATTTTGTGAGGTCATTGTTGCTTCAGTGTTATCAGTGGTTTTGTAATTGTCTGGTAGTTAATCCCAAACACCCTATTACCCAAAATTCCATAACCTTTAAATTGTACATATTATTTATTGTTTACAGTAGTGTTTGTATAATTGCATTCGTATCAATTTAGATCGGGTTCGGTCATCTCCGCATTTTAGATCGAGTTCGGTTTTGTTTTGCGAATTCCGTTCGAGCTCGAAATCCGTTTCATTCATAAACCGGAAGTTTACAAAACGTGATTCGGTAATTCTTAATTTTTTGTTTTCAGCACTTTAATTTTGTTTTAAAACTTCAACAACAATCTTTGCATTCAGTTTTTGTGTTCTTGTGTTGTTATCTCAAAGATTCCTACGTCTCAGGTAAATATTTCTGCTTAAAACCTTGTGTTTATTTGATTATTTGCACTTCATTTCTTCAACATAAAATCAGCTGATTTTGATCGACAAGTAAGTTCATAGTGACAAAGTTATCTGTTTGTTTTCAGTATTGAAATTATTCGCTGATACTTTTGATTTGTTTTTGAATTGATTCACGCTTACCAAACTTGCTTATTACAGTTCAAAGAATTAAAAGTTATCTTTATTGCAGGTTGTAAATAGTATTTTGTGTTTCAGCCAGAAGATAAAATATTTTGAGTGCATTTATTGACCGGAAGTGCAACACTTAGCGGAAGTGCATCCTACTTTCATTTTCTATTTATATTTTGACATTGTTTATACTTTCCCAAAGATTATTAGTTCATTTTGAACTACCCTCCTGGAATTATTTGCAATTTTATTTCACCATGAGATAAATTACAGGTACAAACAGTTGCTTTATTTTAAATATTGTGTATTATTCTGCAGCATTGTAAATATTGTGTACTATTATTTGTGTTACCATATAATTATTCAACAATCATGTCTGAAGAAGCAGCGATGACAAAGGAGGAAGTGAAGAACATGCTTATTGCCTGGAAGGCAATGAAGTTGAAGCCTAAGGCTGATACCCCACAGGACTTCATAGACTGGATGACAGCTACATTTATTAAGGAAGAACCTACAGAGACAACTGAATCTCCAAGCACAACAGCTTCCAGTAACACAGCTCAACCTCCACCATCTTCTGGGAAACCTATGCCTTACACTCCGTTTCCACGGATATCTACTTTCTCAGGAGATAGTAAGAGTGATGTTACTTATGATGTTTGGAAGTATGAAGTAGAATGTCTCATCAATGAATCATATCATCCAGACACTATCCATCATGCCATTAGACGTTCGTTGAAGGGAGAAGCGAGTCGTGTGATAGTGCATCTTGGACCAGGGGCATCTACTCAAAGTATCATTAAGAAACTAGATAGCATCTGTGGTACTGTAGCTGAGAAAGAGGACATCCTGTCCGAGTTCTATAGTGCTAGACAAAAGGATGATGAGGAATGTGCAAGATGGAGTTGCAGATTAGAGGACATTTTAAGCAAAGCCATACAGAAAGGACTTATTGCACAGTCACAGTCCAATGAGATGCTACGGACAATGTTCTTCAAAGGATTAAGGCCATCACTGAAAGATATTTGTGGACATCTCTTTGACAAGACTCTCAACTTTGATGAGCTCAGATCAGCAGTGAGGAAAGTAGAGATGGAGCATCAACCTCAAATCAAAGAGAAGAAATCAGCAATTGCAAAAGCTGCAACACCTGCTGAACACTCTACTGATAGACTTGATGATCTTGAGGCAAAGATTAATCAACTGACCACTGCAATGCAAGGATTTAAGGATCGTCAGTACACTTACAACAGACGATTACCACAAACATTCAGTGCACCTAGACCATCCTATCAAAGAGGTAGACAAGATAGAGTTTATAGAGGAGGATACAAACAGAATCCTAGGATACCTCCACCTCAGGTCACACATGATGATGTGCAGGAACCTCAGAGATATAGGAGGAAGGAACCACCTACTTTCTATAGATGTGGACAAGTCGGACACATTGCAATCGGATCCAGGGTAATGGTGGATCACAGACGCCAGGCTTTAAACTACAACAAGTCAACCCCTGGGGACGAGGAGTTGGCTCGAGGACCAAGAGTCCCAGAACGGAAATTATAGGAAAACCAAATGAGATTACAGTTGCCATCAACGACACTCAGTGTACCGCTCTTCTAGATACTGGTGCTACCGTATCTACCATTAGCCAGTCTTTTTATGATCAGTACCTTCAAGATGTAGAGTTACATCCCATTGAAGAGGCTATTAATATAGAATGTGCTGATGGACAACTGATGCCATATAGTGGTTATGTGTGTATCAACATTGGACAGACTCCAGGATTGTTTATTCCTTGTTGTTCCAAATAGCAACTACAATATGCATGTTCCTGTGCTTATTGGAACCAACATAATCCAGAGTCTTATAGATGTCACAAAGGAGGAATATGGATCCAGATTTCTTCAAGAGGCAGCTTTAACGACACCCTGGTACTTAGCCTTCCGCTGCATTGCTATCAGAGAGAAGGAATTAAGTAGGAATGGGTATTCACTAGGCTTAGTGAAAAGTGCAGAGACATCCAGAGTGATCATTCCTCCAAACAGCAACATTACCATCAATGGGTACATTGACAAGAAGATTCCTTACCACAGATGTATTGTTATGATGCATGAATCTAACAAATCCTGTATTCCAAGTGATGTTGACATTGAGGCAACTCTCCATCCTTATCTGTTTGAGGATCATCAGATAATGCCAGTAAACATCAACAACGTCACAACTAGAACCATCTCAGTTTCACCAAAGAGCATCATTTGTGAGATTCAGCCAGTAGAAATACAGGATACAGGACCAACATCTAGTGAATCTTCATCAGTGTCACCAGAATTAGAAGACATTATATCCAAAATCCACCTGCCAGAGGATATATCAGATGAAGAACAGCAAGCATTCAGAGAATTAGTGGAGTCATACCAGGATATATTTTCAACAGGTGCTACAGACATTGGAACAACAGACAAAGTGAAACACAGAATTGAACTTGCTGACTCAACACCATTTAAGCAAAAGTATCGACGAATTCCACCTGCTATGATAGATGAAGTCAGGTCGCATATTAAAGAGTTGTTGGCAGCAGGAATTATTAGACCTTCACACTCACCTTTCTCCTCCAATGTCGTACTGGTCAGGAAGAGTGATGGATCTCTACGACTCTGCATAGATTATGGACAGTTGAACTCCAGAACTGTAAAAGACAACTATGCCTTGCCCAGAATTGAGGAGATACTGGACTCACTATCAGGAAACACCTACCTCAGTGTTCTCGATATGAAATCAGGATACCACCAAATAGAAATCGAAGAGCAGCATAAAGAACGAACTGCATTTACTGTGGGCCCTCTTGGATTTTATGAGTTTAATAAAATGAGTTTTGGCTTAGCTAACGCACCTGCAACTTACCAACGTTTACAAGAGCAATGCTTAGGTGATTTACATCTTAAAATTTGTTTTATATATTTAGACAATTTAATTATTTTTTCAAAATCTTTCAGGGAACATATTAACAGATTGCAGCAAGTATTCCAGCGTATCAGAGAATATGGGCTTAAACTTTCTCCCAAGAAGTGTTCACTCTTCAAGAAGAAAGTTAGATATGTCGGACACATCGTGTCTGAAGATGGGGTGGAGCCAGACCCAGACAAGTTGTCGAAAGTCAAAAACTGGCCAGTTCCAACAAATGCAGAGGAAGTTAGGCAATTTTTAGGCTTTGTGGGTCATTACCGTAAATTTATACAGGACTTTGCAAAAATTGCCAGACCATTAATTGACATTATGGCTGTTGGAAAGAAGTCTAGAGGAAAGCAGAAACCAGACCCAAAATGGAAATGGGAACAAGAACAACAGGAGGCATTTACTTTACTTAAGGATAAGCTTACTTCACCACCTGTTCTAGGTTATCCAGATTTCACCAAACCATTTAAGTTACACACGGATGCTTGCCAGACAGGTCTTGGTGCAGTATTATATCAAGAACAGGAAGGAAAAGATAGAGTCATTGCTTACGCAAGCAGAGGATTGAGCAAGTCTGAGAAGAACTATCCAACTCACAAGCTTGAATTTTTGGCATTGAAGTAGGCGATTACTGAAAAATTTTCCGACTATCTACAAGGAAAGGAATTTACTGTCTACACTGACAACAACCCACTTACCTATGTTCTTAGTACTGCAAAATTAGATTCTACTGGACATCGTTGGATTTCTGCTTTGGCTTCCTTCAACTTCAAAATTTTATACAGACCGGGAAAATCAAACACAGATGCGGATAGACTTTCCAGACTCGACAACACAGAAACCATCGACAGCGACTCTATTAAAGCTATATGCCAAATTGGACAGCCATATGCAGAGACTTTAGCCATAGATGATGCTATTTGCCAGCTTATGCAGCCAAGTTTAGAAATAGCAGATCATTTGGACATATCAGCTATTCAAGATAAAGACCCTACTGTTTCTTTCTGGAAAACCCAAGTGGAATTAGGAACCAGACCAGATAGGGATTCTTTGAACACTGAAAATGACTTAATTTTCTACAGGAATTTTTCCAAATTCAAAGTCAAAGAAAACATCCTATTGAGAGAAGTGAAAACAGAAGATAGCACCATCCATCAATCTGTCATTCCCATGTCAACCATTCCAACTGTATTACATCACCTGCACAATAAGATGGGACATTTGGGCAGAGACAAGACTATTTCATTAGTGCGACGACGATTTTATTGGCCAAAGATGCAGAAAGATATCATCGATTGGATTGATTGTTGTGAAAGATGTATCAAGACTAAGACATGTGACCAGAGAGCTGAATTAGTTAACATCCAAACATCCCAGCCACTGGAACTTGTATGCATGGATTTCCTAACATTAGAACCAGCAAAGGGAGGAGTACAAAACATCTTAGTCATTACAGACCATTTTACCCGTTTTGCGGTGGCAATACCTACTCGAAACCAGACAGCCAAAACAACTGCTGAAGCTATCTTCAATCATTTCATTTTACATTACGGAATTCCAGAAAAACTACATTCGGATCAAGGAACAAATTTCTGCAGCAACATCATTAAAGAATTATGTACTCTGTTAGGAATTTCCAAATCAAGAACAACCCCCTACCATCCGATGGGTAATGGTATAACAGAACGCTTTAACAGAACTCTTCTTTCCATGCTGAGAACTTTAGAAAACTCCCAAAAGCCTGATTGGAAAAGTCACATCAATTCCTTGGTTCATGCATATAATGCCACAACAAATGATTCAACAGGATTCTCGCCATTTTACTTAATGTTTGGGAGAGAGCCTAAATTACCGGTTGATATCATCTTTGGATTTCCTCAGCAGTCAGATGAAGAAAAATGCAATACTAAATACATCAACAGATTGAAAGAACGACTACAAGATGCATATAAACTAGCTAATACAGCAATAAAGCATTCCCAACAAAGGCAGAAGGAAAACTACAACTTAAGGGCAAGAGCAGCTACTGTACAGGTTGGAGACAGAGTTTTGGTGAAAATTGTATCGTATGATGGAAAGCATAAGATCGCTGATAAGTGGGAAGATGAGCCTTATGTAGTCGTTGCTCAATCTAATAAAGACATACCTGTTTACAAAGTTCGACGAGAGGACGGTGAAGGAAGATGTAAAGTTCTACATAGAAATTTATTGCTTCCAATAGGTTCTAAATTACAGAAGTCTACATCTCCTCCATCAAAACCACCAAGATGTAGAAGGAAGGCAACAAAAAGAGAAGTATCAAAAGAAACAAATTCTAATGATGGTACCCATTCAGATTCAGATAGCGAATTTTCTTTTATAGGTTACCCTATAATGCAGTCAGAAAATTCATATCAAGACATCCCCAGTCAAGATGGTGACGACTATTCCTTGGCTGAGGAAGCTTCGGTTATGACTTCAGGGGAGGATGCTCTCCACCAGGATGAGCCTGGGAATCATGCTGAAGAGGATGAAGAGCATAATGATGTTGATGATGAAGATGTTGATGATGATATGCCCTCAAATGCTGATGATACTGTTCATCAGGAGCCTTCTACACAAGATACCCAAGTACCAGTACCAGCACCAAGAAGATCAAAGAGAAACAAAAGTAAACCACCTTGGACAAAGGACTTCGTGATGATGAGCCAGACACAACCAGACTGGTTACAGAGAGCCAATTTTATCAAGAGTTTGATGGAACAAGGAACTTTAGAGAGTGTTGACTCCAGTGTTTGCCAGTTAGCCTTGTTAAATCTTGTGTCTGCATCATCCAAGTAATGTTTTAATTGTATATTATGTATTTTTATGCTTTATATTTCAGGATTATAGTTTCCCATTTGAATGACGTGGACGTCATTCCGCGACCGGGGGGAGATTGTAATAGTGTTGGATTTGTACAAAAATAAAGTAACAGAACTTGCCAGAATATATGTTTTAACTTTTATTTAAATTTGTTATTCAAAACCTAGATCCACCCCTTAGTTCTCCCTTACCTGTACATACATATACATATACCTAAGGGCATTGGTCAGATGTTTTGGAAGTGGTTATTGTTATTTTGGTTTTTATTGGTTATTGATTTGAAAGGTCTGATTCTATTGGTTTTATTGACTGGGTTGGAGTTTTCCCGCTTTATTAAGACCATTCTTTGTTCAGAGGTTGATCTGACCAGACTATATATATATATTCATAAAAGACATTCTTGACTTTGGACAGATTCCCATTTCTGATCACCATTCATGTAGATACTTCTATATTAACAATTTGTGGGAAAGCCTATTCCCATAGAATGGTGAGATTTAGATTTATATGTTTTTAATCTGGAATATATTTTTTATGAATATTATGGGAGTAATTAATATGTAAAGATTTATATATTCGAGTTATCTCCCTTTGATGACAGTGTAAATATTATAAATGATGATAATCTAATTATTATCTTCATGTAAAATAATGAACATTGTGTGTGATAATTATTTACATTATATTTATTGTTGTTTTATGATATTTACAGGGCTTACACAATACAACACAATATGTATAATCACTCCACTGTGCAATAAATCTGATGAACCCTGACAGGAGTGTTGTGTTATATACTTCCATAGTGATACCCCTGTTACATATATGCAATATCTTGTGATGTATATTCAATAATCTTGTGATGTATGTGTAATATCTTGTTATGTATATTCAAAATCTTGTGATGTATGTTCAAAATCTTGTGATGTATATGCAAAATCTTGTGATGTATGTTCTATAATCTTGTGATGTATATGCAATAATCGTGTGATGTATATGCAATAATCTTGTGATGTATGTGCAATAATTGCATTTTGGGTAATATGACGCAATAGTGTTCTAGTTAAGTAAGGACAATTTTCATTGGTTGGAAATAACGAAAGTAGCGGGGTGATGCATACGTAGATCAGTTGGACTTTCATTTCTTTCGTTTTGATCGCCGAAATATTGCCGACTCGGCGTTAAACAATAATTTTCAATCAGTCTCTCGTTTTGATTCAAAGAAAAGAGACATAGGATATGGATTATTTTTGAAGGTATATCAGTGAGGAAGATATAAATGTAATTAACATGATAAATAGAGTGAAGTCCTCAAATCATCGAAAATCTTATTTCTAAAGAAAAACAATAGCTGTTCATCAAGTTTTTTTCTTCTCCTGTAAAAGAGCTGATCGGTAATAATGAAAACACAAAAAAGATTATCTTCTTGTCATATTAATCAGGGTGATTACTTCCAGCATAATTTTATATTTGGAATATACTCATGATAAATTTGAAGAGTATATATAGAAGTTTAAGGCTTATCTAATTACATTGTCAAATACACTCTATCTTTTGCATGTTTTTTTTCTTCAGTTCGCAGCTACTGTATACATCACTGTCATATGATTTTCTCAGTGTATTACACATGTTGTGGGACAGCTGATTAGGTTTGACATGAGATATGGTGATTGGTCACCTACAATCATGATTGCTAAAACTGATGACCAACTTGATGCAACCCAATGTTTAAACCTATGTGACCTAAACTTATCTCACAGATTTTTTGTAAGCCTTCCAGTCATTTTTAAATATACAATGTACATGCAAGCTTCACATGGACAGTTGTAACTTGTTAGAGGAAGTCAGATAAAACCCCTGTTTTTTTCCCTGTCAACCCTTACCAAACTGTTATGTTTGCTGCAGACCTGCAGCAAGTCTGCTGCAAGTTTGCAGCAAAGAAAATTGTTCGCAGGAAGAAAATTTTCTTGTTCGCAGATGATTGCCGCTAGCTGCGATCTTGCGGCAAACATTGCAGCAATTGCTGCAAGCTTGCAGCAAATTCGCAGGAACTCAACATGTTTGCAGGAACATTGCAAGAAACATAAACGCCAGTCTGTTGATCGCAGCAAGTTTGCAGGAAACATTCAACAAATTGAATGTTTGCAGGAAGTTCGCAAGAACAGTAAACAAGTCAAATCAGCCAATGAAATGCAGACTGTACTGAGGTCAATACAGAATTCGCCATTTTGAAATGTTTGAATTGAAGTTGTAGATGTTTCAGTATTTAGTTAGGAATATATACCATTTTGAATGATTACAAAAGCATAATTCTGGATGTAGGAGTACATTGGCATATAAACATCTAATTGGTAAGATCTGATTTTGTTTTATTTTAATATGAAACAATTATCTCTTGAAAAACTGGTGTACTTGCTAAATCTAAATCAATCTTTATCTTAATATCACATTTGTATGTCTCTTTAATGTATTAAAGGTTCAAAACCAATTTTTATAAATGTTTATATGTTTTCAAATAAATTGGTATTAACTGTAAAATTTTAATTTGTATGTACATAGAGTTATGTGCAAGGGTTCTTAATTTCTTCTGTACATGTATAATACATCTGTACATGTATATTACATTTTAATTAAGAATAGTATGGGAACCTTGTCTAGGAACAAAAAGAAAGACTGTGAACAATTCAGAGACTTGCATCATTTCAGACACATATGGTGGATTTTCTCTATAATTAACAGATTAAGGTCAGGACAAAGGCTTTCTGCAAACTTGCTGCTTGTACGCAGGAATGTGCTGAAAACAATAAATATATTGCTTGCTGCAAGTTAGCAGCAATGTTTGCAGCAAGCTTGCAGCAATGTTTGCCGCAAGCTTGCAGCAATGTTTGCTGCAAGCTTGCAGCAATGTTTGCCACAAGCTTGCAGCAATGTTTGCCGCAAGCTTGCAGCAAGGTCTCCATATTTGGAAAACCCAATGTTTGCTGCAGACTTGCAGCAAACCTCATTTGCATGATAAAATGTTTGCTGCAAGCTTGCTGCATACCTGCCGCAAACGTGCTGCAAACACAGAAGCTTTGTATTGGCCGTCAGGGTTTCTTTAGCTTCATTACCGCAAACTTGCAGCAATGTCTGCAGCAGGTTTGCAGCAATGTTTGCTGCAGACTTGCAGCAAATGTTTGCAGGAAGGCAATATTTTTGGTAAGGGAATTGAAAAGCAAAATATCACTGTCTAAATCTTCTGCAGAGTTGTATCAGCTACAGCCTTGATAGATGCTATTAAAATGACACAAGACATTCCATCACATATAGATATGCTTGCAATGGCTTACATCTCTTACATAAATCATCATACTTCATAACATTTTGCTCATACATGCCAACTTTTGAAAATTCCCATGGGGGATTTTGCGCGTGACGACAATTTTCAAAGCTTTAAATTCGCGACATTTTGTCGTGAAAAGAAATGTTTATCCCATTTTTTTTTAATTTATAATATTGTTACGACTTACAGCTTTATGTTTAGCGGCGTAACATTGTGGGGCTCCTTAATCTGAATGTTGAACGAAAGACAACAGGATATAATTTGTTTTTAATATTTTATTAGATTTTATTCAATAAACATACAAAAATATTCTTCTTTGGCTCTGCGGTCCTCACCTGAAATAAAAGCAAACCAACCACCCTTTCCAACAAATGTTAATTTATAAACCACCCTTAAACAAACCCTTTAATGAATGTAAATAGACCTAATGCCTTTAGGTCTTGAATAAAGTTCCAACTAGTGATTTCTTCACTTAGTGAGTATAAATATAAAATGTCAGGTTATAGCAAACAACTAATTGTATAGGGACAAAAAGTTATGCTAACATCTCAACAAAACTCAATACAATGCACCATGCATTTGTTAGTTTGTTGTTAATAATAATGTCAGGAGTTATAAATATCACGTTCAGGTCACTTCTTGTGCCTTAGTAAATATTATTCAACAATAAACAATAACGAGTCCAGATCACTACTTGTGTCTGAATAAAACTCATTAAACTAATAAAGCCATCAAGTGTTGCTAACAAGTCAATACGAATTGAGGGATAATTACCCATCTAAACTCTTCTGAGCCTTGTTCTTGTAAGGTCATCGTTATCAGATTTGGCGACCGCACAGTGAGTGAGACAGCAGACGTCTGACTGTCAGAGCCCGGGGAGCTCGTATATAAAGCCTTTTACACCCATTATGACGTATATTGCATGAGATTTGGCGCCATAACTTCAAATAGCCGGAAAGCTTCGGATACATTTAACTATTATACGCATCCGAGGTGTTCCGAATGTACTTTACATCTTTTGCCGCTTAGTATGAAAAAGCAGAGTGTAATTGTCAGGTTTTTACTCTAATTATCAGTGAATGGATTTATTAATTACCCCAATTATCAAAGGTAAGAATATTTAGTACTATATAAAAACATTTGTAGACCAGTGAATGGTTTATTTACGTTCCGTATTCCTCAAAACGTGGAGGAAATTCGGTACCTGGTGAACAATTTGCACCTAGCACATCATTAATTTCAAATAACTCTAATAAATAATAACAGGTAAGCAAGAATAAATATCAATACATCTCATTCATTCAATCATCCATCGAATCATCATTTTAATGACTCATATAACAAGAAACATCTTGTTTACTTATGCATAACAATAGTGGAGAATGTCAAATTCGTAACACGGCCCCCTTCTCTATTTAACATTCGTCCTCGAATGTCTATAAAATATACTTTGTAACAATCTAAATTAATGTTCAATGAATCAAAACCTTGATATCCCGACCAACTAATTATCTCGAAATGCCGTCTTCGGGATATCCAAGTTAAACTGTAAGTCCACTTTATCATAAGCAAACTTTAAATTATATTAAACACAAATAAATATGTAAAATCACTTAACATTCAATTCTGCAATACTCAAATTTCAATAAACACGACGCACTTGTCGTATTTCTAAAACGAAAGTAAATTTCGTGACATTTCTTCGTACGTCTTATCAAAAGGTGTGACGTCAAATCCTCGTACAGAGAAAAGAAGCGCCACTGAGTTTTCATAAAGTTCGCCCAAAAATACTTGCAAAAATGGACGAAATGCAACTTTCAGTAAGTAAAAGGTGAATATTCATTATATTTTCCATTTGATCTGACTGTAGGCGGAGTTATTTTTTTAGTCGCTTTGCAGCATTTTCGTGAAAACAACAACTGCGCAGTTCAAATTCAAATTTACGTTGATCAAACGTTTTGTGAATTACCAACACGTAGTAAGTTAATCTTTTCATTGCTGATCCATATTTACTTTATTTTATTATTATTTTTAATAGGATACTTGTTCTTCTGAAGAACTCTCTCAATATCATGACAAGCACAAAAAGAAAAAGAAGTCGTAATGTAAGTTCAACAATTTCAATTGTGCGTAACTAATGTCAATCATTGTAAATAAATCAATATATGCAGTTTTTACAATGTCAACAATGTCCATTCAACAAGATACAAGAATCTTATGTTTGAATTCAGTTAGTAAACATCTCTAAGTCATAAAACAAAATTTCATCTTTTGTGAATTTATAAAGAAAAAAAAAATTCACAGAAACTATTAGGTTCCTTTTTAAAAAAAAAAATATAACCAATACTATGTACATGTAAATGAACACATGAACAGCTGTGGGCATCACTACAGTCCAACAATGGATGCACATGTAATCTTAAAAAAAAAATGTGTTCATTGTAGAATATAATGAATGACTCGTTAGTCATCCCACAGGCCAGGCTGAGGAACATCCTTTCCCTTAGCTCTCTCCTCAACGGCATGAACAAGCCCTGTTAATCCATAGTAAGTCGCCTCCACATGGATTTGCCGGAGGATGGACTTGTCATATGGGAGGACTTTGGAGTTGTACGTCGCCGATCTGAGGTAATCTAGTATAAAGTCGAAATAACGGGGGTTCCTATCTAGGAAAAAGGTTTTTGTGTCATTGTTTGTTGCACAAAGGTCTTTTGCTACCATGGCCGATAATATAGAGCTCGGGTCTGCTTGCATGGTTTGTTTACTTGTCTCGAATCGTCTTCCTCCGACGTTCAACACTATTCTTTCCTTCTGTTGTATTTCCAGGCTCTTTATCATTATTTCCCTTTTGTCTGTCGGGTTATATGCCGGTGCCGGAAGATCAGCCACTTCGTACTCCAGAGCTGCAGGGTTCTTCGAAACTCTCGGTTCTGCTCCACGCACTGAGATATCAGGGCTCTCCAAGGAATTTGTCGATGACCTTTTGGAGGAAGAGCGGCTGGAGGACGACGAGGACGATGTATCATCAAAAAGCCTTCTGTTGACTGTCCTATCCTTTTGTGGAGCCTGTTTTTCAGGTGGTGTCGATAGAGCTCTGGTCTGTGGAATAGATGTTACGGCTGGAACTTCGGCTGATGGAAGTGTAGTTTCCGTTGCCTTTGTTACAACAGTTCTTGTCACACCAGTTGGTTCAGACACATTTTGTTGCTTTGACGACGGCTTTTGTCGCTTCGGCAGGGGCCCTTCGTGGTTAACTCTGATGGTCCTCTTTCCTGTGTACCCTTTATACATATTTGGGGATATTTTTTTCATGAAAGGTTCAACGAACCTATAGCGGTTTCTTTGGAAGTCTGCAAACTCTCTTTTATCAGCTTCATTAAATGTCATTGTGGATTTCTTGACAGATAATGCCACGTAGCCTTCGCAGTTGTGTTTCTGATTTCTTCTGGATAAAATGTACTTGCACACTGAACACTGGAAACCGAATCCCGAATGGGTGGCGGTTAGATGTTGTTCTGCTTGGTGTTGCTGTGCGAACTCTCGTCCGTCACACAATGTACATTTAAATTTTTGC
This sequence comes from Saccostrea echinata, assembly GCF_033153115.1. NCBI lineage: Eukaryota > Metazoa > Mollusca > Bivalvia > Ostreida > Ostreidae > Saccostrea > Saccostrea echinata. Next base: position 12,213,656 of record NW_026889761.1, read on the forward strand.
ACCTGTAATGTATAAAAATTTTCATGAATGTTTGTTTTATAGAATGCACAAAGCAAAAATACACAATATGCCTGTACTAGATTACTAGTGTATAATAAGATATAGATAAAGTGTTTTCAGATCATCAATTTTTTTTTTTTTTTTTTTTTTTTTTATAAAAACATAACACAAATAATCTCCTCAATTTTAACAATGTCTGTTAAAGAAAACGAAATTTCATGCAAAAACAAGCAATGTTAGTTTTTCAGCATTTACTTCGGAAACCACTTAGGTTTATTCTCACCCACATACAGCTTTAACCTGTTGTGGTGCAATATATCTCCTTTGTGTTTGGGAGACTTTTTGACCTTGTAAAGAACATCATTTATTCTTTTCGTGACCACATAAGGGCCTGCCCAATTCTTAAAAAGTTTTCTCGATAGGCCAGGTTTGGGGTTGGGGTAGAACACCCAAACTGGATCCCCCTCAGAATAAATATTCTGTTGTACTTTTGTATTGTATTCACGTAACATTTTACTAGAACTCAACTTGATGTTATTTCTTGCAAAATTGTGAATGTTGTCAATTTTTCTAGATAAATTTAATGCAAACTCAGTTATGTTCTGATTTGTTTCAGGGTCTGGTCTCCCTAACACTAGATCGACAGGCAATGTTACAGGGCGACCAAACACCATCTCACAAGGACTCACACCTGTAGACTCATGGACAGAGGACCTATAAGCGAGCATTAACAGGGGTATCGATTCATCCCAGTTTTTCTGGTTTTCCTCTACAAAAACTGTTAACATGTTTTCAATAGTTCGATTTGCCCTCTCAATCATGCCGTCCGATTGTGGACGATAAGGAGTGGTCCTTGTCTTTTCTATGTTTAATATTTTGCACATTTCTTGAAACACTTCTGATTCAAAAGTTTGACCTTGGTCAGAATGTATTTGCATTGGTGTCCCAAATATGGTGACAACATGATCAACAATTTTCTGTGCTACTGTTGTAGACTTTTTATTTTTGATTGGTATGGCATCAAGCCATTTAGTGAAATAGTCACCCACCACTAATAAATATAAATTCTTTTTGTGTGTCATGGGGAGGGGACCTAAAATGTCTACAGCCCATCGCTCCATGGGAGCGCCTACATTGTAAGTTTGTAATGAAGCTTTCGGATGTTTGTTAGGGGATTTTCTTGATGCACAAACATCACACATTTTACAATGGGACTGTATATCTTGACGCATTTTGTGCCAAAAGTATTTATCCTTAGCTTTTGATAAAGATTTCTTAAAACCTAAATGACCCCCAGTCACGTCATCGTGAATTCCCTTAATTACTTCTTTAATTAGGGATTTTGGTAAAACAATTTGAAATTTGGGGTTAACATCTTCCCATTTGTGATACAGGGTCCCTCCCATGATTGAGAGTGAATCGAACCTAGTCCAGTAATATTTACAAGTCTCACTTGTATGTGAAATATTTTCCCAAGTGGGTTTCTGACCTAACTTTACCCATTTGATAATTTCATTCAAATCTGAGTCTTTTAATTGTAAAGAACCAATACTATTTTCGCTTACAATTGTTTCATTGTTAGCTACATTTTCAGTTTGTTTTGTAGGGATAACGAGGGGCAGAGCAGATTTACCACAAGATCTGGTTGTAACAGAACAGTTTGCAGGTATTTTTAAGCTCTTAGTGTTGTCTTTAGGATTTAAACTAACAATTTCGTTTAATTTCTTGCCCATAGTCCCTGTCTCAGATTTGTCAGAATTTACAGTTTTATTGTGAACACAATCTGTATTTACTTCGTACCGCCCTTCAGCTGAGGTACAATATTTACAATTTAATTCAGTACATGGCCGACGTGACAACGCGTCTGCATTATTATGAGAACGGCCTGCTCTGTGCTCTATGTCAAAGTCATATGAGGATAGGAACTCAAACCACCTAGCGATCTGACCTTCTGGGTTCTTGAAATTAAGTAACCAGGTTAATGATCCATGGTCTGTCCTAACCTTAAAGCGTCTTCCATACAAATAGTGATGAAAATGTTTGATTGAGTTTACTATGGCTAAAAGTTCTCTTCTTGTTACACAATAGTGGCGTTCAGATGCGCTAAAAGTTTTACTATAGTAACTAATAACTTTTTCTACGCCATCTTGAATCTGTGATAACACCGCCCCCATCCCAGTATTGGAAGCATCAGTGTCTAAGATGAATGTCCCATTAACATCTGGGTAAGATAAAATAGGTGAACTTGTCAGGGCACGCTTTAGCTTGTCAAAAGAATTGTGGCAATCTTCATCCCAAATAAATTTATGATTTAGTTCTGTCAATTTGTGCAAGGGCCTAGCTATATCGGAAAATTTATATACAAATTTCCTATAGTAGGAGCACAATCCCAGAAAACTTCTGACTTCTTTCACATTTGATGGGATAGGCCAATTTCTTACTGCTTCAATTTTTGAAGGGTCGGTAGCAATACCATTTTCCCCAACTATATGTCCTAAGAATGAGACCTGTTTTTGTAAAAGAGTACACTTTTTGGGATTTATTTTCAAGTTAGCTTCATGCAAACGTGTAAAGACTTGTCGTAAATTATCTAAATGTTCATCGAAACTTTTTGAGAGAACTATAATATCGTCAAGGTAAACTAAACAGATTTTCCATGACAAATTTGATAGAACTTTTTCCATGAGCCTCTCAAAAGTCGCACCAGCATTGCACAAGCCAAAAGGCATTTTACGAAATTGCCAGTGTCCACCACCGGGTATTGAAAATGCTGTTTTGGGGATGTCTTCTGGAGTCATTTCGACTTGCCAGTATCCGCTCTTTAAATCTATTGTTGAAAACCATCTAGACCCTGATAATGCATCTAGTGTAGAATCAATTCTAGGGATTGGGTAACTGTCTTTGATCGTGATGTCATTTAATTTTCTATAATCGATGCAAAATCTGATTGACCCATCTTTCTTTTTGACTAAAACTATAGGGGAGCTCCATGGGCTGTTGGATGTTTCAATGACCCCTTTATTCAACATATCTTTAATTTCATTTTGAGCTTCTTGCATTTTGGCTAAAGGAATGCGTCTAGGTAGTTGTTTTATTGGGGGTGCATTGCCAGTGTTAATCTTGTGTTTAACTAAGTTTGTCAACCCCATGTCAGTAGAGTTTACTGAGAAACTACTTTGAAACTCTATTAGTAATTTTCTTAATTTTTGCTGTTGTTCTTGATCAATGTTTTTGCAAGAATTTTCAAACACAGACTTCAAATGTTCAGGAAATTTTTCATTTGTTTTCTTTTCATGTTTTGTCAAAACATTTATTGTTTGGGGAGTATTTTCAACAATCCCTGAAGTAACTTCTAAGTTTGCCACCACTGTCCCTTTGAAAATTTTGACACTCTGATCACCTAAGTTCATGTATCGAACAGGTACTTTATCAGTTTCAACTTTTGCCAAAATCTTGGGAACTAATACATCATGTTTATCCAAAAATTTTGCCACAGGCTCTAACAAAGTAACCTTGTCATTAAATAATGGGTTTTCTACTTTAGCCGGGGCAATAAATTCACTGAGAGGGGGAATTTCTATAGTTTCCGTCAGAAATACTTTACAACATTGCTCATTCAAAGCTTCATTTGTAAAGCAAGAAACATCTACCCCCTTTATTCTAAGCTTCATTTTGTTCAACAGAACGTCACAGTTGTGTTCTTTCATGAAATCTAAACCCAAAATACATTCGTTTTGGATATTAGCCACTAACACATTTTGATTCACCGTAACATCTCCCACACATATTTTCACTAGGCATTCCCCTAGTACAGATATTTTCTCCCCACTAGCAGATGTTAAATGTACAAATGAAGGGTTCAAATCTAATTTCCCCTTTAACTCTGAACTGTCTGCAAAATCTGAGCTAATAATTGTTACACTAGCTCCTGTGTCGACCATCATTGTAGTTCGAATGTTCTCAATTTTGCCTACAACAAAAATTCCTTCACCACGCCCCCTTACATCACCTACTCTTTCATTTTTAGGTGGATTTTCAAACTTGATAATTTTCTCAACATCATTTTCAGATATATTGTTCTCAACATCATTTTCTGATTTATTGTTCATTAAATTGTCATTTTTAGTTACATTAACTGTATTTTGAGGACTCTTTTTAATACACTCATTTCTTCCAGCAGGAAGAGGTCCTCTTATATCATCCTTGCTTAACAGTGATTGGGGCCTACCCCTGTGCTTTGTCGACTTCTGCCCCCTGAATTCGACACGGGAAAGTTTCCCTGATTTGAGGATTGAAAGCGACCATTCTGAGATTGTCTATTTGGGTAGGTATTATGTCTGTCTAAATTGTTTGTATTGTATGGCTGCATATGAACTTGAAACTGATTGTTCTGTCGATCATTTTGTGCATTCCTGAACCGAGGATGCACCTCGCTTGAACGAGAAGAGTTGGGTCTTGAATTAAGACCATTTTTTAGGAGTGATCTAACCTCTTTTATAAGTGATTGGAGATCATCCCTTAAGACCCTATTTTCTTGTTTGATCGAGGCGAGGAGATTGGTATCCATTTCTGGATTTATGGCATTGACAATTTTTACTCTCTGAGCATCAGCCAGTTTGTGAGTTTCAAGTCTTATAGCCAAAATCTCAGCCTCATTAATGTCTCTGGGTCTACTTTCTCTCAAGCGAAGGCGCATATCCGGATCGGGAAGTGCATCTATGAAGTGATCTAATGATAGAACATTTGTCAAGTTTGAATCGGCAGTAGGATATGCTTGCCTAGTAAGTTTCTTGATAGATTGTGCAAGTTCAGATAAAGACTCTTTGTCACCTTTGGTTTTTGTCTTTAACTTAGCTCTGAACATTTCAGATCGTTCAACTGAACCATAACGCCTATCAAGAATCTTGACTAGGGAATCATAATCTCTGCGCTGAACTTCGTTAAGCTCACTTAAAAGTGCACGAGCCCCTCCCGCTAAACTGCTAGCTAGGTATAGTGACTTTGCCCTATAATTCCAACCATGTAGATCAACCAAGATTTCAAACTGGGCTAGATATTCCCCAAAATCTTCTGACCCATCAAATGTAGGTGGTTTAATTGATACAATAGGTTTGGAATTGAAAGGGGAAGGAACTCTATTTTCATTGTAATTTATCTCCCTTGCAGGGGTATCTATGTGACCAATACTTTCCCCAGCCTCAATGATAGGAGACTGATCATGAGGACCCAGGGATTCTCTACACCCATGCACTTGATATCTGAATGCATTATCTTTGGGGGTCCCCTTTTGTTTTAATTCATCTACTTTTTTTTGCAATTGACGAGAATCTCGTCTCATGTTTGATAATTGTTCATCAATGTCTTGTCTCATGTTTAAGACTTCTTTGTTCATCATTTCTACAGCTCTTAACAAAAGTTCATTTACATTTTCAGCCTTGTCAGAGCCTGATTTCTGTGTTGGAGAAGAGGTACCGGACCGTTGATACACATCACAAGTGATGTAATCATTCAGATCGCAGGACCTGCACCCATTCTCCTCAGAGGCTTCAAATTGGCTGTTTTCATTTGACATTTTGACTTTTGTTATTGGCTATTGCAACACAAATTTATGTGTTTATATGTCAATGTGCTTGTCGTTGTCAATAGACTTAACAAGACTTATAAGTCAATATTTTTAGATCCTGATGTAGACTTTCGATCAACCAGAATAAAAGGAAGACTTTATCCCACTTCTGACACCAATTGTTACGACTTACAGCTTTATGTTTAGCGGCGTAACATTGTGGGGCTCCTTAATCTGAATGTTGAACGAAAGACAACAGGATATAATTTGTTTTTAATATTTTATTAGATTTTATTCAATAAACATACAAAAATATTCTTCTTTGGCTCTGCGGTCCTCACCTGAAATAAAAGCAAACCAACCACCCTTTCCAACAAATGTTAATTTATAAACCACCCTTAAACAAACCCTTTAATGAATGTAAATAGACCTAATGCCTTTAGGTCTTGAATAAAGTTCCAACTAGTGATTTCTTCACTTAGTGAGTATAAATATAAAATGTCAGGTTATAGCAAACAACTAATTGTATAGGGACAAAAAGTTATGCTAACATCTCAACAAAACTCAATACAATGCACCATGCATTTGTTAGTTTGTTGTTAATAATAATGTCAGGAGTTATAAATATCACGTTCAGGTCACTTCTTGTGCCTTAGTAAATATTATTCAACAATAAACAATAACGAGTCCAGATCACTACTTGTGTCTGAATAAAACTCATTAAACTAATAAAGCCATCAAGTGTTGCTAACAAGTCAATACGAATTGAGGGATAATTACCCATCTAAACTCTTCTGAGCCTTGTTCTTGTAAGGTCATCGTTATCAGATTTGGCGACCGCACAGTGAGTGAGACAGCAGACGTCTGACTGTCAGAGCCCGGGGAGCTCGTATATAAAGCCTTTTACACCCATTATGACGTATATTGCATGAGATTTGGCGCCATAACTTCAAATAGCCGGAAAGCTTCGGATACATTTAACTATTATACGCATCCGAGGTGTTCCGAATGTACTTTACATCTTTTGCCGCTTAGTATGAAAAAGCAGAGTGTAATTGTCAGGTTTTTACTCTAATTATCAGTGAATGGATTTATTAATTACCCCAATTATCAAAGGTAAGAATATTTAGTACTATATAAAAACATTTGTAGACCAGTGAATGGTTTATTTACGTTCCGTATTCCTCAAAACGTGGAGGAAATTCGGTACCTGGTGAACAATTTGCACCTAGCACATCATTAATTTCAAATAACTCTAATAAATAATAACAGGTAAGCAAGAATAAATATCAATACATCTCATTCATTCAATCATCCATCGAATCATCATTTTAATGACTCATATAACAAGAAACATCTTGTTTACTTATGCATAACAATAGTGGAGAATGTCAAATTCGTAACAATATCAATATCACTTCTCAATACAATTTAAGAATAAATAACGCAAACAAATTTTTTCCTTCCAAAATTCAAATATCTTTTTAGTTTAACAACATTATGTTTGAAAAAGACACATAATTTGGTGAAAAATGTGAAAATGTATAACTTTCAGTTCAATAAATTTTTTTGCAAAGTTTTTGAAATATATGAGGTTTTGTTACTGCACAGTTTCTGGGAAACATTTGTAAAATTCTATATTAACATTTTACACAATTAGGATTTCGTAATTAGACATTAAATTGAAAGAAATATTGAAAAATTACAATGCATTGTGTGTGTGTGAGAGAGAGAGACACACACACACAAGAAAATTTGTTTGTGGTATGTACTTTAAACAGAAGTGTCATTTTATTCCCTATTAAGTATACATCATGATGATTAATTTTATCACACACACAAAACAATTTGAAGAAATGAATTTACTCTTGAGATCATCAATTATTTAAAACAAAGATACCCCCTATCCCAAACAAAAATTAAAATTATTATAATCATCATGAACTTTTGCATAATCTTTGCAGTGTCATGTGGGTATTCCCTTGTCATTATAATTACAATGGGGGGGGGGGGTTCAGTGTACTTGAGGTATAAGACTTTTTTGTTTCATCTAAATTATTTTTATCTTATTTTAACCGGTAAACTTTACAATATTTTTAGTACAAGCAGATAAAATCAGCAGCTCTGCTTGGTTGTTTTCTACTTTCGTTTTTATAAAACAATCAAATGGATTAATTCCGATTTTGTTGTTAGTTTATCATATCACTGTATTTAATTTTTGTTTTTAATAAAATGATATTTAATTAACCCCTAAATCTATGTGTTTCACTATGCATACCCCTTCTGACTGAAAAGTCGAGAAGTGATTTTCTGTGGCTAATTAACACCTCTGCATCAGTTAAATAAACAAAGAGACTAATCTGTGTGCATTGAATAAACAAGTCTGATATTCTAATCCCGATTGACAAAATATTAGGTTGAATTTTTTCAAATCGGGATTTTAGGGCAATTTTGCTTTCCCGATCGGGAGAGCGGGATCAAAGGGTAAAATCGGGAGGATCCCGCCTAAATCGGGAAAGTTGGCATGTATGTTTGCTCAAAGCTAATATATCCTAGCTCAACATTAGATGTTTGTCATAGTCCTACATAGTGCGGTTCAAATTCTAAAATCAGTGCAGGAGTCTTTAATTATCTTACATGTACCTGATGAAAGATTCATCATTCACTGAATCAGGACTGTGTCTAAATATACATGCTTTTCTTTTTTTTCAGAGGTCAGTTCACTTAACTAGAGGCTGCATTGTGCTTTAAAATTGCCAGTGCACAACATCACTGCCACGCGTGCCAATGAAAGGATCAAAAACTGAAATACTTCATTTTTGGTTTACTTTCACAGATATTTCAACTATGTTCATCTTGTTAACTTGCAAGTCCCTCTTTTGAAAGAAGTTGCATAATTTAACTTCAATATTATCCTTTTGTCACCTATTCAACTATTATATACATGTACTTAAGTCTATGTTCTCCCAATATTTCTGATGGAAGTTTTGTATTTTGTAGATTCGTTATTGGTTAAGAGTGAAATTGACCATTTTATGTGTTTTAAAAAATTCTTACACTCATCAGGTTGCCCGCATGATGCAGTGCTTAGAGCATCTGCTCTAGATTTGCATGGTGCAGTGGTAAGAGCATCTGCTCTAGAGTCCCGAAGTAAGGAGTTGATCCTTATGTTGTGGGTTCGAATCCCACTGTGGGACATGGAGAACAGTCCTTCGGATGAGACCGTACAAACTGAGGTCCCGTGTCACAGTAGGTGCTGGTATGAAAAAGATCCCTCCCTGCTCAATGGCCCTAAGTGCCGAGCATAGGACAAAATTTGCAGCTCTCCATTGGCAAGTGGTGGCACCTCCATATGAGTGAAAAATACTCGAGAGGGACATTAAACAACATACAAACAAACACACTTATCAGTTGGACAGCAAACGATGGCAATGAGTACTTCACTTATTCCTTTGACAATATAAGTATTTTAAATACACAGGTTACTTGTTGCAATATTTAAATGATCATGTTTTACAAACGAATGATTAAAAATTAGACATTATGCAGAAAGTGTATTTTTACATGTCACTGAACTATACGTGTATGGAATTTACTACCAAATTTTGTATGTCCATGCACTAAAAAGGTACTGAATTGAAATTTTATTATTTTTTTTTTTACAAAATCTCCTTCACTTTATTTATCTCAGATTTACATTGTCATATCAATTACTGAACAGTACAGAGACCAACATAGTTTGTCAAAGTTTCTAGTTTTCTCTTGGTGCTGGAATAAAGGTACTGTAGTAAAAATTTATAGCAGTGCAATATTTTTAGTACATTCCTTATCCTACACAATTCTTACAGTGTATAATAATGACACTGTTGACCAGGGTCCCAACCAAGAAGATGCAACATGTCTTGTTACGCATGTGTTGACTTTGAATCTGGTGGTAGTAGGCAAGGTCAGTTTTCAGATGTAAAGAATCTTCCCTATATTCTGAAATATGAAAATATAATTAGAATTTATGTAAACTAAGGTAAATTTTTTACAGATAAATTTCGCCAAGTAGTCGGTGATAGCCCAAAGGAGCACTGGAGTAATAAACCTTTTGATAATATTATAAACAATAACATGTACCTAAGTATAAGTCTTTCAGATAATGGACTGCATCTTCAGCTGTTAATAATACAGCAGAGTAGGTACACTTGACTTTCACAAACTTGGAAATTGCTGTCCTAGCATACAGAGTCTGGTAAGATACTTCACAAAGAGGAGGATGCAGAACTAAATTATGTGAAACACCTTAAGCACCCAGTCAATTCATCGAGCCAAATTCCTGAAAAGTGAACCAAAATATTTCAATCATTGAAAACTAAAACCATGTCCATAGTACATGAATGCCCTGCCCAGTGTTCATTGTAATGCAACATGAAAAGAAATGTGCTTTGCTTCTTTGTTAAAGATGAGGTAAATGAGAGATATTGAGGTCAAGGTCACAGTGAAGATGTGACAAAGTTGAATAGCTGTGACCAATTTGTGTTAGTGAATGAGGTTTAAAGAAAATCTTGAGAATAGTTTCTTTCAAACTAATATATTTACATTTGCTGTGTTTTTCTACTAAGCCATTTACTGTGAAATTGATTTGAAAGTCATTTTTGTGTATACTTACGTGTAGAAATATAGACGTCGAAACTCGAGCTAAAGTGACGTCACAATGAGGCTACAGAGACGTTAATAAAAATATGACGATACAGGGCAGCGAGAAATTCAAACACTGAGTATATTTTTGGTGTATTTAAGCATGTAAAATGTAAATATAAGGAATGTTTTTAAGTTTAGTGTGAATTATTGGTGTGTAAATCACACAGACTTGCATGTAGGCATATTTTTCATGATATATGCCTACGTGACAAGTCTATGTGATTTACACACCAATAACTCACACAAAACTTAAAAACATTCCTTAAATTAAAACAAGACTATTAGTAAAGTCAAAATGTCATGGGGAAGGACAAGGTAAAAAATAATGGACAGAGTTGATAATTAAGTTTTCACCAATAAGTTTTATTATATGTGATAAAGATAAAAATACCTTTAATGGTTTCTTTTAAATTGAGTTTAAAATAATAAGGTCAAAAAGAAGGTAAAAAACAGCTAGTCTGCAATTAATTAGTTTTTGCATAAAACAAAACAGTTTTATCTGATTTAATTCATTGATTTTTTCATAAAACATTTAAATATATAACATTACACTAAAATTTAAATTTCATTGCATTGAGGACCCTCTATACACTAAAGGAAAAAGATTTTTTGGACATTGAGAAAATTATAGTGTGTAAAGGTGTAAATGTTGAGCTTATCTATTACATGTTCAACATAGTGTACCTTGTATTTACCCCCAAGGAAAAATGTTCAAAGACAATGAAGTACTGATGAACAAAAATTACTGTTGTTCACTTAAATGGGCAAAATACCAGCAAATTAAAGTTTTCAATCTATTCATCTTAGCCTATTAAAATGTTATAAATGCTTTATTTGATCACAAATTAAGAAATAAACTACACATAACTTATCTTATTCTAGATCAAAGGGCAGATTACTCTATCTGCATAAAAATACCACAAATCAGAACGCTTTAGTGTGCAGTGTATAGAGGAATCTTAAATTGTTTGTACATGACTACACATACTTTTTCTACACAAGTTTAGACACCCATTTGCAGATGTGCACATGCATTACCTTTTTCACTTAAAATTAAGCACAGTTTCAAAGTTGGAGACAGTTATCCTTTGTGTCC